>NC_053393.1:313189191-313501504 GCF_905171765.1 Bufo bufo
TGCTCTTGTGGTGCATGTGGACCGCGCCGACATCCTCCACCGTATGCATTTTTTGCTGGGGATAGTCGTTTGCTGCGGTCCACATGCGGTGGGGCTGCTCCCCCAATGTAAAACACGCTACAGTGTTAGGGGTTGAGCCGCTCCTCCAGTATTGCCACTATATTTCTGTGTCTTTGTCTTGTTTTTATATGTAGTGTATGTGCCGTTACCTGGCATTCAAGCACTCTTTTGCACCTGGTGACCTCCATCACAGGGTCTGATATGGGCGTGGCTTGCAGTCTTGGCTTTGTTCACATTGCACTAGTTGTCCTGCTAGGCGTTTGTGTGGAAGCCTGGCTGCGAGCTGGATTACATCGCCTTCAGACCGTGTTCACACCATAGGTAGCGTAGTGGTAGGACCCTTTGCCATGCTGAGTGACCGTGACGTGGTGCAATGATGGGCTCCGATATTTTCCTGACAGGAATATATTGGCGAAAGTCTCAGCTTTTAATATCTGCATTTATGACTAGCCAGTATAGTCAGTGGCATATCTGTTTGGTGCATTTTTTCTGTGATTTATATGATTGTATTTACATCCGCACAATGCTCCGTTTTGTGTAGGATGCTCTTGTGGTGCATGTGGACCGCGCCGACATCCTCCACCGTATGCATTTTTTGCTGGGGATAGTCGTTTGCTGCGGTCCACATGCGGTGGGGCTGCTCCCCCAATGTAAAACACGCTACAGTGTTAGGGGTTGAGCCGCTCCTCCAGTATTGCCACTATATTTCTGTGTCTTTGTCTTGTTTTTATATGTAGTGTATGTGCCGTTACCTGGCATTCAAGCACTCTTTTGCACCTGGTGACCTCCATCACAGGGTCTGATATGGGCGTGGCTTGCAGTCTTGGCTTTGTTCACATTGCACTAGTTGTCCTGCTAGGCGTTTGTGTGGAAGCCTGGCTGCGAGCTGGATTACATCGCCTTCAGACCGTGTTCACACCATAGGTAGCGTAGTGGTAGGACCCTTTGCCATGCTGAGTGACCGTGACGTGGTGCAATGATGGGCTCCGATATTTTCCTGACAGGAATATATTGGCGAAAGTCTCAGCTTTTAATATCTGCATTTATGACTAGCCAGTATAGTCAGTGGCATATCTGTTTGGTGCATTTTTTCTGTGATTTATATGATTGTATTTACATCCGCACAATGCTCCGTTTTGTGTAGGATGCTCTTGTGGTGCATGTGGACCGCGCCGACATCCTCCACCGTATGCATTTTTTGCTGGGGATAGTCGTTTGCTGCGGTCCACATGCGGTGGGGCTGCTCCCCCAATGTAAAACACGCTACAGTGTTAGGGGTTGAGCCGCTCCTCCAGTATTGCCACTATATTTCTGTGTCTTTGTCTTGTTTTTATATGTAGTGTATGTGCCGTTACCTGGCATTCAAGCACTCTTTTGCACCTGGTGACCTCCATCACAGGGTCTGATATGGGCGTGGCTTGCAGTCTTGGCTTTGTTCACATTGCACTAGTTGTCCTGCTAGGCGTTTGTGTGGAAGCCTGGCTGCGAGCTGGATTACATCGCCTTCAGACCGTGTTCACACCATAGGTAGCGTAGTGGTAGGACCCTTTGCCATGCTGAGTGACCGTGACGTGGTGCAATGATGGGCTCCGATATTTTCCTGACAGGAATATATTGGCGAAAGTCTCAGCTTTTAATATCTGCATTTATGACTAGCCAGTATAGTCAGTGGCATATCTGTTTGGTGCATTTTTTCTGTGATTTATATGATTGTATTTACATCCGCACAATGCTCCGTTTTGTGTAGGATGCTCTTGTGGTGCATGTGGACCGCGCCGACATCCTCCACCGTATGCATTTTTTGCTGGGGATAGTCGTTTGCTGCGGTCCACATGCGGTGGGGCTGCTCCCCCAATGTAAAACACGCTACAGTGTTAGGGGTTGAGCCGCTCCTCCAGTATTGCCACTATATTTCTGTGTCTTTGTCTTGTTTTTATATGTAGTGTATGTGCCGTTACCTGGCATTCAAGCACTCTTTTGCACCTGGTGACCTCCATCACAGGGTCTGATATGGGCGTGGCTTGCAGTCTTGGCTTTGTTCACATTGCACTAGTTGTCCTGCTAGGCGTTTGTGTGGAAGCCTGGCTGCGAGCTGGATTACATCGCCTTCAGACCGTGTTCACACCATAGGTAGCGTAGTGGTAGGACCCTTTGCCATGCTGAGTGACCGTGACGTGGTGCAATGATGGGCTCCGATATTTTCCTGACAGGAATATATTGGCGAAAGTCTCAGCTTTTAATATCTGCATTTATGACTAGCCAGTATAGTCAGTGGCATATCTGTTTGGTGCATTTTTTCTGTGATTTATATGATTGTATTTACATCCGCACAATGCTCCGTTTTGTGTAGGATGCTCTTGTGGTGCATGTGGACCGCGCCGACATCCTCCACCGTATGCATTTTTTGCTGGGGATAGTCGTTTGCTGCGGTCCACATGCGGTGGGGCTGCTCCCCCAATGTAAAACACGCTACAGTGTTAGGGGTTGAGCCGCTCCTCCAGTATTGCCACTATATTTCTGTGTCTTTGTCTTGTTTTTATATGTAGTGTATGTGCCGTTACCTGGCATTCAAGCACTCTTTTGCACCTGGTGACCTCCATCACAGGGTCTGATATGGGCGTGGCTTGCAGTCTTGGCTTTGTTCACATTGCACTAGTTGTCCTGCTAGGCGTTTGTGTGGAAGCCTGGCTGCGAGCTGGATTACATCGCCTTCAGACCGTGTTCACACCATAGGTAGCGTAGTGGTAGGACCCTTTGCCATGCTGAGTGACCGTGACGTGGTGCAATGATGGGCTCCGATATTTTCCTGACAGGAATATATTGGCGAAAGTCTCAGCTTTTAATATCTGCATTTATGACTAGCCAGTATAGTCAGTGGCATATCTGTTTGGTGCATTTTTTCTGTGATTTATATGATTGTATTTACATCCGCACAATGCTCCGTTTTGTGTAGGATGCTCTTGTGGTGCATGTGGACCGCGCCGACATCCTCCACCGTATGCATTTTTTGCTGGGGATAGTCGTTTGCTGCGGTCCACATGCGGTGGGGCTGCTCCCCCAATGTAAAACACGCTACAGTGTTAGGGGTTGAGCCGCTCCTCCAGTATTGCCACTATATTTCTGTGTCTTTGTCTTGTTTTCATATGTAGTGTATGTGCCGTTACCTGGCATTCAAGCACTCTTTTGCACCTGGTGACCTCCATCACAGGGTCTGATATGGGCGTGGCTTGCAGTCTTGGCTTTGTTCACATTGCACTAGTTGTCCTGCTAGGCGTTTGTGTGGAAGCCTGGCTGCGAGCTGGATTACATCGCCTTCAGACCGTGTTCACACCATAGGTAGCGTAGTGGTAGGACCCTTTGCCATGCTGAGTGACCGTGACGTGGTGCAATGATGGGCTCCGATATTTTCCTGACAGGAATATATTGGCGAAAGTCTCAGCTTTTAATATCTGCATTTATGACTAGCCAGTATAGTCAGTGGCATATCTGTTTGGTGCATTTTTTCTGTGATTTATATGATTGTATTTACATCCGCACAATGCTCCGTTTTGTGTAGGATGCTCTTGTGGTGCATGTGGACCGCGCCGACATCCTCCACCGTATGCATTTTTTGCTGGGGATAGTCGTTTGCTGCGGTCCACATGCGGTGGGGCTGCTCCCCCAATGTAAAACACGCTACAGTGTTAGGGGTTGAGCCGCTCCTCCAGTATTGCCACTATATTTCTGTGTCTTTGTCTTGTTTTTATATGTAGTGTATGTGCCGTTACCTGGCATTCAAGCACTCTTTTGCACCTGGTGACCTCCATCACAGGGTCTGATATGGGCGTGGCTTGCAGTCTTGGCTTTGTTCACATTGCACTAGTTGTCCTGCTAGGCGTTTGTGTGGAAGCCTGGCTGCGAGCTGGATTACATCGCCTTCAGACCGTGTTCACACCATAGGTAGCGTAGTGGTAGGACCCTTTGCCATGCTGAGTGACCGTGACGTGGTGCAATGATGGGCTCCGATATTTTCCTGACAGGAATATATTGGCGAAAGTCTCAGCTTTTAATATCTGCATTTATGACTAGCCAGTATAGTCAGTGGCATATCTGTTTGGTGCATTTTTTCTGTGATTTATATGATTGTATTTACATCCGCACAATGCTCCGTTTTGTGTAGGATGCTCTTGTGGTGCATGTGGACCGCGCCGACATCCTCCACCGTATGCATTTTTTGCTGGGGATAGTCGTTTGCTGCGGTCCACATGCGGTGGGGCTGCTCCCCCAATGTAAAACACGCTACAGTGTTAGGGGTTGAGCCGCTCCTCCAGTATTGCCACTATATTTCTGTGTCTTTGTCTTGTTTTTATATGTAGTGTATGTGCCGTTACCTGGCATTCAAGCACTCTTTTGCACCTGGTGACCTCCATCACAGGGTCTGATATGGGCGTGGCTTGCAGTCTTGGCTTTGTTCACATTGCACTAGTTGTCCTGCTAGGCGTTTGTGTGGAAGCGTGGCTGCGAGCTGGATTACATCGCCTTCAGACCGTGTTCACACCATAGGTAGCGTAGTGGTAGGACCCTTTGCCATGCTGAGTGACCGTGACGTGGTGCAATGATGGGCTCCGATATTTTCCTGACAGGAATATATTGGCGAAAGTCTCAGCTTTTAATATCTGCATTTATGACTAGCCAGTATAGTCAGTGGCATATCTGTTTGGTGCATTTTTTCTGTGATTTATATGATTGTATTTACATCCGCACAATGCTCCGTTTTGTGTAGGATGCTCTTGTGGTGCATGTGGACCGCGCCGACATCCTCCACCGTATGCATTTTTTGCTGGGGATAGTCGTTTGCTGCGGTCCACATGCGGTGGGGCTGCTCCCCCAATGTAAAACACGCTACAGTGTTAGGGGTTGAGCCGCTCCTCCAGTATTGCCACTATATTTCTGTGTCTTTGTCTTGTTTTTATATGTAGTGTATGTGCCGTTACCTGGCATTCAAGCACTCTTTTGCACCTGGTGACCTCCATCACAGGGTCTGATATGGGCGTGGCTTGCAGTCTTGGCTTTGTTCACATTGCACTAGTTGTCCTGCTAGGCGTTTGTGTGGAAGCCTGGCTGCGAGCTGGATTACATCGCCTTCAGACCGTGTTCACACCATAGGTAGCGTAGTGGTAGGACCCTTTGCCATGCTGAGTGACCGTGACGTGGTGCAATGATGGGCTCCGATATTTTCCTGACAGGAATATATTGGCGAAAGTCTCAGCTTTTAATATCTGCATTTATGACTAGCCAGTATAGTCAGTGGCATATCTGTTTGGTGCATTTTTTCTGTGATTTATATGATTGTATTTACATCCGCACAATGCTCCGTTTTGTGTAGGATGCTCTTGTGGTGCATGTGGACCGCGCCGACATCCTCCACCGTATGCATTTTTTGCTGGGGATAGTCGTTTGCTGCGGTCCACATGCGGTGGGGCTGCTCCCCCAATGTAAAACACGCTACAGTGTTAGGGGTTGAGCCGCTCCTCCAGTATTGCCACTATATTTCTGTGTCTTTGTCTTGTTTTTATATGTAGTGTATGTGCCGTTACCTGGCATTCAAGCACTCTTTTGCACCTGGTGACCTCCATCACAGGGTCTGATATGGGCGTGGCTTGCAGTCTTGGCTTTGTTCACATTGCACTAGTTGTCCTGCTAGGCGTTTGTGTGGAAGCCTGGCTGCGAGCTGGATTACATCGCCTTCAGACCGTGTTCACACCATAGGTAGCGTAGTGGTAGGACCCTTTGCCATGCTGAGTGACCGTGACGTGGTGCAATGATGGGCTCCGATATTTTCCTGACAGGAATATATTGGCGAAAGTCTCAGCTTTTAATATCTGCATTTATGACTAGCCAGTATAGTCAGTGGCATATCTGTTTGGTGCATTTTTTCTGTGATTTATATGATTGTATTTACATCCGCACAATGCTCCGTTTTGTGTAGGATGCTCTTGTGGTGCATGTGGACCGCGCCGACATCCTCCACCGTATGCATTTTTTGCTGGGGATAGTCGTTTGCTGCGGTCCACATGCGGTGGGGCTGCTCCCCCAATGTAAAACACGCTACAGTGTTAGGGGTTGAGCCGCTCCTCCAGTATTGCCACTATATTTCTGTGTCTTTGTCTTGTTTTTATATGTAGTGTATGTGCCGTTACCTGGCATTCAAGCACTCTTTTGCACCTGGTGACCTCCATCACAGGGTCTGATATGGGCGTGGCTTGCAGTCTTGGCTTTGTTCACATTGCACTAGTTGTCCTGCTAGGCGTTTGTGTGGAAGCGTGGCTGCGAGCTGGATTACATCGCCTTCAGACCGTGTTCACACCATAGGTAGCGTAGTGGTAGGACCCTTTGCCATGCTGAGTGACCGTGACGTGGTGCAATGATGGGCTCCGATATTTTCCTGACAGGAATATATTGGCGAAAGTCTCAGCTTTTAATATCTGCATTTATGACTAGCCAGTATAGTCAGTGGCATATCTGTTTGGTGCATTTTTTCTGTGATTTATATGATTGTATTTACATCCGCACAATGCTCCGTTTTGTGTAGGATGCTCTTGTGGTGCATGTGGACCGCGCCGACATCCTCCACCGTATGCATTTTTTGCTGGGGATAGTCGTTTGCTGCGGTCCACATGCGGTGGGGCTGCTCCCCCAATGTAAAACACGCTACAGTGTTAGGGGTTGAGCCGCTCCTCCAGTATTGCCACTATATTTCTGTGTCTTTGTCCTACAGTGGAAACCCCCAAAAAGTGACCCCCATTTTGGAAACTACACCCCTCAAGGTGTGTAGTGAGCACTTTGACCTCAAAGGTGTTTCCTAGAATTAGGAAACACTTGGCATTTAAAATGAAAATTTGAATTTTTTTCACCCCACATTTTGTTCCCCATTTCTCCCCCGAATACAGCAACACCCCATATGTGCTCAAAAATGATGTATGGCCACAGAGCAGGGCTCTAGAGTCAAACAGCAAAATATGGATTTTGCTGACCTGAATTCGCAGACATTGATTTTAGGTGCCATGCCGCATTTAAAAAATTCTTGAGGTCCTCAGAAATTATAAACCCCAAGAAGTGACCCTATTTTGGAAAGAGCACCCCCGTACGAACATTTTAGGTGGTGGAAAGGGTACTTTTCAGCAAACAGGTGTCTCACAGACGGCATAAACACTTGTTAAAGGATTTCAAAGCACACATTTGTGAAAATTAAAAATTACTAGCAGACCCCAATTTTTGATTTTCACAAGGGGTTAAAGGAGAAAATGCACCCCAGTATGTGTTCCCCATTTTCTACCCATTCAGGAAACACCCCATATGTGCTTGTAGCCTGCTGTATGGGCGCACAGCAGGCAAAGAGCAAAATATGGATTTTGCTGGCAGGCCTGAATTGGCACACATGGATTTTAGGTGCCATGTCGCATTTAAAAAATTCCTGAGGTCCACAGAAATTAAAAACCACAAGAAGTGACCCCATTTTGGAAAGAGCACCCCCATACGAACATTTGAAGTGATGGAAAGGGTACTTTTGACCTAACAGGTGTTTCACAGAAATAAATATGTAGTGGTTGGTGAAAAGTGGATCTGTAAGCTATGCGGACTAAATCAAAGATATAAGGTGATAAAACTACAGGGTACATCATGGATGAAATTAAATGAATACTCCATGGATGAGTGGTAGATTTTAAAACACTCCTGAATGCACAGGCCAGGTTTTTCAGGGCAGGTTTCGCAGTGGTAAATGGTGTCTTTCCTTATCCCCCTTTTGTAACACACCCTGCATCTTTTTGGGGTCCTTCCTTTCCTTGCTGTCTGGGGGACTTGACCTGGAAAATGTTGCCCTGGTACAACACAGGCACCATGACTTCCTGAAGTACTGGGACAGGGACAGAGGGTGGTTTAGGGATCTGGAACAGCTGCAAATGAAAAAAAAAATCTGTGCTGCAATTCTTTTCTTCTTTCAGCAGGAAAAGCTCATATCGCAGTGGTGGTGCACCATAAGTACCAGCATGCCAACAAGCAGCACAGAGAAGCACAGAACCTCTCTACATACAGTCACCAGCTAGAATGGCTGCATGCAGGGAGGTTCAGCCCTTTCCTGTGCAGCTATAGCACTCCTATTGGCTGGAGTGTTGTTCCATCCAATCGCAGCGCTGGTAGGGGATGCCAAACACTGGTGTCCCCTGCCTCACCTCGGAGAAGACAGGTGCTGACCGGTTTAGCACCGGTCACCTCCCCCTCAAGACCCGCCCCGCAGTTCCATATTGCTTTCGGCGCTGCGATGTGCCGGTCTTTAGTGACCGGCCAATCGCAGCACTTGGAGCTGCAGGAGGGCGGCGCTGCACCATGCTGCCCTTATCTGGCATGGATGCCTACTGGTAAGAGCAGCCATGGTGCCCCGATTCCCCCATCATTCCCTCCCAGTACCCGGCGGACCTTGTGCCGTACATGTACGTCACTGGTCCTTAAGTCACGTCCAGCTGTGACGGCATGTACGGCAAGGGTCCTTAAGGGGTTAAAATGGCGAATCATCCTTAAGGGGTTTTCCAGCCCCTTACTATTGGCCATAACTATCTCATTGAAGGGGGGGGTGCTGATCATTGGAAAACTGCACTTGGGATAGCCACTTTAAAAGGAATGTGTCATCAGAAAATGACCTATTGTTTAAATCATATTTTTATTGTTAAACATTTAAAAAAAATGTGTCTATGGATCATGGGGCTGCTGTAAAGAAATTTTCTTACATTTTCTAAACTTTCTAAATGTTGTTAAGAACGGCTCTGGCAAGATGGCAGCCCCCATAAGCATGTTCAGGAAACTGATTAGAAAAAAGGATATGTGTTGCTCTCTGGTTTTAACTAGCAGATAAACTTTTTGGTTTCATTCAATTCCTTGAGTTCTCTGACCTTCTCTGTGCAACATTGATTCTTTTGGGTCTTTGCACGTTTTGTCTGTCTGGATTCTGTGATGTCTGTTCCATGGATTTTGCCCCTGTGTGTCTGGATTCGGTCCTAGTTCTGTTTGCCAATGGATTCCCAAGTTTTAGTTTTTGTCTGATCTGCTTTGCTAAATTTCTCTATCTGACCTGATTTGTCTGTCAGAACTGTGTCATAGAGTTCTGTGCCTGTTACATAGTCTGATTCCAACTGCTGCTTTGGCGGCTGCTGCAGAGGTTCTGCTGTGTCCACTTGCAGATGTGGACTGCACACTGCTCCGGGACTGCAAGGCCTGGACCAGCTGATGCAAAGACCACAACGCCACACACAAATTTGCAAGTTAATGTAGGAAATACCTTCAGATTTGTGCATTGAATATGTAAGAGACAAAATATAAACTGTCATACAAGAGTCTAAAGCCTGCTGACTTACTGGTATGGAAACAATTGAAAGTGAGTTTGGAGCCACTAGACCACTACCATGGCATTATGCAACTGGGGTTTAGCATTTCAAACCTGCCCATATCAAACTCTGTTGTTTCTGCATTTTGTAGTAAAAAAAGTTAAAAGCATTTTCCAGTTTTGCAATTTTCAGCATCAAGTGACAGGAAACGACACATTATTAAAAGTGATTTGTTTATCTGTAATGCCCATTTTCCTGCACTCCATCTCAAATGCTATTTTCCGCTGTGTTGGTTCCTTGTCCCAGTGACATCAGGTTGACATCTGAGGTGTGGCAAGGCTTGTATAGGTCCCTTTACTCGGGACAGCAGAGGAGCAGATTACCGGGAAGGAAGTGTTCCTTCCCTACAATCTGCTGCTCGCTGGTGGAGGAGACTGCTGTATTTACATGCAGCGATCTCCTCCAAAGCATGGGGAGGAGCGATCACTAATGCCATCGCTCTTCCCCATACTGACTTGTTGTTTGCCGGCAGCTTACACAGCATGATCTGCTGCGAGCAAACAACGATTTTAGTGTCTGCACAAACAATCAGATTACCCGATGAACGAGTGTTTCGCTTGTTCATTGGGTAATCGGTGGTACATTTACAGGAAAACACGGGACTTTGATCCGTTACCATGGCAGCCTGAACGTTTCTGAAGCTTCCCAGGCTGCCATGGTAAGCTCCCTGCTAAGCTTTGCAAGGAGCATGTCAAAATCCCATTCACCCTAATAGATCTTTATTAAGGTGAATGATACAAGGGATCAAAAGATCCCAGGTTCTAGCCCCCTAAGGGGGCTAAAAGCTATTGCTAAAAATTTTTTTTACTAAATCTAAAAAGTTTAAATCACTCCCCTTTTCCCAATTTTACATATAAAAATATTTAAACAGTAAAAAAATTAACTTATCAGGTATCATTGCGTCTGAAAATATCTGAACTATTCAAATATTTTAAAAAATTCCCTGTGCAGTGAATACCATAATGAAAAAAAAATGAAGAGCACACAATTTGCTGTTTCCCCTAAGTCCTACGCAACACAAAAATGGAACCATCCCGCGAATAAACAAGCCCTCATACAGCTCTGTGGACAGAAATATAAAAAAGAAAATGGCGATGCAAAGAAAAAAGTAGTAAAACAAAAACAAACTATATAAGTTTGGTATCGCCGTATTTGTATTGAGCCAGAATGAGGATGTCATGATAAATGTTTTTTGTGTTTTTTTTTTTTAAATTTTTTTCAATTTTACCCCACAAAGATTTTTTTTTCCCCATTTTCCAATAACAGACATAGTGGGGAGTGAAAAATTAAATTGCAAAACCAAACATCGGCCCAGTACTTAAGGAGTTAATCATCTTCACAAAACAGGAAATCTGTATATTTACTATATATTTCTACTAATTCCCAAACATTTCATGCAATCTCATTGAAATATATGCACGTACAAGTGGCTAAAAATGCATCAGACCAGACATATTCCTCCTAATCCTGTAAACCTTCACATTAGTATGTTTGTTTGCAGAACACAGTTTGATAGCTCTAATAAGAATAATAAAGCTATAAAAGAAGCCTGCCAGTGAAAGTCAAGCTTGAACTGTTACTATTTTCTACCAATTCTCTGTTGCCATAATGCCTACAGTTAATTCAGCTGAAGGAATCCAGGGGATAATATTTGCAATGAAAACTATTACTTTAGACAGAGATTTCTAAAAATAATGAAGCGAGATCTATAAATAGGTTTTATGAACATCAGATCTCTTTCCAACGGTTTGCATGTCTAGGTTAGAAATTGTATCGGGCAAGAAAAGGGTTATCAAATTTAGAGTGGGCATTTTATCTTTCCAGTAATCCATCATTCCACCATATGATAAATTATTTTTCATTTAAAGGGGTTATCCTATGACTAATGTAAAAAATGAAAATGTAGAAGCCAGGTCTGGGTGTCAAATCTCACTGTGTCCTGGCTAAAGGTGCATTTATACGGCCTGAGAATCAGGCAGATTATCGGGAACTACCGTTTGAAGGAACGGTCGTTCCCGACAATCTGGCCATGTAAATGATCTGCCAATCACCCAATGAACAAGTGAAACTCTCGGAAGCCATGAACCACTCCTCCTCATAATGTGCAGGAGATTGTTGCATGTAAATGCGTTGTCTCCTTCACTGAACTAGCAGCCGACTGTCGGGAAGGAACTCTTCCTCCCAGACAATCAGCTGCTCAGTCGGCCCATGTAAATCCAGCTTAAGAGACAAAGAACAGTGTTTAGAATTGCATTGTCTTTCCTCAACTATCTCTTATTCAATTTGGATCATCTCTAGCAACACAGAGCAGGGTTTGAGTAAGGAATCACAGCAAAGAATGGTGGACAGTCATCTATAAATATTTATACAGGACACTTTTCTTGTATTTTGTCTTGGTTTGACTAAAATAAATGTAAATTCCCTACAGAAATAGCTTATTAACTCTGGATAAAAAAATAAAATTATTGACCAATTATCATCAATGTTGATCTGATAAAACAAAATCCTACAACATGAAGCTACTATAAGGGCCTTTTTACACATCTGATAGAGGCAATGATCATAAATTAATGTTCATTCCCATTGCAGGTATTGTCTTAAATAAGGCTCATCCTTTGTGCGCCTAACAAATCTACGGCTTCTCGTAGCTGCCGTAGATTTTCAGTCTTCACTTACGCCAGAAAACTGGCGTAATTGAAGATAAATGTGTTGGCCCCGCTGGCACAGGGGCCACTTCTAACTGAATTTAGTTGCAGTGGTGTTTAACACCTTCAAGACCCTGTGATTTTTTTCGTTTTTATTTTTAGATCCCTGCCGTCCCAGACCCTTAACTTGTTTATTTTTCCATATAAAGGCTTGTTTTTGGAAAACAAGTTGCAGTTGGAAAAAATTCTAAATGGGGTGTAATTGTGGGAAAAAAAATGCAATTCTGCATTAGTTTTATGGTTTCATTTTAACAGTGTTCCTGTCACGGACGTTCCCACGACAGGTGACAGGAGATTGGTGAGACTAGCAACACGTGGTTTGATCTGACAGGTTTTCCCTGCGGATGAATAGGGGTCTGTGTTGTTTCTGCTGTGGCCACACCCCTTGCCTCAGGTGTTGCTAATGTGGTCATTTAACTTTCCTTATAGTTGCTTCACCCACTATGCTGTGCGGTTTATAGCTTCAGTTTCAGTTGAGGAATGCTGGTGTGTGAATCTCGGCTGAGTTCCTGGTGCTTCCGTAGCTCCTTTCCAGTTAAGTCTTTCCTTTTCCTTTTTGTATTTTGTTTGGGTTCTGTGTGTTGTATTTCCCTATTGTTTGTATTAGGCCTGAAGGAGACTCCTGTTCGTCCTTCCTTTTGGAGGAACAGGTAGTTTCATCCCTGCCATTAGTACCAAGGTCCTATAGGGCTATATAGGACTCTAGGTATTCCTGTGTAGGAACACACCTACCTCTGGGGTCTGTTCATACTGGTAATCAGTCAGGATTTTGGCTAGGGGTTTACTAGGAGGTGTCCATCTTCCTTCCCTAGTTCTCAGGCCTGATTCCTCCTTCCCTCTTATGCTCCCTGTGGTGTTTACCTGCCACACCGAAGCGTGACAGTTCCGTACGCAGTAAAATTGGCCTGTTACCTTTGTAGTCGGGCAGACATTAGCCCTGAGTGTCTGCTGTGTGAAACAGCAGGGACTCAGCGGCTATCGTGTTTGCTGCGCTCAAGAGTTATTATAGAGAGGGAGAGACCCTGCCCGTGAGAGCTTACAATCAGAGTGTTGTTTTTTTCTATTTCTATTCTTCCTCCCTTTCTGTTTCTGATTATATACTTTTTGGGCTGACTACAGGCATATGATTGGGTGCAGAGTTTACTCAATGAGGTAAGATTTAAAAATTCCTTTTAATAGGGTTAGGAATGGAAGGGTTAAGTGTGAGGTAAGTGCTGATGTGGGGTGTTTGGGGTACATTTACTGAGATTTTACAATCTTTTATAATAAGGGAGTCACAAAAGTGACCAAGCCTTAATGACCAGGCCAGATTTTTGGAAATCTGGCATATGTCACTAACAGAGAGCAACTACATAAAGGTTTTGCACATGCAGGTAATTTTGACATTTTTCACCACATATTGGTGGGGAAACTTAACCATATATTTATTAAAAAGTTCTAAAATCTATTAAATTGTGATTTTAGTTCTTATTTTGAACTTTAATATTTCACATATATACATATTTTTCAATGTTTTTATCAGAAATATATTTCTATATCTTTATTTTGTCTGCAGTTTTGAAAAACAGAAATTTTTTTTAGAAATTTAGGAGACTTACGAAGTCGATTCGTATAAAACTTCGTTCCAATACTGTATGGAGCAAAAGCTCCGTACAGTATTGGAATGTATTGGCTCCGATGAGCCGAAGTTATTGCTTCGCAAATTTTCACGAGACTTTGGGTAATAACTATATAAATTAATTTGCACTGTAAAAAAACATTTCCCGACCTCGGTTCTAAGTTTTAATAGATAAAGTATAGTGTTTGAGGGTTTGTTCACTCTGTTTTGTTGCTAGATTTCCCAGTACCGATAACTGTATTTCTGATTAATTTGATTACTTTGGTGGTGTCTGTTACAGAAAGTAAAACCAGATTAGGATATGTGTTACTATTTGGTTTTAACTGGCCGAAAAAACCATTTGGTGACAGATTTCCTTTAAAGGGGTTGTCCAAGTTATATTTATTGATGACCTATCCTCAGGATAGGTCATCAATATCAGATCGGCGGGTGTCCGGCTCCCCCACCAATCAGCTGTTTGATGAGAAGGCGTGCGCCGTGCCAGCGCTGCCTCCCCTTCACTGTTTACCTTCTCGCCGTTGCATCTGCAGCGGTGAGCAGGTGTAATTACACCCAAGCCGTCCCATTTATTTCAATGGTACAGATTGCTGTATAGAAGCCGGGTGTCGAACCCCCACCGATCTGATATTGAGGACCGATCCTGAGGATAGGTCATCAATAAATATAACTTGGACAACCCCTTTAATGGAGATGGGCTGTAATACACCACACGGCCTTTGGGCATGTGGGAGGGACACTATTTGGAAGAAAGCAGTGTTTTTCTAATCCTGTCTAAACCCTTACTAAGCCCATTAAGGACAGGATTCGCTAGAGAGCGCATACTACTCTATCATCTGAAAATCTGTGAGACATGATGCACTGTTTATTCAGAGAGCTATAAGACAGTGTTTGCTTGGTCACAGTTGGAACTTATTTGGAATCCTTAAAGGGGTTCTGCAGTTTGTTTAAACTGATGATCTATCCTCTGGATAGATCATCAGCATCTGACCGGCGGGGGTCTGACACCCGGGACCCCTGCCGATCAGCTGTTCGAAAAGGCAGCGGCGCTCCAGCAGCTCTGCGGTCTTCTCACTGTTTACCGCTGGCCCAGTGACGTCACAATTAGTATCAACTGGCCTGGGCAGGGTTAAGCTCCATTCAAGTGAACGGAGCTTAGCCGTGCCCAGGCCAGTTGATACTACTCGTGACGTCACTGGGCCATAGCCGCTGCCTTCTCAAACAGCTGATCGGCAGGGCTCCTGTCCTTAAGGGTCCATTCACACGTCCGCAATTTCGTTCCGCATTTTGCGGAACGGAATTGCGGACCCATTCATTTCTATGGGACAGCACGATGTGCTTCCCGGACACGGAATTGTGGACCCGCACTTCCAGGTCCGCAATTCCGTTCACGAAAAAAATAGAACATGTCCTATTCTTGTCCGCAATTGCGGACAAGAAAAGGCATATTCTATTAGTGCCGGCAATGTGCGGTCCGCAAAATGCAGAACGCACATTGCCGCTGTCCATATTTTGCGGATGCGCAAAACACGTTGCGGACGTGTGAATGGACCCTAATGGACTCACATCTGTGAAGGCACTGTTTCAGTGCATAGTTCACAGAAAAGACACAAAGTGTAGCATTGTCAAGAAAAGAAGGGGTAAGGCCCCTTTCACACGGGCGAGTATTCCGCGCAGATGCGATGCGTGAGTTGAACGCATTGCACCCGCACTGAATCCTGACCCATTCATTTCTATGGGGCTGTGCACATGAGCGGTGATTTTCACGCATCACTTGTGCGTTGCGTGAAAATCGCAGCATGCTCCTCTTTGTGCGTTTTTCACGTAACGCAGGCCCCATAGAAATGAATGGGGTTGCGTGAAAATCGCAAGCATCCGCAAGCAAGTGCGGATGCGGTGAGATTTTCACGCACGGTTGCTAGTTGACGATCGGGATGGGGACCCGATCATTATTATTTCCCCTTATAACATGGTTATAAGGGAAAATAATAGCATTCTGAATACAGAATGCATAGTAAAATAGCGCTGGAGGGGTTAAAAAAAATAAAAATAAATTTTAACTCACCTTAATCCACTTGCTTGCGCAGCCCGGCATCTCTTCTGTCTTCATCTAAACTGTGCGCAGGAAAAGGACCTGTGGTGACGTCACTCCGGTCATCACATGATCCATCACCATGGTAAAAGACCATGTGACAGACCATGTGATGACCAGAGTGACGTCATCACAGGTCCTTTTCCTGCACACAGCTAAGATGAAGACAGAAGAGATGCCGGGCTGCGCGAGCAAGTGGATTAAGGTGAGTTAAATAATTTTTTCTTTTTTTTTTAACCCCTCCAGCGCTATTTTACTATGCATTCTGTATTCAGAATGCTATTATTTTTCCTTATAACATGGTTATAAGAGGAAATAATACAATCTACAGAACACCGATCCCAAGCCCAAACTTCTGTGAAGAAGTTTGGGTACCAAACATGCACGATTTTTCTCACGCGAGTGCAAAACGCATTACAATGTTTTGCACTCGCGCTTAAAAATCGTGCATGTTCCCGCAACGCCCGTGTGAAAGAGGCCTTAGGCTCCTATTTATCTCCCGGTGGGTTGAGTTGGGTTGGTTAGGGTCAGGTACTAATATGAGGCTTTTAAAACTTTGCTGTTTTGCAGCTTGTTGGGAACTGTGCTTTATTCACATTGATTTATTATTTATACTTGCATGTTCCTGTTTTTGTTCTACAGCCTTCAGTATGGGCCAACTGGTATGGTGTTCAGGATGACAGCTCGCTAGGTGAACCGTCTGCCTCGTTACCTCCTGCACCTTCCTACAGCCAGCTTGAAGTGCCACCTCCATATGAAGCCATCTCTGCAGGTATAATCACCACTTAATAATACATTTTTTTTTTTTTTACATACTTTTATTACATACTCAGTTTGCACCTATTTGCCTAATCGATCTGATGTTAAAATGTGACTTACTTTTTTGACCTACTGATACCTTTCAAAGTACCAGATTTGTTGGAGTATAGAACATGATCATGTTTTGACAATAGAAAATAGGGGGGAAAAATCATACTACTTTAAAACCTTCCATCTCACCGCCTTACATGTACAGCAGAAAGAGGGGTTTTAAATATGGTGCCTGCTCGCGAGCGCAGTGGGCAACATAGTCGCCGGATCTCTGCTGTTTCAAACTGGCAATAACACTGATTGTAGACATTTAACCCTTTTACATGGTGTGGTCAAATGAGACCACAGCATCTAAATGTGGAAAGGCTTGGAAGCATGTGGTTCCCGTTCGGGAGCTGCTCCCCCATGCGGCAATCGTGGGAGCCTTTCCTTCGCTTTAAAGCTCTGGGTCTCTCTGAAGAGACCCAGCAAGAGACCCAGCGTATCAGAGCTGTAGTTTCTTGTGGAGGCCTGCAGGTGACAGGGCTCCATAGGATAACAGCAAATGGAGTTTACATTGTAAATCTGTTGAACTACAGAGTAAGATGAAAGCAATCTGAAGATTGCATGATCTAGGCTCCTGGGGGGGGATTGGGGCTAAAAAAAAAGTTTTAAAAAAATTATTAAATTGTAAATAACCCCATTTTCCCCAGAATTAAAATAATAAAAAACTAAGATCATGGGCCTGAAATAGCAAAATGCCTGAACTATTGGTTAAGAAGTAATAAAATAATCTTTGAGGAGATGCTCAGGTGAACAGGTGGGTAAGGCTTCGTCCACATCTGCATTCCTAACTCTGGTATATTGTTCCTATGCTGGAACAGAATACTGTGATTAGAAATGCAGATGTACATGTAGCCTAAGCAACTGTAGGATCTTACACAAAATATCAGACTTAAAAAGGTAAACATTGACCAAACAGATAAAACCAGACTGTAAGATTGCACATCCGATAAGCAAACCTGCTGGGATACCAGATGACTGGCATCTACCATTTCTCAAGATTCCTGCTTGTATCCAGTCACTATGTACATACCCTGAACTGTAGTCACTTGACTGCTTAGGTGGTCTTCTTACCTCCCATGGCTCCAGAAGTATTTCCTGTCAGGCAGCTTAATGGAATATGCACTCCGCATACAGCTTTCCTGCACTGAGCATACCAGTTAATGCTGGGCAAAGAGATTAAAAGAATTGTATGGCATTGAATAGCAGCAAAGTTCTTTCTGTGACAGCGATATGCACATCTCATGCAGATTTTCTTGCTGCCCTGCATTGATCCTAAAGGTAGGTTGTTGGCAGTGGGTAAGAAGGGAAAGAACTGAGCAGCTCTGAACAGCTACACAGTTCTCTCAGTTGTCCGTAGGCGCTTTTTGAGTGCTTTGTCCAATCTTTAAGGAAACAGTGGGGATCCGGTAGTGCTGGGCTCTCCTGACTGTGAACTATTAGACACAGGGATTTTATTATGGCTTATAGACCAAAACAATTGCTAGTCCAAATCTACTGCAGTGCTATTGTCCAAGTTCAAACAATAAGACTGAAAATTTCATGCAGTAGCCATTCAATACTTTTACTTGCTGCAGATGTTTTATTTATAAACACTGAGATGCATATCTTTATTTAAGAGTGGAATGTATGTGTTGATTGCTTTAAGTCTACTTATTGGTAGGTGAGCAGGAGGATGTGATTTATTAGGGAAAAAAATGTAGGGAACCGTTTTATGTAGGAGACACTCGCAATGTTAATGAAAGTTTGCTGACCACCAACCTCCTATTAGTGTGAATAGAAAAGAACTGTCATAGGCTGGTGGATGGTGGAAAGCTTCCAGTTCACAAATAAACCGGATACTCCTATACTTGCTGCACTATCATTTACTTTGTGCGTAGGCAATGTTCCCTGCATCTTTTTTTCACAAATAAAGCTTTCTCCTATAAATGCGCACACACACATATATATATATATATATATATATATATATATACAGTACAGACCAAAAGTTTGGACACACCTTCTCATTCAAAGAGTTTTCTTTATTTTCATGACTATGAAGGCATCAAAACTATGAATTAACACATGTGGAATTATATACATAACAAATAAATGTGAAACAACTGAAAATATGTCATATTCTAGGTTCTTCAAAGTAGCCACCTTTTGCTTTGATTACTGCTTTGCACACTCTTGGCGTTCTCTTGATGAGCTTCAAGAGGTAGTCCCCTGAAATGGTCTTCCAACAGTCTTGAAGGAGTTCCCAGAGATGCTTAGCACTTGTTGGACCTTTTGCCTTCACTCTGCGGTCCAGCTCACCCCAAACCATCTCGATTGGGTTCAGGTCCGGTGACTGTGGAGGCCAGGTCATCTGGCGCAGCACCCCATCACTCTCCTTCATGGTCAAATAACCCTTACTTTCAAAGTTTTCCTAATTTTTCGGCTGACTGACTGACCTTCATTTCTTAAAGTAATGATGGCCACTCGTTTTTCTTTACTTAGCTGCTTTTTTCTTGCCATAATACAAATTCTAACAGTCTATTCAGTAGGACTATCAGCTGTGTATCCACCTGACTTCTCCTCAACGCCACTGATGGTCCCAACCCCATTTATAAGGCAAGAAATCCCACTTATTAAACCTTAGAGGGCACCCCTGTGAAGTGAAAACCATTTCAGGGGACTACCTCTTGAAGCTCATCAACAGAATGCCAAGAGTGTGCAAAGCAGTAATCAAAGCAAAAGGTGGCTACTTTGAAGAACCTAGAATATGACATATTTTCAGTTGTTTCACACTTGTTTGTTATGTATATAATTCCACATGTGTTAATTCATAGTTTTGATGCCTTCAGTGTGAATCTACAATTTTCATAGTCATGAAAATAAAGAAAACTCTTAGAATGAGAAGGTGTGTCCAAACTTTTGATCTGTACTGTATATATATATATATATATAATTTGAAGTTTATACACCCTTCAGAATATTCTAGATTTCTGCAAAGATTTGACCTAAAACTACATCAGAATTTCACTTATAACCAAATAAAAAAAATTACGGTAGTCAAAAACATTACACTTGGTTGTTTATGTAATGAGGGAAATGATCCAATATCACATGTCTGTAAGTTGCAAAAAAAAACAACTCTAGAATTACCACTTAATTTGAAGGTAAAATTAGAGTCTGGTGTTTTAACCTGTTGCGGACACATGACGTCCCGGTACGGCATGATGTCCCGGTACTTAATGACACATGACGTATGTGTAGTTCCGATCACCGGCACCCGGGGACAATGCGCAAGGGGGGTCCTGCGACCCCCCCCCCCCCACCGTGTCGGCGATCGCCACAAACCGCAGGTCAATTCAGACCTGCGGTTTGCGGCTTTTACAGATTGCGGCGGGCGGCAGTGCCATCAGGTCCCCGTTCGGCTGTAATGGGGACCCGATGGCATGGAAGGCAGCGCGATGCCTTCCTTAGGCATCGGCGCTGCCTTTCTGTGACGAGCCTGTGAGATCCAACCCCCTGGATCTCACAGGCCGGAAGCTGTATGAGTAAGGCCTCATGCACACGGACAGTTTTTTTTGCGGTCCGCAAAACGGATTTCCATTGTTCCGTGACCGTTTTTTCGTCCGTGGGTCTTCCTTGATTTTTGGAGGATCCACGGACATGAAAAAAAAGTCGTTTTGGTGTCCGCCTGGCCGTGCAGAGCCAAACGGATCCATCCTGACTTACAATGCAAATCAATGGGGACAGATCCGTTTGACGTTGACACAATATGGTGCAATTGCAAACGGATCCGTCCCCCATTGACTTTCAATGTAAAGTCAGGAGTCCCTATTATACCATCGGATCAGAGTTTTCTCCAATCCGATGGTATATTTTAACTTGAAGCGTCCCCATCACCATGGGAACCCCTCTATGTTAGAATATACCATCGGATTTGAGTTAGATCGTGAAACTCAGATCCGACAGTATATTCTAACACAGAGGCGTTCCCATAGTGATGGGGATGCTTCAAGTTAGAATATACTGAGAACTGTGTAATAACTGCCCCCCTCCCTCCCCTGTATTACTGTACATTGATTGGTGGCCAGTGGGCCCCCCCTCCCTCCCCCTCCTAATTAAAATCCCCCCCCCCCCCATCGTTGGTGGCAGCGGAGAGTTCAGATCGGAGTCCCAGTTTAATCGCTGGGACTCTGATCGGTAACCATGGCAACCAGGACGCTACTGCAGTCCTGGTTGCCATGGTTACTTAGCAATTTGTAGAAGCATTATACTTACCTGCGAGCTGCGATGTCTGTGACCGGCCGGCCGCTCCTCCTACTGGTAAGTGAAAGGTCTGCGCGGCGCATTGCTTATAGCACAGACCTGTCACTTACCAGTAGGAGGAGCGCCCGGCCGGTCACAGACATCGCAGCTCGCAGGTAAGTATAATGCTTCTAAACCTTGCTAAGTAACCATGGCAACCAGGACTGCAGTAGCGTCCTGGTTGCCATGGTTACCGATCGGAACCCCAGCGATTAAACTGGGACTCCGATCGGAACTCTCCGCTGCCACCAATGATGGGGGGGATTTTATTAGGAGGGGGAGGGAGGGGGGGGCCGCACTGGCCACCAATGAATGTACAGTAATACAGGGGAGGGAGGGGGGGCCGCACTGGCCACCAATGAATGTACAGTAATACAGGGGAGGGAGGGGGGCCCACTGGCCACCAATGAATGTACAGTAATACAGGGGAGGGAGGGGGCCACACTGGCCACCAATGAATTTAAAACTGGGGAATTTAAAATCTCTTACAGGGGGCTATGATCCGCACAAGTAACCCCTCAGGTGCGGCACCTGAGGGGTTAATTGTGCGGATCACAGCCAGGGCTCCAGATGGCGACCAAAACGGTCGCCAATGCGCCTTAAAATTTGCAGATGGTGACAAGACTTTTTAGTCTTGTCGCCATTTGCGACTGGACCGCCGCGAACCTGCGCAGCCTAAGTTCTCTTCAGTAGCACAGTGGAGAAGGAAGGAGTCTCTCCCTCTCCACTGTGATGCTGCCGTCACTACCACCAATGGGGAGATAGCAGGGGAGGAGGAGGAGAGGAGCTGTCGCCACTGCGCCACCAATGAATGTAAAACATAAGTATAGGCAGCGTTATCACAGACCCGGCACCCGGCCTCTATAACAGGGCATGCGATACACGGCAATTTACCCCTCAGGTGCCACAGATCGCATGCCCTGTTATTGAGGCCGGGTGCCGGGTCTGTGATACCGCTGCAGACAATTGTATAAAGGAGTTAAAGAGGACCTTTCGTGGGTCCAAAGAATATGAACTTAGTAGCAGGCTGCATAGAGCGGCGCCCAGGGATCTAAGTGCACTTACTATTATTACTGGGCGACGCTCCGTTCTCCCGCTGTGGCCCCCGGTATTTTCAACATTCAGAGCAAGGACGAGGAGACGCCAGTGTCTGTCCTTCTCCCTGACAGCAGCTCTGTCCAATCACAGAACAGAGCTCAGAGCCAGGGAGAAAAAAAAACTCCCTCGTTCTGAGCTCTGATTGGAAAGCACTGCTGTCATGGAGACGGAGAGACACTGGCGTCTCCTCCTCCTTGCTCTGAATGTTGAAAATACCGGGGGCCACAGCGGGAGAACGGAGCGGCGCCCAGGAATAATAGTAAGTGCACTTAGATCCCTGGGCGCCGCTCTATGCAGCCTGCTACTAAGTTCATATTCTTTGGACCCAAGAAAGGTCCTCTTTAATTACATTCATTGGTGGTGCAGTGCGCCCCCCCCCAAAGCCTCTCCCCCCCCTTCCCATTATCACTGGCCACAAGTCGTCGTTGTCCCCCCCCCCATTACCACTGGCCACAAGTTCCCCCCCCCCCCCCCTATTGTTATATGGTGGCCACAGGGTCCCATCCCCTCCAGTGGTGGCAGTGGCAGATTACACTGCTGGGGCTCAGATATTTACCATGGCAGCCAGGACACTACTGAAGCCCTGCCTGCCATGTTCAGCTCCCTGCTGCTGTGTGCACAGAGCACAGGGCAGCAGGGAGATGTGTGAGATCCTATTCACCCTGATAGATCTCTATCAGGGTGAATAGCACAAGGGATGAAAAGATCCAAGTAGGGGTGGGCGATATAGACGATATAGGCGATATGCGATATAAATTTGTGCCACGATATGGATTTTGAGCATATCGCCTATATCGCCGGACCACGATATGATCCTGAGCCGGCACAGTGGAGAAGGAGAAGAGTCCCTCCCTCCCCACTGTGCGCGGCTGCCGCTGACCGCCAATGACAAGAGGAGGAGGGGAGGGACTGACAGTAAATCATTGAGTTTTCACGATCTCAGTGAGCGCGTGAAAACTCAAATCCGATGGTATATTCTAACCCCCAGGCGTTCCCATGGTGACAGGGACGCTTGCCTGGGGGTTAGAAGATACAGGGCCACGCCGCTGACAGTAGAACATTTAAAATATAATCAGTAACTTTAACTTTATTAATTGGTGATCTCTTTACTGTATACCTTACTAGGTCTTAGCTCCGGTAACAGCAGGCAGTGCGGGGGGCGGCGCTCACTCACTGACGTCACGCGCCTGCTCCTCCCACTAGGCGGCGCAGGCGCGTGACGTCAGTGAGTGAGCGCCGCCCCCCGCACTGCCTGCTGTTACCGAAGCTAAGACCTAGTAAGGTATACAGTAAAGAGATCACCAATGAATAAAGTTAAAGTTACTGATTAGTTTTTAAATGTATTCCTGTGAGCGTCGGGGGGGGGGGGGGGAGATCTGTGGATGGCACCGTTTAGGGGAGGGGGGGATGATCTGTGGATGGCACCGTTTAGGGGAGGGGGGGATGATCTGTGGATGGCACCGTTTAGGGGAGGGGGGGATCTGTGGATGGCACCGTTTAGGGGAAGGGGGGGGATGATCTGTGGATGGCACCGTTTAGGGGAAGGGGGGGGGGATGATCTGTGGATGGCACCGTTTAGGGGGGGGGGGGGGATGATCTGTGGATGGCACCGTTTAGGGGAGGGGGCGATGATCTGTGGATGGCACCGTTTAGGGGAGGGATGATCTGTGGATGGCACCGTTTAGGGGAGGGGGGGGGATCTGGGGATGGCACCGTTTAGGGGAGGGGGGATCTGGGGATGGCACCGTTTAGGGGAGGGGGGGGGATCTGTGGATGGCACCGTTTAGGGGAGGGGGGGGATGATCTGTGGATGGCACCGTTTAGGGGAGGGGGATGATCTGTGGATGGCACCGTTTAGGGGAGGGGAGGATGATCTGTGGATGGCACCGTTTAGGGGAGTGGGGGGGATGATCTGTGGATGGCACCGTTTAGGGGAGGGGGGGATGATCTGTGGATGGCACCGTTTAGGGGAGGGGGGGGATGATCTGTGGATGGCACCGTTTAAGGGGAGGGGGGGATCTGGGGATGGCACCGTTTAGGGGAGGGGGGGATCTGGGGATGGCACCGTTTAGGGGAGGGGGGGGATCTGTGGATGGCACCGTTTAGGGGAGGGGGGGGGATGATCTGTGGATGGCACTGTTTAGGGGAGGGGGGGATGATCTGTGGATGGCACCGTTTAGGGGAGGGGGGGGGATGATCTGTGGATGGCACCGTTTAGGGCAGGGGTGGGGAACCTCCGGCCCGAGGGCCGTATGCGGCCCACAGTATCATTTCATGTGGCCCCCGGCCCCCTGCCAGAACATAATGTGAAAATGCTTATGACCCCTTCCATTATGGAAGCGGTCATTAGCATACGGGAGGCACAGAAAGGTGAGAACAGCACTGCACTGGCTGTCCTCACCTTCCCTGGTCTTCTTTCAGCCCCACACTGTGTCCTGACACATCCAGCGTCAGGACGCAGTGCACGTAGACGTGCACTATGACCTGACGCTGTGCGGTGTGAGGTGACAATATAGTGCGGCAGGAAGAAGAACAGGGAGGGTAAGTGAATCTGCCAAGAGGCAGCGCCGTACGGAGCTGGAGAGGTAAGTTTATTTGTTTATCTTAAATACAGTATCTGATCTGATGTCTGATTGGGGCTGATCTGAGGCTAAAGGAGGGTGGGGAGGGTCTGATCTGAGGCTTGGGAGGGTCTGATCTGAGGCTGGGGGTGTCTGATCTGAGGCTGGGGTTTGATAGGGGTCTGATCTGAGACTAGGGGGGCTGATGGGGGCTGATCTGAGGCTGGGGAGGGTCTGATGGGGGCTGATCTGAGGCTAGGGAGGGTATTATGAAGGTCTGATCTGAGGCTGGGGGGTCTTATAGGGGCTGATCTGACCCTGGGGGGTCTGATGGGGGCTGATCTGAGGCTGGGCGTCTGATCCGGGTCTGGTCTGAGGCTGGGGGTCTGATGGGAGTCTGATCTGAAGCTAGGAAGGGTCTGATTGGGGTCTAATCTGAGGCTTAGAGGTCTGATGGGAGTCTGATCTGAGGCTGATGTAGGCCTGGGGGGTCTGATAGGAGGCTGATTTCAGGCTGATGGAGGTGGGGGCAGATATTTTGCTGAGAAAGGGACAAAGGCAGGGACAATTGCGAAGAAAGAGGCAGGGAGAGTGAAAGCTGGGTGAACCCCTCTCTGGACCCCCTGGGTTTAGCTTCCTGCCATTAATGTCAAATAAGTAACATTCTGAACTTAAAAATTAGACTGCTATGTGTGGTCAATATGGCGCCTGTATTGTATGTAATATACTGTATATATATAGTGCAGGTGCTATTTTGTGCTGCAAAAATACAGCCCTCTAGATTATTTTAATTGAAGTGCAATTTCTGTAACTTATCCCTAAGTCAATTATATGTTTGACCAAATACAGCAGTAAAAAATTTTTATTGAGAATTTTGTATGGCCCCCGAATGATGTTACAAATATCCAAATGGCCCTTGGCAGCAAAATGGTTCCCCACCGCTGGTTTAGGGGAAGGGGGGGATGATCTAAGGATGGCACCGTTTAGGGGAGGGGGGGGATGATCTGTGGATGGCACCGTTTAGGGGAGGGGGGGGGATGATCTGTGGATGGCACCGTTTAGGGGAGGGGGGGGATCTGGGGATGGCACCGTTTAGGGGAGGGGAGGATCTGGGGATGGCACCGTTTAGGGGGGGGGGGGGGGGATCTGTGGATGGCACCGTTTAGGGGGATCTGGGGATGGCACAGTTTAGGTGAGGGGGGGATCTGTGGATGGCACCGTTTAGGGGGATCTGGGGATGGCACCGTTTAGGTGAGGGGGGGGGATCTGTGGATGGCACCATTTAGGTGAGGGGGGGATCTGTGGATGGCACCATTTAGGGGAGGGGGATCAGCTCCCTGCTGTTGAGTGCACAAAGCACAGGGCAGCATGGAGAGTGTAAAGTCCTATTCACCCTAATAGAGCTCTATTAGGGTGAATATGACAAGGGTTCTAGCCCTTAAGGAGACTAATAGTTATTAAATAAAAAGTAAAAAAAAGTTTAAACACGCCCCCCCAAATATAGAAAACAATATATCGCATATCGCACATGCTTAAAATTATATCGCAATATAGATTTTAGGCCATATCGCCCACCCCTAGATCCAAGTTCTAGTCCCTAAGGGAAGAAATGGTTATTAAATAAAAAGTTTAAAAAAATAAAAATAAAAATACTAAAAGTTTAAATGGCCCCCTTCCCAGTTTTACATATAAAATTTACAAACAATAAAGAATAAACATATTACATATCGCCACGTCCCAAAAAGTGTGAGCTATTAAAATATTAAAAAATATTTCCGCTCGGTGAAGGCCGTAACAGAAAAAAAAAACTCTAAACCACGCAATTCGCCATTTTTAGTCACCTTGTCCCCCAGAAGATGTCACTGGATGTGAGAGGTATGTGGTGCTGGTTTCTCCTATATGTAGTGCTGGCTCACTACTGTGACCTGTGTCTCATCTTCTCAAAGTCCTTTTTTTTTTATTATATGCATTTTAAATTTGGCGACTAAAAAATGTAATTTGGCTCCTAAATTTTTTAGTTTAGGAGCCAATGGCTCCTGGTCATTTTTTTTTGTCTGGAGCACTGATCACAGCCCCCTGTAAGAGATTGGGTGCTGCCAGGCAGCAGGGGGCAGTCATGTACACAGTTCGTAGTATATTCTAACTCGAAGCGTCCCCATCACTACGGGAACACCTCTGTTAGAATATACTGTCGGATCTGAGTTTTCACGAAGTAAAAACTCAGCTCAGAAAAAGCTTTTATGCAGACGGATCTGCGGATCCGTCTGTGTGAAAGTAGCCTACGACCACGGACGCGGATGCCAATCTTGTGTGCATCCATGTTTTTTCACGGACCCATTGACTTGAATGGGTCCGTGAACCGTTGTCCGTCAAAAAAATAGGACAGGTCATATTTTTTGGACGGACAGGAAACACGGTTCACGGCCGCGGATGAACAACGGTGCATTTTCCGAGTTTTCAACGGACCCATTGAAAGTCAATGGGTCCGCAGAAAATCACGGAAAACTGAACAATGGCCACGGATGCACACAACGGTCGTGTGCATGAGGCCTAATACACACTGTATTACTCATACAGCTAATGCATTCCAATACAGAAGTATTGGAATGCATTGTAAAGGGGATTAGACCCCCAAAAGTTGAAGTCCCAAAGTGGGACAAAAAAAAGTTGAAAAAATAAAGTTTCCCCCCCCAAAAAATTTAGTTTCAAGTAAAAATTTACAAAAACATAATTTTTCCCAAAATTTTTTAAAAAAATTGGTAAAAATTAGGGAGTAGACCTAGACATATTAGGTATCGCCGCGTCCGTATCGACCGGCTCTATAAACATATCACATGATAACCCCTCAGATGAACACCGTAAAAAAATGAATAAAAATGTGCTAAAATAAATAGACAATTTTTTGTCACCTTACATCACAAAAAGTACAACAGCAGGTGACCAAAATAGTACCAATCTAACCGTCACCTCATCCCGCAAAAAATGAGCGCCTACCTAAGACAATCGCCCAAAAAATAAAAATAAACTATGGCTCAGAATATGGAGATACTAAAACATATTTTTTTTTTGTTTTAAAAAAGCTGTTATTGTGTAAAACTTAAAGGGAACCCGTCACCAGGATTTTATGTACAGACCTGAGAACATGGGTTGCTAGATGGCCGCTAGCACATCCACAATACCCAGTCCCCATAGCTCTATGTGCTTTTATTGTGTATAAAAACCGATTTGATACATATGCAAATTAACCTGAGATGTGTCGGAGCTTGAAAATATGACTCTTCTCTGGTCACACAAGCAAGATATGACTCTTTTATGTTAATTTGCATATGTATCAAATTGGGTTTTTTTTACACAATAAAAGCACACAGAGCTATGGGGACTGAGTATTGCGGATGTGCTAGTGGCCATCTAGCAACCCATGTCCTCAGCTCTATACCCAAAATCCCGGGGACAGGTTCCCTTTAAGTAAATCAAAAAAAAGTATGCATATTAGGTATCACCGCGTCCGTAATAACCTGCTCTATAAACATATCACATGACCTAACCCCTCAGGTGAATACCGTAAAAAAAAAAAAACTTGTAAAAAAAGCAATTTTTTTTCACCTTGCATCACAAAAAGTGTAATAGCAAGCGATCAAAAAGTCAAACGCACCCCAAAATAGTGCCAATTAAACCGTCATCTCATCCCGCAAAAATCATACCCTACCCAAGATAATCGCACAAAAACTGAAAAAACTAAGGCTCTCAGACTATGGAAACACTAAAACATGATTTATTTTTTGTTTCAAAAATGAAATCATTGTGTAAAACTTACATAAATAAATAAAAAAGTATACATATTAGGAATCGCCGTGTCCGTTATAACTTGCTCTATAAAAATATCACATGACCTAACCCCTCAGGTGAATGTTGTAAATAACAAAAAATATAAATGGTGCCAAAACAGCTATTTCTTGTTACCTTGCCTCACAAAAAGTGCAAAAATCATATGTACACTAAACTAGTACCAACAAAACTGCCACCCTATCCCGTAGTTTCTAAAATGGGGTCACTTTTTTGGAGTTTCTACTCTAGGGGTGCATCGGGGGGCTTCAAATGGGACATGGAGTCAAAAAACCAGTCCAGCAAAATCTGCCTTCCAAAAACCATATGGCATTTATTTCCTTCTGCGCCCTGCCGTGTGCCCGTACAGCATTTTACGACCACATATGAGGTGTTTCTGTAAACTGCAGAATCAGGGCCATAAGTATTGCGTTTTGTTTGGCTGTTAACCCTTGCTTTGTAACTGGAAAAAAATTATTCAAATGGTAAATCTGCCAAAAAAGTGAAATTTTGAAATTGTATCTCTATTTTCCATTAATTCTTGTGGAACACCTAAAGGGTTAACAAAGTTTGTAAAATCAGTTTTGAATACCTTGAGGGGTGTAGTTTCTAGAATAGGGTCATTTTGGGGTGGTTTCTATTATGTAAGCCTCACAAAGTGACTTTAGATCTGAACTGGTCCTTAAAAAGTTTGGTTTTTGAAAATTTCTGAGAAATTTCAAGATTTGCGTCTAAACTTCTAAGCCTTGTAACGTCCCCCAAAAATAAAATGTCATTCCCAAAATGATCCTAACGTGAAGTAGACATATGGGGAATGTAAAGTAATAACTATTTTTGTAGGTATTACTATGTATTTTAGAAGTAGAGAAATTTAAACTTGGAAATTTGCAAATTTTTCTAATTTTTGGGCAAATTTGGTATTTTTTTTATAAATAAAAATGAATTTTTTGGACTCCATTTTACCAGTGTCATGAAGTACAATATTTGACGAAAAAATAATCTCAGAATGGCCTGGATAAGTCAAAGCGTTTTAAAGTTATCACCACATAAATTGACACTGGTCAGATGACAAACAAGTGTAACTTGGCGACCAGTTTATAAAAATAAAACACTGATTTATCAAAGTCTGATCTTAACAATATGTTTGGTGAAGTGTATCATGGCAAAAAGGATCTCAGACAAAGAGTTCTCGAAGTTCATCAGGCTGAAAAAGGTTATAAAACCATCTCTGAAGAGTTTGAACTCCACTAATCCACAGTTATATTGTGTACAAATGGAGTAAATTCAAGACCATTACTACCCTCTACAGGAGTGTGACAGTCCTCAAGGTCACAAAGGAACCCAAGGTAACCTCTAAGCAACTAAAGACTTTTTTCACACTAACTAATGTTAATTTTAATGAATCCATCATCAGGATGACACTGAACAACAATTGTGTGCAATGTAGGACTGCATGGACAAAACTGTTGCTCTCCAAAAAGAACATTGGTAGCAAACTGCAGATGGACAGTAATCACATGGAAAAGCCAGAAGGATGTTTGAACAATTTTTTGTGGACGGATGAGACCAAAATATAACTTTTTGGCCTAAATGAGAAGTGTTATGTTTGGAAAAAGGAAAATACTTCATTTCAACTTAGAAACCTCATCCCATGTATGAAACATGGTGGCAGTATCATGGTTTGGGCCTTTTGTGCTGCATCTGTGCCAGGACAACTTGCCATCATTGATGGAACTATTAATCCCAAATTATACCTTCAAATTCTGAATAAGCTGTCCTTCAGCTGAATATCAAGAGAACATGGGTCATGCAGCAAGTTAATGACTCTAAGCACACAAGTCGCTCTACCAAAGAATGTTCAAAGAAGAATAATGTTAGCGTTTTGGAATCGGCAAGTCAAAGTCCTGACCTTAAACCAATAGAAACATTGTGGAAGGACCTGAAGCGAGCAGTTCGTAGGAGAAAACCCACCAACATAACAGAGCTGAATCTGTTTTGTATGGAGGAATGGGATAAAAGTCCTCCATCTTGATGTGCAGGACTAAGGCTAGGGCTACATGGTGACATATGTCACATGACTGTAGTTGTACTACATATGTCACATGTAGTACAACTACATTGAGATATGTGTTACATTCTCACATGCATTCTTGTCGCACCAATGTCACGTGACATTTATTGTAGAAAGGAAGATCGGTGGCACACTAAAGGATTCTTTTTCAAGTGATAATACATATTAGTGCAATTACATCATTTTGTGTTTAATTTCCATCCAGAGCATGTAACAGTATATGGGGCCATCAAAGAGAGTCCCAACGTTTCGGTCAATAATGACCTTTGTCAAGGGATCTGGAAGGGATAAAAAAGGCATATGTAGGATATCTGGTTTTACAAAATGCTTGTAAGGATATGGTATAGTATTAGACACACTCTTATGAATAAATAATGCATCATATAAAGAGGGAAAGAATGTATAAAATAACATATGTATATGTAGTTACATATTGCTGGGGTCCAGGATAGTGTGGGAGGAATCTAGGGGTACTGAGCAGCATTGTGTCAAAGAAGGGCAAGTGATTGGGGGGATGGTGTAAGGTATATGGAGGTATATAAGGGTGTATGGGGCTCTCTATGGTGATAATAGCTGGTCATTGGACACAAGAGATGTTCTCCTGGCCTAAAATGAATTTAGCAATTTACACTTCATGGTGGTCTTCATTTTCATTCTTGACACATTACATAAACAAAGGCAATCAATATTTCACATGATAACAGTGTAACATATATCACTTCCTTTTAGTTCTATTACATCCGTATACTCATAACACATTGTGGTCTAAGAGAAAAACACATTTGTTTTGAAATCTTTTCCTTCATTGAGATCAACCTTCGGAGCATAGATCCGAAGTCGAATAGTTCAAAAAACTTTGATGTTAAAGAAGTTATCCAACCACTGAAAGCGAGGTCGTTTGAGACTTCGGTGAATTACTACTGTATTCATATTTGCATATTGAAAAACAATTTTAAATAGGAAACCGAAGTGGGCTTTGGTACCAAGGTACCAGCCAGTACCAAAGCCCACTTTGGATTCCTATTTTAAATTGTTTTTAAATATGCAGATATGAATACAGTAGTAATTCACCAAAATCTTGCGAGACGAAGTTTGGCTCCACGGAGCTAATACATTTAATGCTGTACGGCAGTGGTCGGCAAGCCGCGGCTCGCGAGCCACATGCGGCTCTTTACACACTTTAATGCGGCTCTTCTGCAGGGCTCCAGATGCCATTAGCGACTAGACCCGCCGCCGCAGCTCTGCTCAATACAGCGGCGGGCACAGGAGATGATCGTTCTCAGCAGCGCAGGAGGAGTCTCTCCCTCCCCCCTGTGCTGCTGCTGTCCCCGCCGCTGCCAATAAGAAGAGGCAGGAGGAGGAGGGGAGGGGCTGTGGCCACTGCGCCACCAATGAAGAAAACTGACCTGTTAATACAAATACAGGAGGCGGGTGCCGGAATCAAATAGCCGGCACCCGACCTCTGTGACAGGGAGCTGCGATCCGCTGCAGTTGAGTTAACCCTTCAGGTGCGGTACCTGAGGGGTTAACTGCCGCTGATCGCAGCTCCCTGTCACAAAGGTCGGGTGCCGGCTATTTGATTCCGGCACCCGCCTCCTGTATTTGTATAAGAAACGTTGGTGGCACAGTGCCCCCCCCCCCCCCCCAGTAAAAAAAACGTTGGTGGCACAGTGCCCCCCCCCCCCCCAGTATAATAAACGTTGGTGGCACAGTGCGCCACCCCCCCCCCCCAGTATAATAAACGTTGGTGGCACAGTGCGCCCCCCCCCCCCCCCAGTATAATAAACGTTGGTGGCACAGTGCGCCCCCCCCAGTATAATAAACGTTGGTGGCACAGTGCGCCCCCCCTCCCCCAGTATAATAAACGTTGGTGGCACAGTGGGAAGTGCCAATGAGGGTTAAAAATAATAAAAGAAAATTAACTCACCTCCTCCAGTTGATCAGGTAGCTGCCGGTCTCCTGTTCTTACTTCTTTCTAGTTTCTTCAGGACCTGTGGTGACGTCACTGAGCTCATCACATGGCCCATTACCATGGTGATGGATCATGTGATGAGCACAGTGATGTCACCACAGGTCCTGCGTCCTGAAGAAACTAGAAAGAAGTAAGAACAGGAGACGATCAATTGGAGGAGGTGAGTTAATTATTTTTTTATTTTTTAACCCTCATTGGCACTGCCCACTGCGCCACCAATGTTTATTATATTGAGGGGGGGCGCACTGCGCCACCAATGTTTATTATATTGGGGTGATGGGGGGGGCGCACTGCGCCACCAATGTTTATTATACTGGGGTGTTGGGGGGGCGCACTGCGCCACCAATGTTTATTATATTGGGGTGATGGGGGGGGCGCACTGCGCCACCAATGTTTATTATACTGGGGTGATGGGGGGGGCGCACTGCGCCACCAATGTTTATTATATTGAGGGGGGGCGCACTGCGCCACCAATGTTTATTATATTGGGGTGATGGGGGGGCGCACTGCGCCACCAATGTTTATTATATTGAGGGGGGGCGCACTGCGCCACCAATGTTTATTATATTGGGGTGATGGGGGGGGGCGCACTGCGCCACCAATGTTTATTATATTGAGGGGGGCGCACTGCACCACCAATGTTTATTATATTGGGGTGATGGGGGGGCGCACTGCGCCACCAATGTTTATTATATTGACCTTGTACTAAGCATTCTGTATTCAGAATGCTATTATTTTCCCTTATAACCATGTTATAAGGGAAAATAATACAGTGAATAGACTTTCATCCTAGGAACCATGCGTGAAAATCGCACTTGCTTGCGATTTTCACACAGCCCCATTAACTTCTATGGGGCCTGCGTTGCGCGAAAAACGCACAACAGAGCATGCTGCGATTTTCACGCAACGCACAAGTGATGTGTGAAAATCACCGCTCATGTGCACAGCCCCATAGAAGTGAATGGGTCCGGATTTAGTGCGGGTGCATTCCGGTATTTTGAATGCCGGATCCAGCACTAATACATTCCTATGGGGAAAAATGCCGGAGCCGGCATTCAGGCAAATCTTCATTTTTTTTCGCCGGAGATAAAACCGTAGCATGCTACGGTTTTATCTTTTGCCTGATCAGTCAAAATGACTGAACTGAAGACATCCTGATGCATCCTGAACGGATTACTCTCCATTCAGAATGCATGGGGATAAAACTGATCAGTTATTTTCCGGTATAGAGCCCCTGTGACGGAACTCAGTGCCGGAAATGAAAAACGCTAATGTGAAAGTACTTTAAAATATTAAGTTTAAATCCCCCCTTTCCCAATTTTACATATAAAATATATAAACAATAAATAAATAAACATATTACATAGCCTTTTTAGTCACCTTGTCACCCCAAAAAATAGCATAGGACTGTTCTATTATGGGCCGAATGTTTCATAAAATGCGAAATGCACACAGCTTTTTTTGTTGTTTTTTTTTTTTTGCACGGTATTGAGTATCACAATACTTTTTTATGGTGACGAAAGCGAATCAAAATTTTGGTTTCAAAACAACCCTACGCCGATCTGATCGGCGTAGCGTTGTCACGATACCAAAATTTTGATTCAGTTTCGATTTGGCAACTAAAAATTTGATTTGGCTCCTAAATTTTTCAGTTCAGGAGCCAATGGCTACTTGGAATTTTTTTTTAGTCTGGAGCACTGTTCTGTGTGCCCGGCGCCCGCTCCCCTCCCTCCTCTCGGGGGCGGCAGCCTGCGGCTGTCCTGCCTACATGTGTGCCGTGCGGCGCTCAGGCCAAAGGAGGCGTCACTGACTGTCAGTGGGGCCGCGGCGGAGGGAGGCGAGGAGGCGGAGCTGCTCTGTCTGCTATGACCTGTAAAAGCTGCCCCTCCAGGCTGGCAGCAGAAGAACACAGTCACAGAGTAACACTGAGGCACGACTTGTTGGAACTTGGCCGACCCTGCTGGACTCTAGTCTGGACTCTGGAGAAGACACCTTAAGGCAGAGCCAGCTGAGATTGGAGCCAGGACCAGACCGACCCCACTCCAGCCAGACCCCAGTGATATATCAGGTACCGACTTCAACATTGTCCCTCATCATGTCACCCCCCCGATGGTGCAGACTCCAACATTGTCCCCCATTAGGGAGCATAATGGATGGGGGCTGACGGCTGTCATGGGGGGCATGATGGCTGACATGGGAGTAATGATGGATGGGTGCTGACGGCTGACATGGGCATGATGGATGGGGTGCTGACGGCTGACATGGGCATGATGGATGGGGTGCTGACATGGGGGGCTGACGGCTGACATAAGGTCATGATGGCTGACATGGGGGGCATGATGGATGGGGGCTGACGGCTGACATGGACATGATGGATGGAGTGCTGACATGGGGGGCTGATGGCTGACGGCTGACATGGGGTGCTGACGGCTGACATAGGGGCATGACGGCTGACATGGGGGGCATGATGGATGGGGGCTGACAGCTGACATGGGCATGATGGATGGGGTGCTGACGGCTGACATGGGGGGCATGATGGCTGACATGGGGGGCTGATGGCTGACATGGGGGGTAATGATGGATGGGGGCTGACATGGGCATGATGGGGTGCTGATGGCTGACATGGGCATGATAGATGGGGTGCTGACGGCTGACATGGGCATGATGGATGGGGTGCTGACATTGGGTGCTGACGGCTGACATAAGGTCATGATGGCTGACATGGGGGGCATGATGGATGGGGGCTGACGGCTGACATGGACATGATGGATGGAGTGCTGACATGGGGGGCTGATGGCTGACGGCTGACATGGGGTGCTGACGGCTGACATAGGGGCATGACGGCTGACATGGGGGGCATGATGGATGGGGGCTGACAGCTGACATGGGCATGATGGATGGGGTGCTGACGGCTGACATGGGGGGCATGATGGCTGACATGGGGGGCTGATGGCTGACATGGGGGGTAATGATGGATGGGGGCTGACATGGGCATGATGGGGTGCTGACGGCTGACATGGGCATGATGGATGGGGTGCTGACGGCTGACATGGGCATGATGGATGGGGTGCTGACGGCTGACATGGGCATGATGGATGGGGTGCTGACGGCTGACATGGGCATGATAGATGGGGTGCTGACATGGGGGGCTGACGGCTGACATAGGGGCATGACGGCTGACATGGGGGCATGATGGATGGGGGCTGACATGGGCATGATGGATGGGGTGCTGACTGCTGATATAGGGGGCTGATCTGAGGTATGATTAACATTGGGGGTCTGATTGGTGGTCTGACCTGAGGTATAATGGAAAATATTGTTTCTGATTATACTCCTCTAAAACCTATGTGCATCTTATAGGGCGAAAAGTACAGTCCTCAAACCAGATCGAAGATATCAGGACCACACAGAGGAGAAGCCAGCTGCTGCAGACAGAACCAGGACCAGGTGAGCTGCGGGCGGGGCGGTGGGAGAAGGGGGTCACCGAGATGTAGCTTCGCTTGTGTTGCCAAAAAATCCTTGCACAGGCTCTGGTCACGTCCACGTGACAGGGCCGGTGCAAAGAGTCCCACAGTACCCGACCTATGTGGATACTTGCATGCACAATATTCTCAATAAAAACTTATTGAAACTAAAAACAGTGTACCATCCTATGTATTTTCGGTTTTAAAAATGTGGCTCTCAAAATAAATTTCAATCGTGGTTTTGGCGAGATTTGGCTCAGTTGAAAAAAAAGGTTGCCCACCACTGCTGTACGGGAACAGCATTAACATCTAAGTTTTTGAATGGATCGACTGCGGATCCGAAGGTCGATTCGCTCAAGCCTACTTTTAATATATTTAATTATATGCTTTTTGATTGTTGATAATAAAACTCAACCCCATTACCAGGTGTTGATACACAATGTTGAATTTTAATTTACCCTTCATTTGATACCCTTTGGTATTTTGTTTGTAAATGTACTTTACCCAGCTTTCCCTGTGTTATATCATTAATTAAAAGCTTTGTCCTTTTCCGTAAGAACACCTATAATACAAAATATAGTCCAAATGATCAGAAACTACAGCTTCACATTTTAAACAGATGTGTTTTTCCCAGGTATTTTTAAATGTACTTACTGTACATTTCACAACCACATCTGATGGGAGTTTGTTCCAAGCCTGAACTACTTTCAATGCAAAAAATATTTCCTGACATTGATTATGATTCCCCCTCCCAAATCATTTTAGATTGGGTTCACAAACTTTCAAGCAGCTGCGCAGACACAGGAAATTGGCAGGACTGGGCTAAATGTCCAGCAAGGACAGCTCGCCACAAGTCCTGCTGATGAGACAAATTGATTCTTTTTAGGGGGAAAAAATATAAATATATATATATATATATATATATATATATATAGTACAGCTTAGAAAATACACTGTTTTCCTAGGTATTCTGTATATCCTAAAATCTTAAAAGGGTATTCTGGTTTTGCAATTTTCAGCATCAATTGACAGGAAAGAACACGTTATCACTTAGCGATAGTGATTGTTTATCTGTAATGCCCTGTTTTCCTGCAATCCATTGCAGTCATGTGACATTTTCTGCTGTGTTGGTTTCCTATCCCGATGACATCATGTCTACATTTAGGATGTGACAAGGCTTGTAAGGCTCTGCCCAGTTGACAAAACATCATCAATGGCTCTGCCTCTGAGGGTGGTGTTCTGCTCATTCTCCTGGACCCTGCCCTGTAGGCGTAATGTTAGTAATGATATTGTGTCCTACGTCAGAGTTTTTCCAGCAGGGCTTCAAGCAGGCTTGGATCTTGGAAGCTGTGTTGAGGAGAAGCAGAGACCTGATGGTACGGACACTATCTGTGAGTCCTGCACTGGGATGTAAACGCAATTGCGCTAGAGGAGTCATAATGGACACAGAACTTCATCTTTTGACTTATATAATGCAGAAAGGTTGAATGTTGGTGTTATATATTTTTTGTGAAACAGAAAACCCCTTTAAGCCCTTTCTTAAAGAATACTCATAGGGGGAAATTTATCAAAGCTTGCACTCCAAACAGAATTATGTCTTCAAAAAGTCACAAAATATGCTTTTCCAACTTTTTGAGGTCATTTGTGCAAAACTATTGTGACTTTTTGCATTGTCCAACCACTCCAGTTTTGAAAAGTAGGTGTGGTTAGCTATGTTATTGAGTTGCCTCTCCCAATTTATGACTGGGACTTTTTTAGAAAGTTGCAAATTTAACAAAGTGTAACGTTTGATAAATTTGGTGCGTAGTACTACAATGCAGACTCAAGCAAAACTCACTTAAGATATTATCCTCATGATACATTTCCGCCATATACCAGTAATGTTGTTCACTGATTGTCTTTGTTTTCAATATGCAGCAGAAGATTTGAAGCCTCCGCCATACAGTGAACTGACTCCAGAACTAAGGGACCCTGACTCACACTTTTTGAACATGACTGACAACTATGATGTTTCCAGCTTAAATGAAGCACCCCCACCTTATACACCCACCAGAGTAATAGAAGAAATGACTACCCCTCCATACCAGCAGAGCAGTACATCAACAACTACATCTAACTCACAGAACTGTGGTCCTTAGCTCTACCATCTTCTTGTTGAACATGTTAAGTATTAATATTTTATATTTGATACAATGAATTCTTTTCCCGGGTGGCAGAAAAGTCATATCTTGGTGCCAAGGTGATAAGATCACTATCACACTCCTAAAAGAAGTATTTTAATTTGCTTTTAATTAACCATTTTCTAAGCATACTATTTACAGAAATTGAAACCAAGGAAACTTGCATCAATCTTTTAATTACCTCTGCCATTTTACAATGTCTGCATATAAATGACTTGTAACAGATTTTTGCTTCAAAAAGCTGCAGTCAAAAAAATTATTTTTTAGTACAATGTTTGAAGGGGACAAAAGTGCAGCAGTCCTATTGTATGCACATGAAATTGAATGAACTGATGCTATCTCTTTAAATTATGTAAAATCAGTATGATGGACATTGGATTGGTTCATGAACATTGAGTCGTCACTCTGAGGTTTAAAAGCAGCCAGGAACTTGTGCTAATAGACAGTGCAGTTCTTTAATGCAGGAAAAACAACAACCTTTATATCACTACGGCCTTTACACCTTAATCAGCCTTTGAAACAATCTATGGATGTATCCTCAAGAAAGAACAATGAGCAAAGTACAGATTTATGCCCTGTGTACAGGCTTACCTCAAGGTAGTTCCTTTGTAAGCACAAAGCCAGCAACTCTTCTCGGGACATTTAAAGCCCTTCAGTTGGATTTTTTTTATACATATTTGAAAGTTTGAAACTGGAGCACCATTTACACTGGAGGATGACTGGAGAATAGCTTTAACAGAGCAGTTTCAGCTAAAGAATGAAGTCATCACTTTCTCGTGACGTGTGGTTTCAGGTTGACCACTTTGGTCTGTGGTATATTTTGTTTGTGAATAATGTGAAATGTTAGGGGAAAATCTTGTACATGTTTATAGTGAAAGAAATAACTTCTATATTCATACGATACCACTATCCAGTTCTCAAGTAACCTTTGATTAGAAATGATCAAGGGGAATACTTTGTGACAAGTCATGTGATATGCCAGGCACCCAGATAAAAATCTACCCTTATTGTGTGATGAGGCTTATTTCGTAAGTTGGTAGCATTCAATCTGCATAGTATAGGAGCATAAAAATAAATAATGGTTATAGATGACCTTTTCATATTATATAGATTCCGGAACATTTTTGTCATTTATCCCGTAAATCTGACATGGGATATCCACTGAATAGAATATTGTGAAATATTGCAGTTTTCAATAAACACTAAAGTTAGAAATGGATCAGAAAAGTTGAGGAGATAGATTTTGCCACACTGTTTAACAGTTGGCATGACTTTATGCATGATCCCAGGAAAACAAATGTTCTACAAATCCACTAGAGAACACAGGGGTTAAAGAGAATCTGACACCTCCGTAATGCCCCCCGACCCCAAACACACACACAACCGCCTGCACAATGAGCCTCTGAAGCCAAGTGCACTACAGGTGGGCGCACAAAAATTATAGAGGATGGCGCAAACACGGTATATCGGGTGCATTGTGCCAGAAGAAAGAAAAAGATCTACCCATCTACCCAGGCAGGAAGGGGGCTCTGCAAGCTTGACTTGTAGCATGAAGGCCTGTGCCCTCTTGACTTCAAGCTGCCCATTTGATAATGACACTGAGAAGAGCAAATAAAGTTGTTTTTCTGCGAATTTGGCCATCTGTTCAGATAACAAAAGACAGCATTGGAGGCAAGATGACTTGAGCTTTAAGGTACCGCAGGCAGTTGTAGGGCATTATGGAGGTGACAGGTTCCCTTTAATTTCAGGATGATCTCTTACATTTTGGTTGGCAAGGCAACCAGATTTCTTAAAGTCAGATTTCTTTATATATTTCTCAGTTTTACATTCAGTATGCAATAGAATTGAAGGAGAGGAAGAGATTATGAGGAATTGTTGGGATTTTTGTATGTTTTTGTGTATTATCTATGTTTTGTGTTCCTTTAACATTGCTTTATGAATCCAGTAAACATAGGAATTGATACATATTGGGAGCTCTAGCAATTGTGCAGTATGGACTTGAATGGCATTTAATATTTTTTTATGTCATTTACCATGCAAAGATTTCCTGCTCTGAATGTATATGCTCCTCTTCCGTAGAAAATTATCTAGAAAAAGCTTCTTGTAATGTACATTATCTATATTTGTGTTGCCTTCACTTGTGCTGTACAGCAGAAATAAAATATCCTCAGGTAGCAGTATATGTGAACATACCATGTCCGCACCCCTCCATTATCTGTGTGCTGTGGTCTGCAATGGGAGGTGTTCTACCTACTGGGTATTTAGATCTGTTATGTGACATCCAGCCACAGTACAGCGCTCAGCAATATCCTAAAAGTCCAATGGTTTTCCTGTAAACTCTGCCTTCAGTAACACGGTTTGTGTCCCAAAAGGTGCTAATGGATGCCCTGAACCTTTTTAGCCATACAGAATGTCTTGTGTATGGCCAGTTTAAGAGACAGTTACCGGTACTTCTCCCTGTTTTTCCATGGAGTGCAAAGCAGATCAGCAACACTAAAGTATTGAGAAACCGCTTTTACACTGCTTGTGGAGACTACAATACCTTAATCCAGTGCCTGAAGTGGCCAGTGACTTAGAACACTGTATATGGAAGATCACAAGCCTCTGCTACATGAACTTAGAGCCGCTTGGCATGTTTCCATCTGCAATAAATGGATTTACTTATTTATCACATAATCTGTTTTTTTAGATATTATAGTTACCCTGACATTAAAATAACCTTTTGTTTAAATTAGAGCTAAATAATTTTTCAATGAATAACTTCATATTAATGTGCCCTTTCCTACCCATCATGTCTGATTGCATGATAAGATTGATTATATAGGTGTCACCAGTGTTCTGATAATGGGTATTATTTCTTTGACTTTTAAGAGTTAAATTAAATATGATTGTATAACACTTTAGGCTACTTTCACACTGGCGTTTTGGCTTTCCATTTGTGAGATCCGTTCAGGGCTCTCACAAGCGGTCCAAAACGGATCAGTTTTGCCCTATTGCATTCTGAATGGAAAAGGATCCGCTCAAAATGCATCAGTTTGCCTCCGTTCCGTCTCCATTCCGCTCTGGAGGCGGACACCAAAACGCTTCCCGCAGCGTTTTGCTGTCTGCCTGACGAAGCGGAGCCAAATGTAAGTCAGTGGGGACGGATCCGTTTTTTCTGACACAATCTGGCACAATAGAACTGATCCGTCCCCTATTGACTTTCAATGGTGCTCAAGAGGATCTTTCATGGCTATAGAAGACATAATACAACCGGATCCATTCATGATGGTTGCATGCAGTTGTACTATTGTAACGGAAGCGTTTTTGCAGATCCATGATGGATCCAGTGTGAAAGTACTGTAGCCTTATTTGGGAAGTCCCTTTACTCATTTTAAAGAGGATCTGTCCCCTCTTTTGACACTGGCAGCACTGATTGGACAATGCTAGACTGTTCAAGGACACACCCCCAAGTGGTAACGCCCATCTCTACCTTTATCCATAAACTTCTAGCAAGAATAGAAGAAGAATGGCAAAACATAGAGATACGTGGAATACAATTATTTACTAAAACAGACTTGTCCGGAGTGGTGACAGGTCCTCTTTAACTGCTCGGAAAGTTGTATTTTTTACAGTACTTACTCATAGAAAAATTGTAACTGTGGTTCATTTTGAATATTGGAGCAAGACAGTGTTTTAGACATGATATCATAAGTTATTGAAAATTGTAGCACATGTATTTGGTCTTAAAATGATAATGTAGGAGCATTTAGGCTTTGGTAATTGATGACTGTCTGTTGAATATATAGTAATTGGTTTATGGGAAGGAATAAAACTCAGCAAGATTAACCAGCTGAATACTAAAACAATGTGGGTCATTTATCATAACATTATGGACAATTTGGATACTCAGTGATGTACATACTTCAGAATATGGCTATCCTAAAGCCACTTTCGCACAGCAGCATTTTAGTCAGTATTGTGCATCAGTATTTGTAAGCCAAAGAGAAAACACAGAAGAGGTGCAAATATTTCCATGGTACTTTTTGTTAGTTTGTTTCACTCCTGGTTTTGGCTTCCAAATACTAATGGAAAATACTGAGCAAGTTGCTCTCCTGTGAAAGTGGCCTTTTACCTAACTAGATATGTAAGGATCCCGCAGTGGTGACCCACAGTAGTCCATAAGATGAGCCAGCCATAGTACTGGTTTCAGTCAAGAGGTAACTGCAAATGCACCGTAGCTACAATTTCACTATCTTCAATGAGATAAATGGGAGTTGCAGAAAATTAAGGGGTTATCCAAACCCTATAATGCCCCTCAAAATGCCCAAGCACCTTATACAAGTTATACTTCTCGGCACCCGTGTCGCTCCTGATGCCTGCACTGCCACAGGGTAAGTATAACCTGTATGAGGTGCCCGGGCATTTTGGGGGGCAATATAGGTGTTTGATAACCCCTTTAACAACATTTTTAGGTTCTGAAAGGGTAAAGCAAATTAGGTGGTTGTAGTGGTTGGCACACTGCAAGTGCCATGAGAAAGTTTATGAAGTACTGTATATAATAATACAAGGGGCACCGTTTACTTTTAATACTCACATTATTGCTTGATCCATCCATAACTTATTTCACAGCAAACGCTATTCCATTTTTCGCATTTATGGAATGGATATTTCAGTTCCCACAAATATATGCAGCAATTCTGTAAAACTTATGTAATTGACAGAAATACCATTTATTGTTGTTTTTTATTCATTGTAATTCAGAATCATAGTATTTTCACTCATTTTTGTGAGTGATTGATTTGAAACAGTATACTGTAGATTAATATATGAAATACACAAAATACTAAACTGTTGTTGTAGTTAAGCATATGGCTGGCTTTTATCTGTAAAGAAAGGTGTGCCAAAATCCATTGTGTTATAAGAAGACAAATCTGTGTTACCAGCTACATTCCATGACTAGAATTGCAGGTGTTTTACATCCATATTGGATTGACTGTGAAATACAATTTGATTGAACATTTTGCTACTGTAAGCAGGTTATCACCGTCAAAGAGGCAATTGCTACTGTTACAAATACATTTGAATCGGACAGCTTACCAAAAGTCTTTTCCCATGAACATGTCTCATTTAGGGCTAATGCAGATGGCTGTAAGTGTCTTGCGGTCCTCATATCTGCAAACTACAGATCGCAGACGAGTGTATGGCTTTTTTTTTTTTTACTCCTGCAGAAATATCCTATCCTTGTCTGCAAAACGGACAAGAATAGGGCATGTTCTATTTTCTGCGGGGCAGCAGAACTGATGTTCAGATGCGTACAGCACACGGGTGTGTGGTCCACATATTTGGCGGCCCCATTGAGATTAATGGGTCCGCATCCCATCCCCCAAAAATGCAGACCAAAACTGCGACCATGTGCATGAGCCCTAATTCACAGGATAGAGAATAGGCAGGCGTCTGTTTGGTGGGGGTTCAACTACAGGGATCACTGCAAGTCACGAGAATGAGGGTTCTTTGTTCCTGCTCTTCGGCGGGGAAAGGAGCGGAAATGCGACTGACACTGTTCAAACAGAGTAACTCAGGACTCACATTCTTTTTGTTCATACAGACACCCCTCTGGTGCCATCGACAACTTGTGCCAAGTTTTATAAAGTGATTGTCCCATGTGGACATTTATGGCATATTGATAAGATATGCCATAAATGTCTGATAGGTGCCGTTCCCACCTTTGGGCTGGCTCGGCTATTTTCAGGATTCAGGTAGCAGTGAATGGAAAGCAGTGCACGCATGTGTGGTGTCACTGCTTTGGGACTCAAGTGCTTGGCTATTTTGGGGTGTTCCATAGCATCGAATGGAGAAAGCCATTTGGCTCCATTGTTTTGTAAGCAGCGTGTCTCAGAGATGGAACCTGCACCTATCAGACATTTATGGAATTTCCTATCAATGTGCCATAAATATCCATATGGGACAAGCTATCCCCATCCAAACCTGAACATTTAGAGGGGTTATCCAAGACTATAACAGACCTCTTAGAGTGGCCAACTCGTGGTGGTGAATATACTTACCTGGTCCCCACAGCTGTCACGTGGCCCAACCCCTCACCGCAGCATTTCATTGCAGCAGAGTATTGAAGAGCCAACCAGAGACAGAGCCCAGTGGTGGGAACCAAGTAAGTATCACTACTGCTGGCCAGCCACTCTGGGAGGTCTGTTATGATCTTGGATAACCTCATTAAGCTAAAAGTTAACTAGATTTCAAAGGGGGAGAGGTAGGGTGGGTGCATTTTAGAAATTTGCACCAAATGGCAAATATTTAAGAAGATAGAGACAAAGAACTGTCTCCTTAACCCTGTGAAAGGTAAAAATCAATGGTGACCACTTTGTTCTCTTCTTCATGCCCATTCTTCGGGGTCGAGTAAAGGAGAACTTCAGGATTCTACAAGCCGGCATAGATAGAAGCTATCCCTTAGGATATGATTTTGGGATGGTGGTTCAAACCTTCATTTTGGGGTTCAGGATGGAGTTAGGGTTTAATTCATTTTATATGTTATAGAAACCATTGTATCAATTAGTAAAATCTGCTTCTTGGTCTGCTATTTATCTTCTAATATGTCAGTACTTGTTCATATATGAATTCCTCTGATGCATCTAAGGCTAGATTTCTTTAGAAATTATAGTGGCGTAAGTATCAACCGTACTATTAGTCTTAACTATTTTTTATTAAAGGTGTACTTCCTTTAAAAAGCACACTAGCATTTTTTATTGTGTACAGTATTTCTATCCAATGTACAAATGTTATGTTGTCACTTTGCATATTTCTCAATAAAATATTTAAACACGTGTATTGTACTTCCTGACTGTCATTTTAAAAATGGAATCTATAAAGAAGAAATCTGCTTATATTGCAAATTGTCTGTTTTACAAATTTGAAATCCTTAGCATTGGAAAAGATCTTCTGCGGTTTAAAGGGGCAATCGTGACATGCTTCCAAAACTGACACTTTTGTTGGTGGATTAATCCCTTTGCGACCTCCGCCATACATGTAAGGCGAAAGTCGTGTCTTTAAACATGGCGCCCGCTCGCGCATGCTGTAGGCGCCATAGCCGCCAAGTTTCTGCTATTTCTTGAGGCTGTTTCTTGATGTTTTGTGGGTTTGTGGCAGTTACTTATAACCCATGATAGCATAGGAGAGAATTTACTCCTCATAGGGCAGGAAACAAGCAAGCATGAAACTCACCCACATTTTGTTAGTGGTTTCCTGTCCTTGTATGAGGAGACCTGTGCCCCAGGTGCTTTCTTGGGTAAAAGGCGAAAGTTCTTTCTTAGCTGGTGTCATTGGCTTTGGGTATTCAGCAAGAGTGTTCCCTAGTCCCTTTACTGTTAACTAAAAATCTTTTTCCAGTGTTACCCAGTGCTTTCCTCTTTAGTATGTACAGGTGACATGTATTTCCCTTCTCATGTGCATAACCTTTGTGGGGACTCGCTCTGGTAGACAGGATTAGCGGACGCAGTATAGAGGGAACAACAAGTTATTTGGATCAAACAGTTCAGTGTTTTATTCACACTTTAGGCAAGTGACAAAACAAGCAGTCATATTCAAGCAAAAAGTCACTTTGCGGTGTTGGTGGTAATTCACACCATGCATCAATTCTGCCTCAAAGAGTCCTTTTAGATAGCAGCACCAACCTGTTTTCACGCCAAACAGGTAGCAAGCCTTCATCCAGACACAAGACTCCCAGATCCCAACACAGAGACCTGGCTTCTGAGCCCAGCTTTAACCCCTTCAGGACAAAGCCTTATTTCACCTTAAGGACCAGGCCATTTTTTGCAAATCTGACCAGTGTCACTTTAAGTGCTGATAACTTTAAAACGCTTTGACTTACAAAGGCCATTCTGAGATTGTTTTTTCTTCACATATTGTACTTCATGACACTGGTAAAATGAAGTCAAAAAAATAAATTTTTATTTTAAAAAAAAAAGCCAAATTTACCCCAAATTTGTAAAAAAATTGCAAATTTCCAAGTTTCAATTTCTCTACTTCTATAATACATAGTAATACCTCCAAAAATAGTTATAACTTTACATTCCCCATATGTCTACTTCATGTTTGGATAATTTTGGGAATTATATTTTATTTTTTGGGGATGTTACAAGGCATAGAAGTTTAGAAGCAAATCTTGAAATTTTTCAGAAATTTTCAAAAACCCAATTTTTAGGTACCAGTTCAGGTCTGAAGTCACTTTGCGAGGCTTACATAATAGAAACCACCCAAAAATGACCCCATTCTATAAACTACACCCCCAAGGTATTCAAAACTGATTTTACAAACGTCGTTAACCTTTAGGTGTTCCACAAGAATTAATGGAAAATAGAGATACAATTTCAAAATTTCACTTTTTTGGCAGATTTTCCATTTTAATAATTTTTTGCAAGTTACAAAGCAAGGGTTAACAGCCAAACCAAACTCAATATTTATGGCCCTGTTTCTGTAGTTTACAGAAACACCCCACATGTGGTCGTAAACTGCTGTACGGGCACACGGCAGGGCGCAGAAGGAAAGGAATGCCATACGGTTTTTGAAAGGCAGATTTTGCTGGACTGTTTTTTTTGACACCATGTCCCATTTGAAGCCGCCCTGATGCACCCCGAGAGTAGAAACTCCAAAAAAGTGACCCCATTTTAGAAACTGCGGGATAGGGTGGCAGTATTGTTGGTACTAGTTTAGGGTACATATGATTTTTGGTTGCTCTATATTACACTTTTTGTGAGGCAAGGTAACAAGAAATAGCTGTTTTGGCACAGTTTTTATTTTTTGTTATTTACAACATTCATCTGACAGGTTAGATCATGTGATATTTTTATAAAGCAGGTTGTCACGGACGCGGCGATACCTAATATGTATTACATTTTTTTATTTATGTAAGTTTTACACAATGATTTCATTTTTGAAACAAAAAAAAACATGTTTTAGTGTCTCCATAGTCTGAGAGCCATAGTTTTTTTCAGTTTTGGGCGATTATCTTAAGTAGGGTCTCATTTTTTGCGGGATGAGATGACGGTTTTATTGGCACTATTTTGGGGTGCGTGTGACTTTTTGATAGCTTGCTATTACACTTTTTGTGATGTAAGGTGAAAAAAAATTGTTTATTTAGCACAGTTTTTATTTTAAATTTTTTACGGTGTTCATCTGAGGGGTTAGGTCATGTGATATTTTTATAGAGCCGGTCGATACAGACGCGGCGATACCTAATATGTATACTTTTTTTTATTTATGTAAGTTTTACACAATAACAGCTTTTTTAAAACAAAAAAAATGATGTTTTAGTGTCTCCATATTCTGAGCCATAGTTTTTTTATTTTTTGGGCCATTTTCTCAGGTAGAGGCTCATTTTTAGCGGGATGAGGTGACTGTTAGATTGGTACTATTTTAGTGGGCAAACGCCTTTTTGATCGCTTGCTGTTGTACCTTTTGTGATGTAAGGTGACAAAAAAATGGTTTATTTAGCACAGTTTTTATTATTTACGGTGTTCATCTGAGGGGTTAGGTCATGTAATATGTTTATAGAGCCGGTCGATACGGATGCGGCGATACCCAATATGTATACTTTTTTTTCCCCCTACTTTTTAGCAATTTTTTTTTACTTTATTTGGGGAAAATGACATTTTTGTTTATTTTTACTTGTAACTTTTAATTTTTGGGGGGGAAAACTTTATTCTTCAACTTTTTTTCTCACTTTATTTTTTGTCCCACTTTGGGACTTGAACTTTTGGGGGTCTAATCCTTTACAATGCATTCCAATACTTCTGTATTAGAATGCATTGGCTGTATGAGTAATACTGTGTGTATTACTCATACAGCTTCCGGCCTGTGAGATCCAGGGGGCTGGATCTCACAGGCTCGCCACCGGAAGGCAGCGCGATGCCTTCCTTAGGCATCGCGCTGCCTTCCATGCCATCGGGTCCCCCCTACAGCCGCATGGGGACCCGATGGCACCGCCGCAAACCGCAGGTAAAGCCGCAAACCGCATTTAGCCGAGGTGCCTGCTCAATGATTTGAGCAGGCACCGGGTTCTGATCACCGCCCGCCGGGCGACGGTGATCGGAAATACACAGGACGTACCAGTATGCCCTGTGTCCTTAAGTACCAGAACATCAGGGCGTACCGGTACGCCCTGTGTCCTGAAGAGGTTAAGGACAGCCAGGTGCTGCCAAAACCCGGACCAGCATTTAAAATCTGGTCCAGTATTTGACCTCACCTGGCTGTAAATCAGCCCAGTAGCACATGCTGGGAGGAAAATGCCTGTTTTCCCACACGAAACCTCTCACTGTGTCACTTACCCCCCCCCCCCTCCTTTGTTCAACCCTGAGGGGGTGAACACACGCCATACAGTGTACCCGGGACAGTTCATCCACGTTTCTCTGCAACCGGCCTGCCCTGTGTTCCACCGAAAACTTAGAGTTTTGTAGGGAGAGAAACCATTGGGTGACCCGGGTATTTATGTCCTTGGCCTGGCTCATCCACTTGAGAGGGGAGTGGTCAGTCACCAGGCAGAATTTTCTCCCCAATAAATAATAGCGGAGAGATTCTAGTGCCCACTTGATAGCCAGGCACTTTCTTTCCATTATACTCTACCGGGTCTCGGCTGGGGTGAGCTTACAGCTGAGGAAGACAACAGGATGCTCCTCCCCGTTGACTTCCTGAGACAGTACAGCACCGAGGCCTACTTTGGAGGCATCGGTCTGTACTAAGAAGGGAGTTTATAAGTCGGACGTCACCAAAACTGGGAACCCGCACATTGCCGACATCAAAGCAGAGAAAGCCTCTTCCGCCCGATCATACCAGAAAACCATCATTGACGTGTGTCCCATCAAGAGTCCAGGGCACAGCTAGAGTAGAAAAGTGGGGAACAAACCTCATGTAATAGCCCACCATTCCCAGGAATTACTTTTTTTGCCTAGTGGTGACAGTATCGCCTCTATTTTGTTCACTTGGGGTTTGATGACTCCGCGCCCAATGACATACCCCAGGTACTTAGTCTCTTCTAACCCTATCGCACATTTTTTTGGGTTAGAGGTTAGGCCAGCTTTCCAAAGGTAGTCCACTACATCCTGCACTTTGGGTAGGTGACTTTCCCAGTCGGTACTGTGGATGACAATATCATCCAGGTAAGCCGAAGAGTACCGACGATGTGGACGAAGCACAATGTCGCTGAAAAGTGGCGGTGGCACCATGCAGACCAAAGGGTAAGACCATATATTGATACAGCCCCTCAGGCATGATGAATGCAGTTTTCTCTTTGGCAGCCTCCGTTAAGGGCACCTGCCAGTACCCTTTCGTGAGGTCCAAAACAGAAAAATACCGGGCTTTACCTAACCTCTTGATGAGCTCATCCACCTGGGGCATGGGATACGCATCGAATTTGGAAACCTCGTTAAGTTTTCGAAAGTCGTTACAAAACCGCAACGTCCTGTCCGGCTTGGGTATCAATACTATAGGACTGACCCACCTACTTTTTGACTCCTCAATGACGTCTAGCTGCAACATTAGCTGCACCTCCTCCAATATGGCTTGTCGCTGAGCCTTGGGCACCCAGCATGGTTTTAATCTGACTTTTGCCTGAGGCTCAGTGACAATGTCATGATGGATTATGGAAGTGCGTCCAGGGATGTCCGAGAACACATCCGTGTCCCGACTAACGAACTCCCTGGCCTCCTGAGTCTGTTTAGAGGAGAGGCTGTCAGCAATTTTTACTGTGGCAGCCACCTCTCTTGCATTAGACAGAGGGGCCGCTACCTCTTCTCCTAGAAAACCCGGCCGCGGGCTGTCTTCTGCACAGGTTTCCTTATCTTTCCACGGTTTGAGTAAATTCACATGGTAAACTTGCTCCGGCTTTCGCCCACCCTGGCTGGTGTACCTTGTAGTTTACATCTCCAATTTTCTCGAGTACCTCGTAGGGCCCCTGCCATCTAGCCAGGAACTTACTGTCCACGGTCGGCACCAGAACCAAAACCCGATCACCCGGGTTAAAGATCCGGACCCGACTCTGGTCTCGCTGAGCTGCCTCCATATGCTCCCTTACAAGAGGCAACACTGTTTCTATCCGATCTTGCATCTGGGTACTGTACTCAATGAGGGTGTCTGCCATATAGCAGTTCGAAGGGTGAGAACCCAGTAGGGGTACCTCTCGCACTGCGAACATGAGGTAGTGTCACTACCAGAGCTTTGGGACGTTCTCACAGCTCTGTTTCTCCACCCCTGTGATGATGTCACTACTAGAGCTGGGAGGAGTTCTCACTACTCTGTTTACTTTTGGTTTCTTTCACCACAGCTGTCCTTCATGTGTTTGATTTTCCTCTCTTTATATCACCCCACCTCCTATGATAGGATGTGGATTATAGTTCTCACTTCAGTTGTAGCTCTGGCTTTAGTTTCTTCACTTGTAGCTATCAGTTCACTGGACCTGTGTTCTGCTGCAGCTAGCACTCCGGATATTGCCAGCCTGTCCTTGGATCCGTCTTCTCTGCGGCTGCAACACCGTCAGCTAAGTGTGCAGACATTGTTGTGTTCCTGTTTATTTTCTGACTGGATCTGAGGTGGCCACGGTTCCCTCCATATACTGAGTAGGGCACTGGTGGCCGTGCCCCTTCCACTATTGTAGGGGTTACAGTGGTCATTAGTCTTAGGCACGTGGGCATGCCTCTTTCCGCCATTTGGATCCGGGCATGTGCTTTAGCAGAATAGGGAGAGCGTTGAGGGTCGGACAGGGGTCACCCGTTATCCTCCCTAGTTCTGGGTCCAGTCAGTAGCTCTGTACTGTGTATTACTATTGTTGCCCACATACAGCCGTGACATTATAATCCACCAAAACCGTCCTTTTTTGACATGGATCCGCTTTCTGGCCTGGTTGACCGCATGCAGGGTCTTTCTTTGGAAGTAGCGGATCTCCGTCAATCTATGACTCAGCTTCAAGCATTGGGCCCTGCTCCGGCTCATGGAGTCTGTTGCGAGCCAAAGGTCTCACTTCCGGAGACGTTCTCCGGGGGCAGTGAGAATTTTGTTTGTTTCAGAGTGGCATGCAAACTCCATTTTTGCTTGTGTCCTCACTCTTCTGGTAATCAAGAGCAGAGGGTGAGGATTGTCATCTCCCTGCTCAGGGGTAATGCTCAGACTTGGGCTTTTTCGCTGCCATCAGGGGATCCCTCCCTTCGATCCGTGGAGGGATTTTTTGTGGCCCTGGGGCAGATTTATGATGACCAGGATCGTGTTGCTCTGGCCGAATCTAACCTACGTGTTTTATGCCAGAACAAGCGGTCTGCGGAGCTTTATTGTTCTGAATTTCGGAGATGGGCAGCTGATTCGGGTTGGAATGATGCTGCACTCCGGAGTCAGTTCTGTCATGGTCTCTCGGAGAGATTAAAAGATGCATTTGCTTTCCATGAGAGACCAACGTCCTTAGAGTCTGCCATGTCATTGGCGGTACGCCTTGACAGGCGTCTAAGAGAAAGAAACGAGACCTCTCTGTCCAGCCATTGTCAGTCTAGGGGAAGTGGTGCGGACTCATTCAGTGTGCAGGGGCCTCATCCTGTCTCGCTCCCCTCTGAGGAGGAGCCCATGCAGCTAGCTCGACTTGCCCCTGATAAAAGAGGATTTAGTCCTCAGAGTATGGTCTGTTTTTGTTGTGGGGGCATAGGTCATTTGGCAAATGTTTGTCCATCTAGGAGATTCTTGAACCGTACTAAGAGCGATAATAAGAGAAAAATCTCAAAAGGTAAATCATCAAGTTCTGCTTCATCTGCTACTTTGGGCAAAGTTGATGTAGGATTTGATGCTTTTCCTCTGACCTGCAGTTCCCGTTTTCTCCTGTCTGCCAGGGTGGCGCTAGAGAGCAAAGTCATTTCTTGTGAGATTTTTGTCGATAGTGGAGCGGCCGTCAATCTTATTGACACTCAATTTGTAGCCATGCATGGTTTTCAGGTTTGCACATTAGATAAAGATATACCTGTTTTTGCTATTGTCTCTGCTCCACTCTCACAGAGATCTCTGAAAGGCATTGTTCACAATATCCGGCTAGCTGTAGGTGACACTCATGTGGAGGATATATCTTGTTTTGTCCTTAACGGATTGCCGTCTCCTCTAGTTTTGGGGTTACCCTGGCTCACTAGACATAACCCCACTATTGATTGGCAAGGAAGGCAAATAAATGAGTGGAGTGACTTTTGTAGAGAGAATTGTCTCACAGCGACTTTTGCAGAGGTGTCTACTAAAACGGTGCCATCATTTCTCTCTGATTTCTCGGACGTGTTTTCCGAGAGCGGTGTTCAGGAGCTACCTCCTCACCGGGAGTTTGACTGTCCCATTAACCTCATTCCCGGCGCCAAGCTGCCAAAAGCACGCCTCTACAATCTCTCACAACCGGAAAGAATCGCTATGCGAACTTACATCTCCGAGAGTCTCGAAAAGGGGCATATTCGTCCCTCAAAGTCACCTGTGGCCGCGGGTTTTTTTTTTTGTTAAAAAGAAAGATGGTTCTCTGAGACCTTGCCTAGATTTTAGGGAGCTGAACCGTATCACGATTCGCGATCCCTATCCCCTTCCTCTGATCCCGGACCTCTTCAATCAAATTGTTGGGGCCAAGGTGTTTTCCAAATTGGATTTGAGAGGCGCGTACAACCTGGTCAGGGTCAGAGAGGGGGATGAATGGAAAACGGCCTTTAATACCCCTGACGGGCATTTCGAGAATCTCGTTATGCCTTTCGGCCTGATGAATGCTCCGGCCGTCTTTCAGCATTTTGTTAATAGTATTTTCTATCATTTAATGGGGAAATTTGTATTGGTGTATCTTGATGATATTTTGATTTTTTCCCCTGATGTTCAGACCCATCAGGATCATCTTTTTCAGGTTCTGCAGATTCTGCGGGAAAATAAATTGTACGCCAAGCTGGAGAAATGTCTTTTTATGGTATCGGAGATTCAATTTCTGGGTTTTCTCCTCTCTGCTTCTGGTTTTCGCATGGATCCCGAGAAGGTCCGTGCTGTACTTGAGTGGGAGCTTCCTGAGAATCAGAAGGCATTGATGCGCTTTCTGGGTTTTGCGAACTATTACAGAAAGTTCATTTTGAATTATTCCTCTGTTGTCAAACCCCTCACTGACATGACAAAAAAGGGGGCGGATTTTTCCTCTTGGTCGGAGGAGGCGCTTGCAGCCTTTTCTAAGATTAAAGAGAATTTTGCGTCTGCTCCCGTCTTGGTGCATCCCGATGTTTCCTTACCTTTTATTGTTGAGGTGGATGCTTCCGAGGTGGGTGTGGGTGCGGTTTTGTCCCAGGGCCCTTCCCCTGCCAAGTGGCGACCCTGTGCCTTTTTCTCTAAAAAACTCTCCCCGGCAGAGAGAAACTATGATGTGGGCGATAGGGAGTTGTTGGCCATCAAGTTGGCTTTCGAGGAATGGCGCCATTGGTTGGAGGGGGCCAGGCACCCTATCACCGTTTTTACCGACCATAAGAATCTGGCATACTTGGAGTCGGCCAGGCGTATGAATCCGAGACAGGCCAGATGGTCTCTGTTCTTCTCCAGATTCAATTTTGTTGTTACATTCCGACCTGGGATAAAAAATGTGAAGGCTGATGCTCTCTCTCGCTGTTTTCCGGGAGGAGGAAACTCTGAGGACCCGGGTCCCATTTTGGCGGAGGGGGTAGTTGTTTCTGCTCTATATTCCGATTTGGAGGCCGAGGTCCAGGCTGCCCAGACTGAGACACCTGCCCGTTGTCCTTCTGGGAAGTTGTTCGTGCCTCCTGAGCTACGTCACAAACTCTTTAAGGAGCATCATGATACGGTTCTTGCTGGTCACCCCGGGAGTAGAGCCACGGTGGATCTCATTGCTCGGAGATTTTGGTGGCCGGCTCTTCGTAAGTCGGTGGAGGGTTTTGTGGCTGCTTGTGAGACGTGCGCTCGCGCTAAGGTCCCTCGTTCACGGCCTTCAGGTTCCCTTCTCCCGTTACCCATTCCTTCCCGTCCTTGGACACACCTGTCCATGGACTTTATCACGGATCTTCCTCGTTCCTCGGGGAAGTCGGTGATCCTGGTGGTGGTGGACCGTTTTAGCAAGATGGCTCATTTCGTACCTTTCCCTGGTTTACCTAATGCTAAAACGTTGGCGCAAGCTTTTGTCGACCATATTGTTAAATTGCACGGCATTCCCTCTGATATTGTTTCCGATAGAGGCACGCAGTTTGTGTCCAGGTTCTGGAAGGCTTTCTGTTCTCGCCTGGGGGTTCGGCTGTCCTTCTCTTCTGCTTTTCATCCGCAGTCGAATGGTCAGACTGAGCGCCTCAATCAGAATCTGGAGACATATTTGCGCTGTTTTGTTTCAGAGAACCAGGAGGATTGGTGTTCATTTCTCCCTCTTGCTGAGTTTGCTCTGAACAACCGTCGTCAGGAATCTTCTGATAAGTCACCATTCTTTGGTGCATATGGGTTCCATCCACAGTTTGGGACATTCTCGGGAGGGGCTCTTTCTGGTTTACCTGAGGAGGAGAGATTTTCCTCGTCTTTGTCTACCATTTGGCAAAAGATTCAGGGTAATCTTAAAAAGATGAGTGAGAGGTATAAGCGTGTGGCTGATAAGAGACGTGTGCCTGGTCCGGACCTGAATGTGGGTGATCTGGTGTGGTTGTCTACTAGAAACATTAAGTTGAAGGTTCCCTCCTGGAAATTGGGTCCCAAGTTTATTGGGCCTTATAAAATCTTGTCAGTCATCAATCCTGTTGCCTTCCGTCTTGATCTTCCACGGGTTTGGAAGATACATAATGTATTTCACAGATCTCTCTTAAAACCATATGTCCAGCCCACGGTACCCTCCTCTTTGCCTCCTCCTCCGATTTTGGTTGATGGCAATCTGGAGTTTGAGGTTTCCAGAATTGTGGACTCTCGCATGGTCCGCGGTTCTCTTCAGTACCTCGTTCATTGGAAGGGTTATGGTCCTGAGGAGAGGATGTGGGTTCCGGTGTCGGACATTAAAGCCACTCGCCTCATCAGGGCATTTCATAGGGCTCATCCTGAGAAGGTGGGTCCTGGGTGTCCGGAGTCCACCCGTAGAGGGGGGGGTACTGTCACTACCAGAGCTTTGGGACGTTCTCACAGCTCTGTTTCTCCACCCCTGTGATGATGTCACTACTAGAGCTGGGAGGAGTTCTCACTACTCTGTTTACTTTTGGTTTCTTTCACCACAGCTGTCCTTCATGTGTTTGATTTTCCTCTCTTTATATCACCCCACCTCCTATGATAGGATGTGGATTATAGTTCTCACTTCAGTTGTAGCTCTGGCTTTAGTTTCTTCACTTGTAGCTATCAGTTCACTGGACCTGTGTTCTGCTGCAGCTAGCACTCCGGATATTGCCAGCCTGTCCTTGGATCCGTCTTCTCTGCGGCTGCAACACCGTCAGCTAAGTGTGCAGACATTGTTGTGTTCCTGTTTATTTTCTGACTGGATCTGAGGTGGCCACGGTTCCCTCCATATACTGAGTAGGGCACTGGTGGCCGTGCCCCTTCCACTATTGTAGGGGTTACAGTGGTCATTAGTCTTAGGCACGTGGGCATGCCTCTTTCCGCCATTTGGATCCGGGCATGTGCTTTAGCAGAATAGGGAGAGCGTTGAGGGTCGGACAGGGGTCACCCGTTATCCTCCCTAGTTCTGGGTCCAGTCAGTAGCTCTGTACTGTGTATTACTATTGTTGCCCACATACAGCCGTGACAGGTAGGGCAGAAGGAGGTCCAAGTCCTTCCCATCTTTAGACACTACCTTTTTCAACATATTTTTTAATGTTTGGTTAAACCGGTCTAACAGACCGTCCGTTTGCGGACGGTAAACGGATGTCCGTAGTTGTTCTATGTGCAGCAACTTACAGAGTTCCTTCATCACCTTGGACATAAAAGGGGTCCCTTGGTCCGTAAGAACCTCTCTAGGTAGTCGTACTCAGGAAAACCTCTCCATTAACTCCTTAGCTATGAGTTTGGCTGAGGTATATCGCAGTGGCACCGCCTCCGGGTACCGAGTGGCGTAGTTTAGAATGACTAAGATGTGTTGATGCCCTCTGGCGGACTTCGGTACTAGGCCTATGAGGTCCATAGCTATTCGGTCAAACGGTACTTCGATAATCGGGAGCGGTACTAGGGGACTATGGAAATGGGGCTGAGGGCTAGTTATCTGGCAGGTCGGGCAAAACTTACAAAACTCTTCCGCTTCTTTGAATATGCTGGGCCAGTAAAACCGCTGTAGAATTCGATCCTGAGTTTTCTGCAGCCCCAGGTGGCCCCCGAGAACATGTTGGTGGGCTAGATCTAACACAAGCTTGCAATAAGCCTTGGGGACCACCAACTGTTCAATAGGCTCACCTCGTAGTTGTTTTCCCCAATACAACATATCTTGATCAACCACAAAATGGGGAAACACTGACTCTGCCCCAGTTTGTGTTAATAGCCACCTCGTGGTTCCATCTTCCGGCCACCATGGTTAGAGACACCAGCGCGGTAGGGTAGTCTTTTAAGTCTCCATTGTAGCACATCACCCCGACTTTCCGGCCAGTATACTCAGTGGACCGCACCAGGGTAGCCTTTACTAGGGTCACCAGAATCCCTGAGTCCAGTAGAGCCTCCCCCAGAGTATCTCCCACTTCCATCTGGCACAAGTGATCTAGACACTCTGGGGTACCTTTTGCATACAGCCTCCTGACATATAGCGACTGATGGTAGCCAGTTAGTGTCCATAGGTTCCACCCGATGGGGACAGTCAGCCCTTACATGGCCAGGTTCCTGACACCACCAGTAGACTATCGGAGCCAGGTCCACCGTGGGTACATCCCAAGAGGGTTTTATCGGCTCAAATCTCCTAGACGATCCCTCTCCCGACAGAACCCTCCTTTAGATTCCCGGTAGCTTAATAGCTTTCCCCATAACAACCCCCTAATGCATCAAGCATGCTGGGGGTTATACTACTTTCCCCAGAACAACCACCTAAGGCATCGAGCATGCTGGGGGTTATACTACTTTCCCCAGAACAAATCCCTAAGGCAACGAGCATGCTGGGGGTTATACTACTTTCCCCATAACAACCCCCTAAGGCAACCACCATGCTGGGGGTTATACTTCTTTCCCCAGAACAACCCCCTTAGACAACGAGCATGCTGGGTGTTATACTGATTGACCCCAGAACAACCCCCTCAGACAACGAGCATGCTGGGGCTTATACTACTTTCCCCACAACATTTCCCTAGTACAACGAGCATGCTAGTTGGTTATACTACTTTCCCCAGAACAACCACCTAAGGCATCGAGCATGCTGGGGGTTATACTACTTTTCCCACAACAACCCCCTCAGACAACGAGCATGCTGGGGGTTATACTACTTTCCACCCCAAAACCACAGACAACGAGCATGCTGGAGGTTGTAATGCAAAATGCCCCCAAAACCACCATAGACAACGATGATGCTGGGGGTTATAGTACTTTGAACAGCAACCCCCTAGACCAAGGAGCATGCTTGGGGTTATACTGATTTGCCCCACAAAAACCACCTCAGACAGCGACCATGCTGGGGGTTATACTACTTTGAACAACACCCCCCCTAGTACTAGGAGCATGCTGGGTTTGATTACAGTTTACTAGTATACTTGCCAAACAGGTTCACCACGGGAGAAATGTTGGCCACTGTGGGCAATATTACTGAAGCCATTTATACTAATTCATCTTACTCAGGGCTATGGGCTAAATGTTTGTATTCTTTGTCCGCCAAATAAGCTGTCTCACTGTCTAACCATCTGTCTTTGTATAGTAATGGAATATATTGCATGCTCCACTGATATCTGTTTCTTTTTTTTGTAGATTATTTCTCGGACTACATAAGAATCGTGGAAGAGCCCAAAACGGTAAAGTGGAAATTGATTATTAAAATGGTCAACAAGGGCATGAGTTGGGGAGTATTTATTTCAATAAAGCGATTTCAAACATGGCTACTTTTCTTCCTGCTCTTCAGTTCTTGCAGTGGTAGTAATGGGTGCATCTCTACAGTTGCTCCCATCACTGTGACTGGGTCTTATTGTCAGCCAGCGTGTTTTTTATTGTGACAACTTTGCTGACAGTAAACCTCAACACTATTACCCCAGTACCCAAAGCCCCAGGGGTGCCAGGAAGAGTCGGGTTGCGGTCAAGCGTAAAACCATTTTATTTGCTGGTTTTCCTCTTGGGGTGACTGCGGGCTGTTATTATTAGGCTGAGAAGGAGCCAAAAACCATGGACCTTCTCACCCTGATAATGGCAGCCCACAGCTGTTGGTTAACCCTTGGCTGGTTATAAAAATTAGGGGGGGACCCCACGTAGTTTTTTCTTTAGAATTTTGGTGTAAAAGAAGCACTGGGGCCCGCCCTGTAATCATAATCATGGATTACCCAACTGATTCTAACACATCGTTTATGACCAAAAGGCAAGCAGTTTAGACAACAGGCTATCTCTCTGATGGGTTTGTTTTGTTTTTTCAGCCTAATGATGGCTTGCTTCACTGATAGTGACAGCTCTTTGGATCTCATCTTGAGAGTTGACAGCAACAGATTCCAAATGCAAATAGCACATTTGAAATGAACTCTGAACCTTTTATCTGCTCATTATAATTGGGATAATGAGGGAATAACACACACCTGGCCATGGAACAGCTGAGAAGCCAATTGTCCCATTACTTTTGGTTCCTTAACAAGTGGGAGGCACATATGCAAACTGTTGTAATTCTTACACCGTTCACCTGATTTGGATGTAAATACCCTCAAATTAAAGCTGACAGTCTGCAGTTAAAGCACATCTTGTTTGTTTCATTTCAAATCTATTGTGGTGGTGTATAGAGCCACAAATGTTAGAATTGTGACGATGTCCCAATATTTATGGACCTGACTATATATATATATAAAACTTCGCTTTTAATAAATAGGAGATAAAAGAGGCCCCTACTAACATACAACGAATAAGACGTGCCCTCTCATGGAAAAGAATGAAAAATAACAGTGACAAAAATACACAAAATATCGATAGGGAAATAGATCAAGTACCACGTAGAGGGTCGGGTGGGGGCGTGTCATGGTCTTACCTTCTTGCTGTTCTCCTTCGTTTGACATGTGCTGGCGGCCATCTTGGTTTCTGGGTTTCTTGTAGCCTTCCACCCTGCGGCTCCTCCTTCCCACTGGGAGGAGCTGGATGCCTAGCTCATATATATAGGAGGTCTGTGGCTTCAGTTCCTTGCTTGGTCCTCCTGTGTTCACATGCTTCTAAGACTGCTGCTGCTTCTGGTTCCTGATCCTGGCTTCGTCTGACTACCCTGCTGGTTTCTGATCCTGGCTTCGTCTGACTACCCTGCTGGTTCCTGATCCTGGCTTCGTCTGACTACCCTTCTGGTTCCTGATCTCTGGCCTCTCAAAGACTCTGCTTCGGTTTCACCATTCGTTTGGACTTTTGCTTTACAGCTTTATTTCAATAAAGCCTTCTTATTTTCACTTATCTCTTGTTGTACGTCTGGTTCATGGTTCCGTGACATTAGGACAAAGCCATGAGTTCTGACGGTACAGGGCCATCCTCGCTACCCGTGCTGGTTGCCAGACTTGATCAGCAGGATCACCTGTTGGGTCGGTTCGCTGTGGCGTTGCAAACCCTGCTTGAACGCACGGCTCATTTCGCTCCCGTTGCCGATGGGTCGGTTGTCGCTCCTACTGCCGCTCCGGTTGTTGCGCCAGAGTCTACCCCGACACCTGTTGTTGCGCCTGCGGTGTTTCGGGGTATGACCGGTTCTGCCCCTCTTCCACAGCGCTTTGGGGGAGAGCCAACCCAGTGCCGAGGTTTCCTTAACCAGGTGGGCATTTATTTCGAGTTGCTGCCACATGCCTTTCCTACTGAGAGATCAAAGGTGGGCTTCTTGATCTCGCTGCTCTCGGACAAGGCCTTGGCCTGGGCCAGCCCTTTATGGGAGAACAACAATCTGGTGGTTGCCGAGTTTTCCGGTTTTGTTGCTTCTCTTCGGAAGGTATTCGATGTGCCGGCTCATGCTGCCTCTGCTGCGAAGCTCCTTATGTCCATCAGACAGGGTTCACGATCCGTAGCTGAATACGCCATTGAGTTTCGTACCCTGGCAGCAGAGGTGAGCTGGAATAATGAGGCTCTGGTCGCTGCTTTCTCTCATGGTCTCTCGGATGCCTTGAAGGATGAGGTTGCAGCTAAGGACCTACCAGTGGAGCTCGAGTCTCTTATTTCTTTCCTGATTTTGATTGACACCAGACTCAGGGAGAGACCTTCCTTTAAGGAGAGCCTGCGGAGGTCTTCTAACAGATTGGCGCCTACGTTTGCTGTCCCACCCGTGCCTCCCTCTCCTCCCACGCCTCCTGGGGATGACTTGTCTGGGGGTGAACCCATGCAGCTGGGGTTTGCTCGCCTGTCCGAGGGGAGAGGGTACTCCGGAGACGCGAGGGTCGATGCATGTACTGTGGTCTCGGTGGGCATTTTCGGTTGGCATGTCCGAACCGTCCGGGAAACGCTCGTACCTGAGATCCTGTCGGGGGCAGATCTTGGGTGGAGTCTCCTCGTCCCCGGTTTCCCGTGTTGACAAACCACTGATCACTGTTGTCCTCTCCTGGGTCGGGGGCTCGGTGACGACCCAGGCGTTGGTGGACTCTGGTGCTGGTGGTTTGTTCATTGATAGTGTGTTCGCTCCCGCCAATTCCATTCCTCTGCAGGCTCGAGGTTCCCCACTGGCTCTTGAGGCGATAGACGGCAGACCCCTTCTGTCGTCACACGTGACTCATGAGACCCTTCCAGTGGGGATAGCCATTGGTGCCGTTCACAGAGAGTCGGTCTGTCTCCAGGTTATTTCGTCTCCACACTACTCGGTGGTCTTGGGGTACCCCTGGCTCCAGAAGCATAATCCGACTTTCGATTGGAGATCGGCCGAGATCCTCTCGTGGTCACCACAGTGTGGGGCTAGTTGCATCCATGGGTCTGTCAAGTTGCTGTGTACTTCCTCGGACTCTCTGTTGCCTCCTGAATACGAGGAGTACCGGGATGTATTCGATAAGGTGCGCGCGGTTGCCCTACCTCCGCACCGCCCATACGATTGTGCCATAGAGTTACAACCTGGTGCCGTTCCTCCTCGTGGCAAAGTCTATCCACTGTCGGTAGCGGAGAATGAGGCCATGGAGGAGTACGTGAGGGAGGCGCTTTCACGCGGACACATTCGCAAATCCTCGTCCCCGGCAGGGGCTGGATTTTTCTTTGTGAAAAAGAAGGGCGGTGAGTTGAGGCCTTGCATCGATTACAGGGGTCTCAATCGCATCACGATCAAGAACGCTTACCCGATACCCTTGATTTCCGAGCTGTTCGATCGCCTTAAAGGGGCCACGGTCTTTACCAAACTCGACCTGAGGGCGGCATATAACCTGGTAAGGATCAAGGCGGGCGATGAGTGGAAGACCGCGTTAACACCAGGACCGGTCATTATGAATCCTTGGTTATGCCCTTTGGGTTGTGCAATGCGCCCGCAGTCTTTCAGGAATTCATCAACGATGTTTTCCGTGACCTGTTGCAGCAGTGTGTGGTGGTCTATTTGGATGACATCTTGGTATATTCTGAATCCATGGAGGCCCACATTCTGGATGTCAGACGAGTGTTGCAACGGTTACGAGAGAACAAGCTGTTCGGTAAGCTTGAGAAATGCGAATTTCACCGATCCCAGGTAACCTTCTTAGGTTACATCATTTCCGCTGAGGGGTTCTCCATGGATCCTGAGAATGTTTCGGCTGTCTTACAGTGGCCCCAGCCCAGTGGTCTTCGTTCCCTGCAGCGCTTTTTGGGCTTCGCCAATTATTATCGGAAGTTCATCAGGGACTTTTCCATGCTGGCCAAGCCTCTCACGGATCTGACCAGGAAGGGCAGTAATTCCCAGGTCTGGCCGCTTGAGGCCATCCGAGCTTTTGAGGCCCTAAAGTCCGCTTTTGTGTCGGCTCCGATTCTGTCGCATCCCAACCCTGGGTTGCCCTTTGTCCTCGAGGTGGACGCGTCTGAGACGGGAGTAGACGCCCTTCTGTCTCAGCGTAGAACACCAGAGGGTCCTCTGCTTCCTTGTGGGTTTTACTCCCGGAAACTGTCTTCCGCGGAGTGCAACTATCAGATTGGTGACAGGGAGTTATTGGCCATCGTGCAGGCCCTTAAAGAATGGAGGCACTTGCTCGAGGGTTCGGTGGTTCCGGTTCTCATCCTGACGGACCATAAGAATCTGACCTACCTTTCTGAGGCCAAGAGATTGACACCACGTCAGGCCAGATGGGCTCTGTTCTTGTCACGTTTTAATTACGTGGTCTCCTACCTACCCGGTTCCAAGAACATCAGGGCGGATGCCCTATCACGGCAGTACTCCGAGCTGTCCAGGGAGGAGTCGATTCCGACTTCGGTCATACCTCCGAATCAGATCCTGGCCGCCATTCGTACCAGCCTGACCTCTCCCCTGGGTGAGCAGATTTTGGCGGCTCAATCTGGTGCTCCCCCTGGGAGACCCAACGGCAGATGTTTTGTGCCTGAGGAGAACCTACCATAACTCCAAGACCGCGGGGCATCCTGGAAAGAATCAGCTGTCCTGGGCTGTTTCACGTCTGTTCTGGTGGCCTTCCCTACGTTCCGACATCGCCGCATATGTAGCGGCATGCTCCGTTTGTGCCCAGAGTAAGTCCCCTCGGCACCTTCCGTTGGGCCTTCTGCAACCCATAGCCACCGGGGAGCGCCCATGGTCACACCTGGGGATGGATTTCATTGTGGACCTCCCTGCATCCCGAGGCCATACGGTCATTCTCATGATTGTGGATCGGTTTTCCAAAATGTGCCACTGTGTTCCTCTCAAGAAGTTACCCTCTGCACAAGAGTTGGCCACGATTTTTGCCAGGGAGGTCTTCCGGTTGCACGGTTTGCCCAAGGAGATTGTGTCGGATCGGGGGAGTCAGTTTGTGTCCAGGTTCTGGCGCGCCTTTTGCTCCCAGTTGGGGATTCATCTCTCCTTCTCCTCGGCCTACCACCCTCAGTCCAATGGGGCCGCAGAACGATCCAATCAGGCCTTGGAGCAATTCCTTCGTTGCTATGTCTCCGATCACCAAGACAATTGGGTTGACCTTCTGCCTTGGGCTGAGTTTGCCAGGAACACGGCGGTGAACTCTTCCTCTGGGACGTCTCCCTTCATGGCCAATTATGGGTTCCAACCTGCCGTGTTACCGGAGGTATTCTCTCCCCAGGATATTCCGGCTGTGGAGGATCACCTTTCCGTCCTACGTGCTTCTTGGGTACAGATCCAGAAGTCCCTTGAGGCCTCTGCGCAGCGCCAGAGACTCCAGGCTGATCGCAGACGAGCGCCTGCTCCTTCCTACCAGGTCGGAGACCGTGTATGGTTGTCCACCCGCAACCTCAACCTTCGAGTGCCCACTCCCAAGCTGGCACCTCGCTTTGTTGGTCCCTTCCGAGTGCTTCGCAGGGTAAACCCGGTAGCCTATGCCCTTGCGCTTCCTCCTGGCATGCGGATCTCTAACGTGTTTCATGTCTCCCTGTTGAAGCCACTGGTGTGTAATCGTTTTACTTCCTCGGTTCCTCGGCCTCGTCCGGTCCGAGTGGGCAATCATGAGGAGTATGAGGTGAGCAATATCCTGGACTCACGCCTGGTCCGCGGTCGGGTGCAGTTTTTGGTCCATTGGCGTGGTTATGGTCCAGAGGAGCGTTCCTGGGTTCCCTCCGCAGATGTCCATGCTCCTGCCTTGCTCCGAGCCTTCCACGCACGCTTCCCTCAGAAACCGTTTTTTGCTCCGCGGAGGAGGGGCCCTTGAGGGGGAGGTACTGTCATGGTCTTACCTTCTTGCTGTTCTCCTTCGTTTGACATGTGCTGGCGGCCATCTTGGTTTCTGGGTTTCTTGTAGCCTTCCACCCTGCGGCTCCTCCTTCCCACTGGGAGGAGCTGGATGCCTAGCTCATATATATAGGAGGTCTGTGGCTTCAGTTCCTTGCTTTGTCCTCCTGTGTTCACATGCTTCTAAGACTGCTGCTTCTGGTTCCTGATCCTGGCTTCGTCTGACTACCCTGCTGGTTCCTGATCCTGGCTTCGTCTGACTACCCTGCTGGTTCCTGATCCTGGCTTCGTCTGACTACCCTTCTGGTTCCTGATCTCTGGCCTCTCAAAGACTCTGCTTCGGTTTCACCATTCGTTTGGACTTTTGCTTTACAGCTTTATTTTCAATAAAGCCTTCTTATTTTCACTTATCTCTTGTTGTACGTCTGGTTCATGGTTCCGTGACAGGGCGGGGGGGGGTTGTAAGTATGTACTACCCACTGGCCCTAGTACCTCCCTACTTGTCCTATTAAACCCTCAAAAGTGTATCCAAAGGACAGGGTCCAAAAAGCCCCGCAAGGGGTGGCCCAGACAGGAACTCTGATCCTAATAGGAAGCCCTAGTGAGGCCCTGGTCAAAATAATGACAAAGGAAAAAGAGTTCACACTTTGGAACACAACACAGGCAAAAAACAAACAAAAATAAGTATAGCACCACCTAGACACCCATTAGATATCAGAGTGGGGGGATACTCAAGTGTTCCGACGCGTTTCTTCAGTTACAGCCCCAGGATTCTTCAGGGGACACGGGGCTATACGCTCGCTGAAGTCAGTCTGTGACTAAGCCTACAAATAATAAAGTGCATATATAATAATACGTCAAACAGAATAGTCAGAAGAAAAGAGACCTCCCCATCAATCACCCGGTGTGGGGTCGTGGAGAGTTTACTTACTCGCTGATGGCTGCGGTCAGGGGTGGCAGTAGGCACACTACACGGCAAGACCCAGGGTGGTGGTGTCTGCTAAGATGATGACCGGCAGCTAGTGGGGCGAAGTCCGCCACCTTATAAGGGCTAGAGGGCCAGGTGAGGCGCATTTTTCCGGATCAGTGAACTTCCGGCTATGCGCCTATTGATGACGCAGGCGTCTGAAGCCGCGGTCACGTGATCGGAGAATCCGGGAGTCACGTGTCCGCGCCTGCGCCTCAGGCCCCTGTCCCATGCGTTCCATGGGGCTAGGGGTGGAACGCACGGCCGTGGGCGCCGGGCCCCCACGTCATCTGGCCGTGCCACGTAGGATGCACTTGCATCGTGACCGCGGTCACATGATCGAGGCCCGGCCCCGGCCGCACAGGCACAGCAGTGTCCCGAATGGCCAGATTTAGGAATTATATAAACAAAAATTAATGTCTATTACCTGGCAGCCAATCGGGGTAAACAAAGTATCCTGCCACAGCCTCTCCTGCGGCCTGCAGGATATTGTGATTATGCACTATAAATGGATTGCTTCCCATTCAACCACAGATGGGAGACTCACATCCATCAAGAGTTGGGGGTGAATTGGCTAACCCGTAATCAACATGGCAAACGGAAATATGATAAAGCTGACAATAAAATTCTGAAAAAAGGAAAAGAGGATACGCCGCAGGTAATCAATCTTTCTAAGATAGTATTAACCAATGATCAAATTGCGGTTTTAGAAAGAGGACTAACTTTTTGTCCAACTACAGATATAGATGTCTTTACGGCTGTAAAAGATACTCACCTGTTCGCTAGAAAATTGTTGTTAAGAAAATTACACTATAAGACACGGTGTGAAGATTGGTTAGTAACAGAGGAAGAGAGAGAGGCACTAAAAATATTGGAAGAGTTGGCTGAACAAAATGAAATGGGTGAGAATAAGGAGGTGAGTTTGCTACCAAAGGGGATTGCAAAAAAATCACAGACATTCCCTCCATTCTACTTATGCCCAGCCATAGACATTTTTGTCAAAATGGTATGTGAGGATTTAAGCAAAATTAAGAAGGGTAAAACCTGTAAAAACTTGAGCAAGAATGAATTTCAGGCACTTAAGGAATTAAAAGAAATGGAGGAGGTGGTAATCAAAGCAGCAGATAAGGGAGGGAATATTGTGGTATGGCCACTAGAAATGTATGAACATCAAGCATTCAAACTACTCAAAGATAGGAATTGTTATAGAATCCTACCTGACAACCCCCTTGTCTGTTTTCAGAACAAACTTGAGACAATCCTTAATGTAGCAGTTGATAAGAACGTCATTTCAAAAAAAATCAAAGACAATCTTATGACTCAGCATGTAAAAGTGGCAACCTTTTATATTATCCCAAAAGTCCATAAGAGCAAAACTGATCCACCTGGACGACCTATTGTTGCAGGTAATGAAAGCCTCAGCGAAAATATCTGTAGGTTTGTTGATTTTTACCTACAACAGTTGGTGATCAGTCTTCCTTCCTTTGTACAGGACACTACTGCTGTTTTAAATAGATTGGAAGGAATACAGCTGACAGGAGAGATGATCTTGGTGACGGCAGATGTAGAGTCCCTCTATACAAGTATACGTCATGAGGATGGATTGCGTGCTACTTCGGACTTCCTGAAAAGTAATAACTTGGAACCCTCTTTCAATCAATTGTTACTACAATTATTGGATTTCATATTACATCATAATTTCTTTGTCTTCAAGGACAGATTTTATTTACAGACACAAGGCGTCGCGATGGGGGCCACTTGTGCCCCATCGTATGCCAATCTGTTCTTGGGAGCTTGGGAGAGAGAGATCTTCGATGGGGGCCTCCTTAAGTGTATCGATAGAGTCCACAATTGGACTCGATACATCGATGACATTTTTTTCATATGGGAGGGCACCATGGAAGATCTCAATATATTCATGAGTGATTTAAATAACAACGTGTCTAACATCAAACTCTCCTTTAAAGCAGGACGTGAAATCGACTTTTTGGATATAAAAATCAAGGCTGATGATGAAGGAAAACTGCATACTGAGATATACAGGAAAACAACTGCGGTCAATTCTCTATTACATGCAAACTCCGCGCATCCAAGATCTACTATTGACGGGATCCCCAAAGGTCAGTTTATACGTATTAAAAGGATATGTTCAAATGAAGCCAATTATTTGGAGGAAGCTGAGAAATTAAAAAATCGGTTTAGGGAAAGAGGGTACAGTAATAGACAAATAAAAAAGGGAGTTCAAATAGCGAAGACACGCAAAAGGGACAAACTACTGTGCCCGAATGAGGAGAAAAAGATTTGAAAAATAACATCAATCCCTAATCAAGATATAAGGTTCATTACGAACTACAATAATCAATGGAAACACCTTCATGAGATCTTGAACAGGCATTGGAGTATTCTTAGGACCGACATCAAATTAACCAAATGCATCCCAGATAGACCATTGCTGACAGCCAGACGCTCAAAAAATTTAAAGGACACACTAGTCCGTAGTCATTATGTACCGGGGCGAAAGATAGATCCCCGACTAACAACTAAGGGGTCATACCCATGTGGCACATGCAAGGCATGTGCCAATATGGACAAATGTACCCAATTCACAGACTCTGATAAAAGCAAAATTTATGACATCAGAGAATACATTTCCTGTTTGTCTACTGGAATTATTTATTATGCCACCTGTCCATGTGAAAAAATTTATATCGGTCTCACTACTAGAGAGTTTCGCAAAAGGATACGCGAACATGTGCGAGACATAGAAAAGGCCAAAGAGGCCATGGACCTTAATGAATTAAAACCTTGCCCAAACATTTCAAAATCCACCACCAATGCAATCCAAGTGGACTGCGGTTTAGGGGCATAGACAAAGTACACCTGGGGATCAGAGGGGGCAATTATAGCAAAATCTTGGCCCAGATTGAGACGAGATGGATATTTTGTCTCAAAACTCTGACCCCCAAGGGACTAAACGAAAGCTTTGGCTTTGGTTCTTTTCTCTGAACAATGGCATTATTTTAGGGGGGGAATGGGATTTATACCCATTTTTTATCATATAAATACTCGTGATGTTTGGATGAATTTATATGTATACTAATAACTGTTTTATGTTGTTCTAGTTTGCCGACTCACTGTGAATACAGATGTTTTTCCATGATTCATTCTTCTTCTTTTTGGAACCACACTTAATTGATGATCCATGTCGCGGAATTTTTAAACTGTGATCTCTTTCAATATGTATTTATCAAATTAGTAATGGACTACTAAGGTGATCATGTATGCACAGGTTTTTTCAAAAAAAAAATTTATTTTAAAATTAGTATCGGGCTGAATTTTGATATTATGCATTGCACTACCACTCACTTTTTGTACCTTATACATTTAGCACTTTAATGTACCTCTCATTGTTATTTCTGTCTTAATTATATCAACATGTAATAATTGGCAATCGCAGTAGTTATGAATTGTCAATAATGAGATACGCACTGTATGGCAGCGTAGCTGTCATTTATTATTGTTATATTATATTGCACTTGCACTTTTATATCATATTATATAAATTATCTGAATTTTTTGTAATAGATAGGACGTAGTTTTAAACTCCCCTTAATGCACTGAATGTATACATGTGAACACTTGTAGTGATCGCCACTGTTGCGATTCATCTGCGTCGCGTGTGCGCATGTCCGGCCGGTCCGCGCGCCTGCTTCGGCTGTTCCTCTCTTGTGTAGGCTTGGTGGTGGCGACGGCGATCAACGTCATTGACGTGCGACCGCCCTCTCCTCCATCGGCCTCAGGGGAAGGGCGGAAGTTCCAGGACGTGGCGGACGCCGACTGGTCATGCGCCGATATACTGACGTAGAATCATGGAATATGTCACGTGATCCAATCAGAGCACTTGATAGGTGAGCGGCCCCTTTTTAAATCTCCCTTATTTCCCCATTTATCAAACTCCTCCTGAGGAAGCAATTACGCGAAACGCGCGTTGAGCGCTTTGACCCTGCCAGCAGCCCCTGCTTTATCGGTATGTTCCATCTTACTTCTTGCACCCTCGGTTTTTTGCTTGACCCGTGTGGTCTGTGCCTTGGTGATGCGGTAATCAGTTGTAAGGGAGGCATGCCTTTATCTTAGATAGGTTTTCACACTGCATATCCCCATCCCAGATCATTTACCAGGAAATTCTTCCATGATTACTGACCAAATGGGGGTATACCATTGAGCAGTTTCTATACGGGTGTGTTGACAGGGTGATGTATGACTGTGTTGTCCCCACGTATTTATACTTATGATGTGTATAATATGACATAATTTTAATTGTTATATGAATAAAATTTGATCTTTTATTGGTAAATATTGTGGCAGCACTCCATTTGTTGTGTAGTTTCATATTTTGTGGGAGTGTACCTCCTTTGTTAGAGACCGCATGTGATTTAATTATATGACAATGTGTGCCAGAAATCCCGCGTCAAGGACCAAAATAAAAAGGGGTTTATAGTGGGGAAAATGGCCACAGGGCCTGGACAAGAAAAATAGGTAATCAGAGGAAACAACTGAAGTTCAGATGTTCATTAAGCCCGTTGGGGACAACCGTATTAAGTGTAAATGTCCACCAACATTCCCTTTGTAGGATGGACCTGTTCCAGTCTCCCCCGCGAACGGGCTTAGGAACGTGTTCAATCCCCATAAAGGTTATGGACGCTACGCGTCCTTCATGGAAAGTCTGAACATGACGTGCAATGGGGGTATCCCTGTTGTTGCGAATGTCGCCATGGTGCTCCCCCATACGTTTGCGTAATTCCCTGAATGTTTTGCCTATGTAGCGTAGGCCACACACGCACGTTATCAGGTAAATCACACCAGCAGTACGACAATTCAGGAAGCCTTTCACATGGTAAGTGGTATTCTTATGCTCTCCGACAAACGTCTTGCCCTGTGACAGGCAGCCACAGAAGCTACACTGTCCGCATCTGTGGCACCCGTCACAGGTCTATCCAGCCACGTCCGTGGTTTAGCTGCGGAGGTGAAGTGGCTGTGTACCAGTCTGTCCCTCAGATTGTTACCCCTCCTGAATGTGAGGGAAACCGAGGGATCCAGGACCTCAGCCAGGTCTGGATCCATCAGCAGGGTATCCCAATGGTGTGCCAGAATCCTCCTCACCTGTGACGCAGCAGCGTCGAAAGTGCCTACCACCCGGACAGTACCTTGAGACCTGCGTGCCCTATTGTTTGTGGGATGAAGTAGTTTGGTTCGTGTACGTGCCTTAGTTCTCTCATAGGCCAGTCTGAGGGTCCTATCTGGATATCCCCTCTCCTGAAACCTAGACCTAAGGTCTCGTGCTTGATACTAAAATCCTTATCTTCAGAGCAGTTGCGTTTAAGTCTCAGGTACTGTCCAGTTGGAATCCCTCTCTTAAGAGGGGCAGGATGACAGCTGTCCCACCTAAGGAGGGAATTTGTGGAGGTGGGTTTTCTGTAGATGGACGTATTGAGACCACCTTTGTCATCCCTAAGGATAACCACATCCATGAAGGGGAGGCGGTCCTTAACGATAACCGAGGTGAACCTAAGGTTAAAGTCATTCACATTAAGTTCAGAAATCAGTTTCCTGAGCACCAGGGGGCAACAATTTTCCCTGCATAACGCCTTCACCCTTGAACTTCTGGATTTTGTGCTATCAAGCTACTTCTTCATGTTTGATGGTCGCACATACCACCAGCTCAGGGGCACAGCGATGGGCAGTTCTTGTGCCCCATCCTATGCTAACCTGCTCCTGGGCTGGTGGGAGGAATCAGTGGTGTTTGGGGACCCACCACGGTGGTTCGTTGATCATATCGCTCTCTGGTCACGCTATATCGACGACATCTTTTTGTTGTGGAGCGGACCAGAGAGCGATTTCGACAAACTGATTTCTGAACTTAATGTTTACACTTAAAACCACGGACGTGGCTAGATAGACCTGTGAAGGGTGCCACAGATGCGGACGGTGTAGCTTCTGTGGCTGCCTGTCACAAGACGTTTGTCAGAGAGCCTAAGAATGCCACTTACCATGTGAAAGGCTTCCTGAATTGTCGTACTGCAGGTGTGATTTACCTGATAACGTGCGTGTGTGGCCTACGCTACATAGGCAAAACATTCAGGGAATTACGCAAACGTATGGGGGAGCACCATGGCGACATTCGCAACAACAGGGATACCCCCATTGCACATCATGTTCAGACTTTCCATGAAGGACGCGTAGCGTCCATAACCTTTATGGGGATTGAACACGTTCCTAAACCCGTTCGCGGGGGAGACTGGAACAGGTCCATCCTACAAAGGGAATTTTGGTGGACATTTACACTTAATACGGTTGTCCCCAACGGGCTTAATGAACATCTGAACTTCAGTTGTTTCCTCTGATTACCTATTTTTCTTGTCCAGGCCCTGTGGCCATTTTCCCCACTATAAACCCCTTTTTATTTTGGTCCTTGACGCGGGATTTCTGGCACACATTGTCATATCCCTGCGGGGGGGTGGAGGAGGTACAGGGGGGTTAGTGGTCTCGACGGACCAGTGAGCAGTATGTCTCCCCCCCGAGCGCTCCCTCCCTCCACCCCCAACTCTTGATGGATGTGAGTCTCCCATCTGTGGTTGAATGGGAAGCAATCCATTTATAGTGTATAATCACAATATCCTGCAGGCCGCAGGAGAGGCTGTGGCAGGATACTTTGTTTACCCCGATTGGCTGCCAGGTAATAGACATTAATTTTTGTTTATATAATTCCTAAATCTGGCCATTCGGGACACTGCTGTGCCTGTGCGGCCGGGGCCGGGCCTCGATCATGTGACCGCGGTCACGATGCAAGTGCATCCTACGTGCCGCGGGCGGATGACGTGGGGGCCCAACTGACTCCCGGATTCTCCGATCACATGACCGCGGCTTCAGGCGCCTGATGGGTGCGTCATCAATAGGAGCATAGCCGGAAGTTCACTGATCCGGAAAAATGCGCCTCACCTGACCCTCTAGCCCTTATAAGGTGGCGGACTTCGCCCCACTAGCTGCCGGTCATCATCTTAGCAGACACCACCACCCTGGGTCTTGCCGTGTAGTGTGCCTACAGCCACCCCTGACCGCAGCCATCAGCGAGTAAGTAAACTCTCCACGACCCCACACCGGGTGATTGATGGGGAGGTCTCTTTTCTTCTGACTATTCTGTTTGATGTATTATTATATATGCACTTTATTATTTGTAGGCTTAGTCACAGACTGACTTCAGCGAGCGTATAGCCCCGTGTCCCCTGAAGAATCCTGGGGCTGTAACTGAAGAAACGCGTCGGGACACTTGAGTATCCCCCCACTCTGATATCTAATGGGGGTCTAGGTGGTGCTATACTTATTTTTGTTTGTTTTTTGCCTATCTGTGTTGTGTTCCAAAGTGTGAACTCTTTTTCCTTTGTCATTATTGTGACCAGGGCCTCACTAGGGCTTCCTATTAGGATCAGAGTTCCTGTCTGGGCCACCCCTTGCGGGGCTTTTTGGACCCCGTCCTTTGGATACACTATTGAGGGTTTAATAGGACAAGTAGGGAGGAACTAGGGCCAGTGGGTAGTACGTACTTACATGCCCCCCCCCGCCCGCACCCGACCCTCTACGTGGTACTTGATCTATTCCCCTATCGATATTTTATGTATTTTTGTCACTGTTATTGCTCACTCTTTTCCATGAGAGGGCACGTCTTATTCGTTGTATGTTAGTAGGGGCCTCTTTTATCTCCTATTTATTAAAAGCGAAGTTTTATTTAGTCTACTGCCCCTCCAGTTTCCTTTTTTGCATTTCCTGAGCAGTATATCAGGGAGGCTCTGACTGCCCCTCCTGAACGACCATACTTTTTGTGCATATATATATATATATATATATATATATATATATATAGAGAGAGAGAGAGAGAGAGAGAGAGAGAGAGAGAGAGAGAGATATATAAGTGATATATATATATAAATACAAAATGTATTTTTGGACATCCATTACATATATGTAATGAAACTTGTGAAGGGCCCGTAATTGATTTATTAATAGTAGACAATAGGTTGTTGCATATAGAGATTTATTTCCTTTTATTTAAATTTTTTGTGTGGTTGGGGACAATTATCTAACATTTTTTTTTTTTTATGAGATGGGAACCAGCAATGCGGATACGGATAGCACAATGTATGCTGTCCACATGCTTTACTTCACCGTAGAAAATGAATGGGTCCACACCTGTTAAGCACAATTGTGGAACTGGTGCAGACACATTCTACGCACGGATGAATGGACCCTGAAATTGGTAATCCATTCTATAGAAATGTATAAGTTGTGTAATCACATAACAAAACTACTACTACCTACAAAGGTAAAAAAACTGGAATAAAAAGAGAAAAAAAAATTTGGTTGTTAGCCGAGATCTATAATCTCTATAAACATTTTATTAACCCCTTTTACCCTGGGCCAGTTTTTGCTCTTCTGCCCAGGCCATTTTTTGCAAATCTGACATGTCACTTTATGTGGTAATAGCTTTGGAACACTTTTACTTATCCAAGCCATTCTGAGACTGTTTTCTCATGACACATTGTACTTCATGATAGTCATAAATTTGAGTCAATATATTTCACCTTTATTTGTGAAAAAATCCCAAATTTACAAAAAAAATTGAAAAATTCACAAATTTTCAAATTTCAATTTCAGTACTTTTATAATAGATCGTGATACCTCATATAATAGCTATTACTTTACATTTCCCATATGTCTACTTCATGTTTGGATCATTTTGAAAATGACATTTTATTTTTTGGGACGTTAGAAGGCTTAGAAGTTTGGAAGCAAATATTGAAAACCAAAACCCACTTTTTAAGGACCAGTTCAGGTCTGAAGTCACTTTGTGAGGCTTACATAGTAGAAACCACCCAAAAATGACCCCATTTTAGAAACTACACCCCTCAAGGTATTCAAAACTGATTTTACAAACTTTGTTAACCCTTCAGGTGTTCCACAAGAATTAATGGAAAATGGAGATGACATTTCAGAATTTCACTTTTTGGGCAGATTTTACATTTTAATCCATTTTTTCCAGTAGCAAAGCAAGGGTTAACAGCCAATAAAAACTCAATATTTATTACCCTGATTCTGTGTTTTACAGAAACACCCCACATGTGGTCGTAAACTGCTGTATGGCCACATGGCAGGGCGCAGTAGGAAAGGAATGCCATATGGTTTTTCGAAGGCAGATTTAGCTGAACTGGTTTATAGATGCCATGTCCCATTTGAAGCCCCCCTGATGCATCCTTACAGTAGAAACTCAAAAAAGTGACCACATTTTGTAAACTACAGGATAAGGTGCCAGTTTTATTGGTACTATTTTGGGATACATATGATTTTTAATTGCTCTGAATTACGTTTTTTTTTGAGGCAAGGTAACCAAAAAATTGATGTTATGGCACCGTTTTTATTTTATATTTTTAACAACATTCATCTGACAGGTTAGATCATGCGCTAATTTTATAGAGCAGGTTGTTACGGACACTGGTATAAAATATGTCTACTTTCTATGATGTTTGTTTTAGTTTTACATAATAAAGCATTTTTGAAAACAAAAATGAGGTTTTTGTATCTCCATTTTCTGAACGCCCTATTTATGAATTTTTTTCTGCCAATCATCTTGTGCAGGGGCACGTTTTTTGCAGGAAGAGTTGACGTTTTTATTGGTACAATTTTTGGGTACATATGATTTTTTTATCATTCATTATTACATTTTATGGGGCAAGGTGACCAAAAAATTGGTTGTTTTGGCGCAGTTTTTATTTATTTATTTTTACAGCGTTTACCTGAGGGATTAGGTAACATTACTTTTATAGAGCAGATTGTTACGGACGTGGCAGTACCTAATATGTCTACTTTTTCTTATTTATTTAAGTTTTACACAATAATAGCATTTTTGAAACCGAAATAATGATATTTTAGTGTATCCATAGTCTGAGAACCATAGCTTTTTTTATTTTTTGACCAATTGTCTTAGGTAAGGACTCATTTTTGCGGGATGAGCTGACGGTTTGATTGGTAATATTTTGGGAGGTGCCTTTTTGATCGCTTGGTGTTGCAATTTTTGTGATGTAAGATGACAAAAATTGCTTTTTTTTTTACATATTTTTTTTTTTTTACGGTGTTTACCTGAGGGATTAGGTAATGTGATATTTTTATAGAGCTGGTTGTTACGGACGTGGCGATACTTAATATGTATACTTTTTTATATTTTATTTCACTTTAGCACAATAATAGCAGTTTTGAAGCAAAAACTAATCATATTTTAGTGTCGCCATTGTCTGAGAATGATAGCTTTTTTATTTTTTGACCGATTCTCTTAGGTAGGGTCTCATTTTGTGCGGGATGAGGTGATGGTTTTATTGGTACTATTTTGGGGGACATACGCCTTTTTGATCGCTTGGTGTTGCACTTTTTGTGATGTAAGGTGACAAAAATGGTTTTTATATATTTCTTTTTTCATGGTGTTTATCGGACAGGGTGGATCATGTGATATATTTATAGAGCCAGTCATTACGGTCACGGCGATACCTAATATGTGTTTTTGTTGTTGTTTTTTTTCTTTTTTATTATAAAATAAGGGGAAAGGGGTGTTTTTTTTCTGTTTTTACTTTATTAATTTTATTATACACTTTTTTTTAACTTTTTTATCTTTACTTTATTTCTGATGTTCACTTTTGGGAGTCTGATCCCCTCTCCAATGCATTACAATACATCTGTCTTTTAATGCATTGCCTGTTCGTGTACTACAGTGAGTAGTACAGTAACAGGTTGCCTAGGAGACCCAGCCTGAGGCTGGATCTCCTCGGCACCCGTAGAAGGCAGGTCCCGATGCCTTGCAAGGCATTGGGCAGCCTCTGCATGGCATCGAGCTGCCTTCTGACACATCAAGACACAACATCAGCGCGGGGACTCGATGCGCTCCCTCACCCGACACAAACCCCTTCTATGTCGCGGTCAGCGCGGACCGCGGCATAGAAGGGGTTATTCCGCCGGCATCGACTTTTACAGCGATGCCAGCGGATACAGCAGGGGCCTGGCTACCAGGGACTGCCGGACCCCTGCAGTGATCGCGCGCATCACTCCGCCCGATCACCATGACGTACTATAACGTCAAATTGCGGGAACGCAATACGTCATGTGTCGGGAAGGGGTTAAACATATGTAAAGAATGTCCAAAAACATTGTGTGAGGGTCAGACAAGGCTATGAGGGGATATGGAGGAGGCCTTTTTAAATAAAAAAAATATTTATATCTATGTATACCTTTTTTAGTTTTTGGTTTATCTTTTTTATGCGATGTCAGTATATTGTGGTAATATGATATGTACACTCACCTAAAGAATTATTAGGAACACCTGTTCTATTTCTCATTAATGCAATTATCTAGTCAACCAATCACATGGCAGTTCCTTCAATGCATTTAGGGGTGTGGTCCTGGTCAAGACAATCTCCTGAACTCCAAACTGAATGTCAGAATGGGAAAGATAGGTGATTTAAGCAATTTTGAGCGTGGCATGGTTGTTGGTGCCAGACGGGCCGGTCTGAGTATTTCACAATCTGCTCAGTTACTGGGATTTTCACGCACAACCATTTCTAGGGTTTACAAAGAATGGTGTGAAAAGGGAAAAACATCCAGTATGCGGCAGTCCTGTGGGCAAAAATGCCTTGTGGATTCTAGAGGTCAGAGGAGAATGGGCCGATTGATTCAAGCTGATAGAAGAGCAACGTTGACTGAAATAACCACTTGTTACAACCGAGGTATGCAGCAAAGCATTTGTGAAGCCACAACACGCACAACCTTGAGGCGGATGGGCTACAACAGCAGAAGACCCCACCGAGTACCACTCATCTCCACTACAAATAGGAAAAAGAGGCTACAATTTGCACGAGCTCACTAAAATTGGACTGTTGAAGACTGGAAAAATGTTGCCTGGTCTGATGAGTCTCGATTTCTGTTGAGACATTCAAATGGTAGAGTCCGAATTTGGCGTAAACAGAATGAGAACATGTATCCATCCTCTGATGGCTACTTCCAGCAGGATAATGCACCATGTCACAAAGCTCGAATCATTTCAAATTGGTTTCTTGAACATGACAATGAGTTCACTGTACTAAAATGGCCCCCACAGTCACCAGATCTCAACCTAATAGAGCATCTTTGGGATGTGGTGGAACGGGAGCTTTGTGCCCTGGATGTACATCCCTCAAATCTCCATCAACTGCAAGATGCTATCCTATCAATATGGGCCAACATTTCTAAAGAATGCTATCAGCACCTTGTTGAATCAATGCCACGTAGAATTAAGGCAGTTCTGAAGGCAAAAGGGGGAACACCGTATTAGTATGGTGTTCCTAATAATTCTTTAGGTGTGAGTGTATATATATATACACTGCTCAAAAAAATAAAGGGAACACTTAAACAACACAATGTAACTCCAAGTCAATCACACTTCTGTGAAATCAAACTGTCCACTTAGGAAGCAACACTGAGTGACAATCAATTTCACATGCTCTGGTGCTTTATTAATTAAAATCAATTATTATAATATAATTAAAAACACATATTCTAACACACATTCATACACATCAATAATAGTATCTAAAATATAAATATAATCACTGTAACACAATGGTAAAAGGACCTATTTGATATATATAAGAGTCAGATATGATCAGTAATTCGCATATGACCAATAGTCCGCATATATGGAGGACGAAAACAGTCCAAAACTATCCGAATGTTCAGTCCAATATCAGAAGTGTGCCATATACAAAAAGGACGGATGAAATAGTCGATCCGATATCCTGAGATCTTTTACAGAGACGAATAGTCCTGAATTCAAATATTCGCACAGTTCAAAGTAACAGCGTTAATTTCCAAATGGATAATGTGTCAGTTGTATTATAGTCTACTCACATAATAAATGTACTTAGGCGGCTCAGATCAGCAATCCGCGGCGTCCCGCGTAATAGTCAGGGTATGATCTCCGCTTGTACGTGTGAGCCACAAGTTCACAATGGAATAGTCTTTGATAACTCCTAGTAGGTTTCACAGAGAGTTTTCAACAAGCTGTTTTTCAATTGAACAATCAAAGTTCCACACTTACTGGCGCCAGTAAGTGTGGAACTTTGATTGTTCAATTGAAAAACAGCTTGTTGAAAACTCTCTGTGAAACCTACTAGGAGTTATCAAAGACTATTCCATTGTGAACTTGTGGCTCACACGTACAAGCGGAGATCATACCCTGACTATTACGCGGGACGCCGCGGATTGCTGATCTGAGCCGCCTAAGTACATTTATTATGTGAGTAGACTATAATACAACTGACACATTATCCATTTGGAAATTAACGCTGTTACTTTGAACTGTGCGAATATTTGAATTCAGGACTATTCGTCTCTGTAAAAGATCTCAGGATATCGGATCGACTATTTCATCCGTCCTTTTTGTATATGGCACACTTCTGATATTGGACTGAACATTCGGATAGTTTTGGACTGTTTTCGTCCTCCATATATGCGGACTATTGGTCATATGCGAATTACTGATCATATCTGACTCTTATATATATCAAATAGGTCCTTTTACCATTGTGTTACAGTGATTATATTTATATTTTAGATACTATTATTGATGTGTATGAATGTGTGTTAGAATATGTGTTTTTAATTATATTATAATAATTGATTTTAATTAATAAAGCACCACGGCTACTAGATATAGTGAGTGCCCAGCCCTTTTCTTTTGTATAATTTTTTGCTTGTTAGATTGGGTGAATCTGCGGGCTGTGAGCACCCATCCGGTTTTTTCCATACAGTAGTGCGACCCATTATCTGTGAATTTCACATGCTGTTGTTCAAATGGGATAGACAACAGGTGGAAATTATAGGCAATTAGCAAGACACCCCCAATAAAGGAGTGGTTCTGCAGGTGGTGACCTGACCACTTCTCAGTTCCTATGCTTCCTGGCTGATGTTTTGGTCACTTTTGAATGCTGCCGGTGCTTTCACTCTAGTGGTAGCATGAGACGGAGTCTACAACCCACACAAGTGGCTCAGGTAGTGCAGCTTATCCAGGATGGCACATCAATGCGAGCTGTGGCAAGAAGGTTTGCTGTGTCTGTCAGCGTAGTGTCCAGAGCATGGAGGCGCTACCAGGAGACAGGCCAGTACATCAGGAGACGTGGAGGAGGCCGTAGGAGGGCAACAACCCAGCAGCAGGACCGCTACCTCCGCCTTTGTGCAAGGAGGAACAGGAGGAGCACTGCCAGAGCCCTGCAAAATGACCTCCAGCAGGCCACAAATGTGCATGTGTCTGCTCAAACGGTCAGAAACAGACTTCATGAGGGTCCGACGTCCACAGGTGGGGGTTGTGCTTACAGCCCAACACCGTGCAGGACGTTTGGCATTTGCCAGAAAACACCAAGATCGGCAAATTCGCCACTGGCGCCCTTTGCTCTTCACAGATGAAAGCAGGTTCACACTGAGCACATGTGACAGAGTCTGGAGACGCCGTGGAGAACGTTCTGCTGCCTGCAACATCCTCCAGCATGACCGGTTTGGCATTGGGTCAGTAATGGTGTGGGGTGGCATTTCTTTGGAGGGCCACACAGCCCTCCATGTGCTCGCCAGAGATAGCCTGACTGCCATTAGGTACCGAGATGAGATCCTCAGACCCCTTGTGAGACCATATGCTGGTGCGGTTGGCCCTGGGTTCCTCCTAATGCAAGACAATGCTAGACCTCATGTGGCTGGAGTGTGTCAGCAGTTCCTGCAAGACGAAGGCATTGATGCTATGGACTGGCCCGCCCGTTCCCCAGATCTGAATCCAATTGAGCACATCTGGGACATCATGTCTCGCTCTATCCACCAACGTCACGTTGCACCACAGACTGTCTAGGAGTTGGCAGATGCTTTAGTCCAGGTCTGGGAGGAGATCCCTCCGGAGACCGTCCGCCACCTCATCAGGAGCATGCACAGGCGTTGTAGGGAGGTCATACAGGCACGTGGAGGCCACACACACTACTGAGCCTCATTTTGACTTGTTTTAAGGACATTACATCAAAGTTGGATCAGCCTGTAGTGTGTTTTTCCACTTTAATTTTGAGGGTGACTCCAAATCCAGACCTCCATGGGTTAAAAAATTAGATTTCCATTTTTTTTTTTTGTGTGATTTTGTTGTCAGCACATTCAACTATCTAAAGAACAAAGTATTTCAGAAGAATATTTAATTAATTCAGATCTAGGATGTGTTATTTTTGTGTTCCCTTTATTTTTTTGAGCAATGTATATATTTATAAAATATATTTTGTAATAGAATAATTTTATATTAGATAATTGTGCTCAATAGTGACATAAGTCATTGCCTGTTACATTTTACTTCACAAATCCTGTGCATGTGTAATAAAAATAAATAAATTATTCAATATTTTTTTACAGTATGAAATTTTATTTTGTCAACACAAAATATGCCCTTATTTTAAGTAAACATTTTGAAATATATAGTATTGAACACAAAACAGCATATTAACAACTTTACTCCATGGCAATATACTCCGCTGGCTCTTCTCTGAACATCAGAAATCCTCAATAATCATGGTCTGGGTCCAGAATTCCTTTTCTTATGATGGAGACAGCACAAGATGGAATTGGTCTTCTTTTGCCCACGCCAAGATAGCCGTGTATCCAAGCTGTGAATCCACGATAAGCTGTTTTTCTTAGTAGCCTGTAAAAAAAAATAATTCTAAATTATTCATTGAATTCAAATTTTATCAATACAAATTATCATATAGTTTAGCTGCAAAAATGTTTTGAAACACAAACTTGCTAATGCATGTTTTTGAATCAATACAATTATATGGTAAACCGTACTTTACATAAATTTGAAAACCTGTTCAAATCTGTATCTGGAGGAGGATGCATCACTTTACCTATTGCCCGCATTAAGACCTCCACCCTTCCTCGATCATGACAAAATTGATGAAAGTAATCATGTTCAATTATACATCCCATTTCTTCTACATATGGTTCAATATTTGACACTTCTTTCCAGCATATTGATTCAACTGAAGTCGGCATTGGTTCACAATTTGTACAAGTACACCATATGTTATTTCCAATTCTATTGTCAGACTCTTCAATTTTAATGTTCTCTTCATTTTTTGTTGAATGAGTGGGATTTTCGGGAAAACATGGTTCAGATTTATCAGGGTGACCATATTTTCCTTGCAGACGCTTCTTCAGCCATTCCAACTAGACCATAGAAATATGAATGGTCAATCAACAGCTTTATAGTATAAATATGTGACCAAATATAAGCGCAAAATTAGGAATTCATTATTTTACTTTTTCTGATCTTGATGCTGAAGCACTAGGTGGTACTTGCTCTGAGACACCATCCATTTTTAGACCTGGTAAAAATAAAGAAAGAAAAATATTTTTTAGGAGGTTGGCATATTACTAATAAAATTACATGTTTCCAACGGTGATGTGTGTTGCCAGTAGTAATATCAAACTGCAGTCACAAGCGTGGTGGATCTGATCTGTATTGTCAACCACCCTTCTGAAGAAAAGGGGTGTTAGCACAATAGGTATATCTTCTACTAAACCGTCCGAAGTCTTCTAGCAACTGTCCCCAAAAAACCAGCAATCCTGGCTGTTGCCATTGTGTTATTACTGTAATATAACAGTTGATAGCTGTTCGATTTCAAACAATACTTGCATTGTATCATAGCTAATTTGCACAGCAATAAAAGAGTGGCTTAGAGGTAGAAAAAATACTTTAAAAAAAGAGAGGGCTGTTGTAGTGGAGCGTAGATTTCAATAAAGTGGTTAATCTCAAACATGACTAGTTTGTATTTGGTACAATTACTTGCAGTGGTATAAACCGAGGCAGCTGTAATGTAACAGACGCTAACGTGACTATTACAAGTTGTTCTACACAGCTAGCAGTGAAGATTACAAAGAGACGAGAAGTAAAAACTATCCTCCATCACCCGTTGTCCAAACCGCTTGCCTTTTGGTTGAAAACAATGTGTTAGAATCAGTTGGGTAATCCATAGCAGATTATGATAACATGATGGGCCCCAGTGCTTCTTTTACACCAAAATTCAAAAGAAAAAACTACGTGGGGCCCCCCCTCATTTTTATAACCAGCCAAGGGTTAACCAACAGCTGTGGGCTGCCATTATCAGGGTGAGAAGGTCCATGGTTTTTGGCTCCTTCTCAGCCTAGTAATGGCCCGCAGCCGCCCCAAGAGCAAAACCAGCAAATAAAATGGTTTCACGCTTGACGGCAACCCGGCTCTTCCCGTCACCTCTGGGGCTTTTTGTACCGGGGAAATTGTGTTTGGGTTTACTGTCAGCACAGTTGTCACAATAAAAAAACAAGCTGGCTGACAATAAGACCCAGTCATAGTGATGGGAGCATCTGTAAAAATGCACCTATTACTACCACTGCAAGAACTGAAGAGCAAGAAGAAAAGTAGCCATGTTTGAAATTGCTGTATTGAAATAATTACTCCCCAACTCATGCCCTTGTTGACCATTTTAATAATTAATTTCCACTTTACTCTTTTGGGCTCTTCCACAATTCTTATGTAGTCCGAGAAATAATCTACAAAAAAAAGGAACAGATCAGTGGAGAATGCAATATATTCTATTACTATACAAAGACAGATGGTTAGACAGTGAGACGGCTTATTTGGCGGACAATGAATACAAACATTTAGCCCATAGCCCTGAGTAAGATGAATGAGTATAAATGGCTTCAGTAATATTGCCCACAGTGGCCAACATTTCTCTCGTGGTGAACCTGTTTGGCAAGTATACTAGTAAACTGTAATCAAACCCAGCATGCTCCTAGTACTAGGGGGGTGTTGTTCAAAGTAGTATAACCCCCAGCATGGTCGCTGTCTGAGGTGGTTTTTGTGGGACAAATCAGTATAACCCCAAGCATGCTCCATGGACTAGGGGGTTGCTGTTCAAAGTACTATAACCCCCAGCATCATGATTGTCTATGGTGGTTTTGGGGGCATTTTGCATTACAACATCCAGCATGCTCGTTGTCTGAGGTGGTTTTGGGGTGGAAAGTAGTATAACTACCAGCATGCTCGTTGTCTGTGGGGGTTGTTGTTTGGGAAAGTATTACAACCCTCAGCATGCTCGTTGTCTGAGGGGGTTGTTGTGGTGTCAGTCAGTAAAACCCCCAGCATGCTTGTTGTCTGAGGGGGTTGTTGTGGGGAAAGTAGTATAACCCCCAGCATGCTTGTCTGAGGGAGTTGTTGTGGGGTCAATCATTTTAAACCCCAGCAGGCTGGTTGTCTGTGGGGGTTATTGTGTGTTCAATCAGTATAACCAACTAGCATGCTCGTTGTACTAGGGAAATGTTGTGGGGAAAGTAGTATAACCCCCAGCATGATGGTTGCCTTAGGGTGTTGTTATGGGGAAAGTAGTATAACCCCCATCATGCTCGTTGCCTTAGGGAGTTGTTCTGGGGAAAGTAGTATAACCCCCAGCATGCTTGTTGCCTTAGGGGGTTGTTATGGGGAAAGTCGTATAGCCCCCAGCATGCTCGTTGCCTTAGGGGGTTGTTCTGGGACAAGTAGTATAACCCCCAGCACGCTCGTTGCCTTAGGTGGTTGTTATGGGGAAAGTAGTATAACCCCCAGCATGCTCGTTGCCTTAGGAGGTTGTTCTGGGGAAAGTAGTATAACCCCCAGCACGCTCGTTGCATTAGGTGTTGTTATGTGGAAAATAGTATGACCCCCAGCATGCTCGTTGCCTTAGGGTGTTGTTATGGGGTCAAATACTTATTACCCCCTTCCTGCTCGTTGCCTTAGGGGGTTGTTATGGGGTCAAATACTTTTTACTCCCCTGCCTGCTCGTTGCACTAGGGGATTGTGGAAGGTAAATTTGTAAAACCACCATCATGCTCATTGGCCTAGGGTGAGTATTACTAAAGATCGCCCAAGTTGCTCGATGTCTAGGGGTGCTTTTCACAAGAAGCATTGCCTGATGTGAATGATGCCTCGCACAAAAGAGCTCTCAGAAGGCCTACGATTAAGAATTGTTGACTTGCATAAAGCTGGAAAGGGTTCTAAAAGTATCTCCAAAAGCCTTGCTGTTCATCAGTCCACGGTAAGACAAATTGTCTACAAATGGAGAAAGTTCAGCACTGCTGTACTCTCCCTAGGAGTGGTCGTCCTGTAAAGATGACTGCAAGAGCACAGCGCAGACTGCTCAATGAGGTGAAGAAGAATCCTAGAGTGTCAGCTAAAGACTTACAAAAGTCTCTGGCATATGCTAACATCCCTGTTAGCGAATCTACGATATGTAAAACACTAAACAAGAATGGATTTCATGGGAGGATACCACAGAGGAAGCCACTGCTGTCCAAAAAAAACATTGCTGCACGTTTACAGTTTGCACAAGAGCACCTGGATGTTCCACAGCAGTACTGGCAAAATATTCTGTGGACAGATGAAACCAAAGTTGAGTTGTTTGGAAGAAACACACAACACTATGTGTCGAGAACAAGAGGCACAGCACACCAACATCAAAACCTCATCCCAACTGTGAAGTATGGTGGTGGGGGCATCATGGTTTGGGGCTGCTTTGCTGCGTCAGGGCCTGGACGAATGGCTATCATCGAAGGAAAAATGAATTCCCAAGTTTATCAAGACATTTTGCAGCAGAACTTAAGGCCATCTGTCCACCAGCTGAAGCTCAACAGAAGATGGGTGTTGCAACAGGACAACGACCCAAAGCAGAAGAAAATACGCCTTCTGGAGTGGCCCAATCAGAGTCCTGACCTCAACCCGATTGAGATGCTGTGGCATGACCTCAAGAAAGCGATTCACACCAGACATCCCAAGAATATTGTTGAACTGAAACAGTTCTGTAAAGAGGAATGGTCATGAATTACTCCTGACCGTTGTGCACGTCTGATCTGCAACTACAGGAAACGTTTGGTTGAAGTTATTGCTGCCAAAGGAGGTTCAGCCAGTTATTAAATCCAAGGGTTAACATACTTTTTCCACCTGCACTGTGAATGTTTACATGGTGTGTTCAATAAAAACATGGTAACATTTAATTCTTTGTGTGTTATTAGTTTAAGCAGACTGTGATTGTCTATTGTTGTGACTTAGATGAAGATCAGATCACATTTTATGACCAATTTGTGCAGAAATCCATATCATTCCAAAGGGTTCACATACTTTTTCTTGCAACTGTATATCCCGCTGCCCATAGATGCACACCCATGCGGTGCTTATATATCAAATGCCCGTATGCACGGACATCGTATTTATCTATATTGTGTCCGTACTATGTCCCATACGGATCCACAGTGTACATCTGGTGGAAAGTGCCTCCACACCCATATTTCTATACTGTGGAACCTGTTCCCATGCTATTCATGTTAGTGTGAGAGTTATGATGCCTAGTAAAGTAGCAGTGTATCCTGGGTTACAGCATACACATTGGAGGCGAGGCGAGGCGCCTGCGCGGTGTCCTATTTTAACTATGGCGCAGGCACATTGAGTATCGCCCCATGTATGCTGCATCTTGGATCCTGGGACTATTTCACGCATGCGCCGCCTCGACTCCTCGTGATGACCTATGTCATCACATCGCGCGTCTGTTCCTCTTCTCCTTTTCCCTGTATGTCGTGCACCTATCTGTGCACTCTACTCCACTTGGGAGCTATTGCTCCTGGTGGCTTCTGTACTAGCTGGTGATTATCAATCCCAGCATTTGGCTTGGTGATATATATAATCTCCAGCAAGCAAAACTACATCTTTTGGCCCATTCTACATATATTCCCCTGATGAGAGGATTGTTTTTTTCTTTGCCTCAGAAACATGCATGTTGGGATATTCTCAGGGCTAAACAGGGAATGCAATTCCAGGGTTAGGTTCTGGACGGGGGCCCAACTAGTGGGATACCCCGTGGTTAGACCAAAGGGTTATCGTAGGGTCCCGAGGGTCGACTAGGGATAGAAAGGAACATCTTCCTGTGATCCCTCTACATTGTACTGACTCTCAACCGTTGAACTGGACCACCCTGATCAGAAACATCGAAACTGAGGTGTCCGGAGAATCCACCATCTGTAGGGTAGGACACTGGGTTTCAGTGGTGCCGCCGTGCACCCTATGGTATGGATGTAACTGTGCATGTTATGTTGCACGGTTTCCCTTGACACCCATATTATTATATGTTTTCTGTTGTTTTGTTGTGTGTCGTTGTGCATTATGTATACGCTGTGAAGTGTTTTTGTCTGCATCAAATGTTTGTATTTTGCACATAAGGTGTTAGCACACATCATTGCTGTTGCCTCATCCTTTGTGCATTCTGGGTATCAGTGCATATCAGCTCCTGTTACCCTTCAGTGTCCCACACTGTTTGAATAAGTGTGGACACAGCCACTACCGTTTTCCCATAGCCCCCTCCAACTTTGGGGAAGTGGAAAACGGTATTGTATATTCAGCTCCCTTTTATGCACATGAGGTGCCGACATACATCTACTGCTGCCGCCTTGCTTTATTGTGCATTTCGGGTACTGGTGCATATCAGCTCTTGTTACCTCTTGTGTCCGACAGTGTCTGAATAAGTGTGGACAAGGTTGTCACCGTTTTCATAAGGCCCCCCCCTTTTTGATTGTGGGGCATTGGAAACGGTTTTGTGTATTCAGCTCATTGTTATTTTGAGGGATGTATCTCACCTATTTTATATTAAAAAGTAAAAGTTAAGTCTTAAATAACCAAGATCACTAATTACTTATTTCTATGACTCATGCGAGTGATCATATATGAATATCAATTTTTTCTGATTTACTACATACCCTAGTATAACATATATACATGCACAAATGGATTCAATAGTGCTTCTCTGACAACGCACGCACTCTCATGCCTAGTATGGATTACGGACAATTGATTATACACTTGGATACTGTTATTTTATGATAATTGAATCCGGTTCACTCTATTTTTATTCCAACATCTGTACATTTTTGTTCTACCGATTTGAGTGTATATATATTCTTTTTTACTATGCCCCTGGTGTACTCGGCACATTGGGGCTTGTATGACTGATTATCTATTGTTGAGGGAAGTGTTATGTAAAAATACATATGTATATATGCCCTGACATATATACATATGTATTGGCCCATTTCTATGGGCCCGTTCAGGTGCCCCCTCAGCAGCATACATCTCTATGTATATGGTATATTATGGGGGTGGGCTTATTGTCATATCTATAAATGTGTATATGTATATATATATATATATATATATATATATTTATGGATGTGCCCCAAGCATCCATGAATATATATGTAGGTATGACTCCCACCATATAGATCACTATATATATGTGTATGGATGTGCCCCAAGCATCTATACATAGAGATCCGATGCTTTTTGGTGTTAACTATCCCCAGCTGCTGGGGATAGTTAACATAACAGAGAGAGGGAAACAAACGTCCGTCCCTGTTATCTGCAGGATATGCAGATGCGCCACAGGCGGAGGATCAAAGAAACCCACGTGTTCTGGCATGCGCGCTGCAGGGCGGGATGCCTCGGGAGCGAGCGCCGCAGAACTTAAATAGTCCGGCGGCGCTACGTTGGGGCACTGCGGATTCTACCCCCGAGCCAGAGAGGATCATCCCCTGGACAAACGATCACCCCGTTTGAACTAATGACCGGACACAAAATGCCCCTATGCCTGCCCAATGAACCTCTAGTGTCAGAACCGGTGAAGAACGCCATCGCCAGAGACCTGTTTCTCCAACAGGTTCAACTAAACCTGAAAGAGTTATTGCCTCATGCAGCGATACGGCTGCATAGACCGTATCTACAGGGGGAAACACGATGCCCTCTGTAGGAGAGCTTGGGATGGTGAAAATCTTCAGTCGGGCCGGCCCCTGGGATGCAAACTGGGAAGGACCCTATCAGGTCCTTGAAGTAATGGGTGACACAATGCTGAAGATGCAAAGGCCGATGACGACTAAGAAAAAGTCACGTAGGCGGCAGGGAGTTTTATGGATCCATATCGACCAGGCCAAGGCCACCCGAGCCTCCCCAACTCAATAACGTGAACTCTCGTAGAGTTGGGTGATGGGGGGGGGTTTTTGGTGGGTCGAGGGTGGATCCATGAAACTAATTACATTCACATTGAATTAACAGATCACGGGAGGGAGACTCAGAAAAGATATAGAAATCCACTGAACATGGCACATCTCCAGCTTGTGGCACTGGTGGTAAGCATGATGATGGCAGGCTTAACCTCTTTGGGGGAAGGCCTGGGAGTTAATAATGATATGGCCAATGTATCTATTGATAAACCCGGCCTTTTAATGGTGGAATGTTTGGAGGGCAAAATCCTGAAACCATACGAGAACTTTTCCTTTACACCAGGACAGTGGTATCTGTATGGTTTCCAGAGGGAGAGTTTTGCCCAAGGTGTAATTCAACATTATACCCCTGTGGAGAATGTGTCTGCCATACAACATGATTTACATGCCCTCTGCCTTAAGGAATTCAGACATTTTCGGGACTCTGACCCTACTCCTATGAGATCTTTAAGATGGGTGTCTAGGGACCCTCACTTGCATCCTTACAAGCAAGCGGAAGCCAACACTACCACAGTGTTGTGTACCAAGGAGGGGGTTCTGAGTCCTGAGGATGTCACAGGGGCAGAGTATAGTGGCTGGTATATCCTTAAAGCTACCTTCATAAGGAGGGATAGCCAAGATGGGCTGAGGGTAAGGACATATTTTGACAGACCCATTCCGGTAAAGGGCACCCTAAAAGCTTATTGTATGTTAAGAGATTCCCAGATGATTATCACTAGGGAATCCAGTTATGTTCAGGGACATGTGTCCACAGATTACATACGAACCAGTATAATGATGCTAAAGTTAAACTGCAGTAACTCTGGCCAGGCCCTATGGAATGACCAGAGTGGTCCGGTAAAACTGGAAGGCTTTTACCGAGCCACCGTTTTAAAAGTACGGACAGATGCCAAGGATCCCAGGTATGCTCAGTTAAAGGGATCTCCATCCATACGGTCTTTTATGATCACCATCATGAGAGACAATTGTGTTCAGGAGGTGACTGGATACTATTTCGTCACCTATGCCCACTGGGAACAAGATACCCAGATGGTAACATTGGACACTAATCCCTGGAGTTGGGATTTAGTGTGCAATGGGGTGGATACCCCTACAGTGGATGTATGGATGGATGGTACCCCTATGACTGATGAATACCGGGGTAGGTATGTGTCTTCCGATTGGAAAGACCCCAGTGGCAGGGATATTAATTTTGACATCAATATAGATGGTTCGTTTAGATGGCCTTTTTGCGAGGCAGTAGATGAAGGGTGCTGGACATTTACACAATGGGTCTATCTATCTAAATCCAAACCCGTAGGAAAACTAGTGTTACAGGTTGGAGAAAGTGACCAAGGGTATCCGTTCAGAGGTAGAGGGCAAGTTTGTGTAACGGTGGTAAGGATCGCTTATGTAGCAACAGGTCTCCAACCTGTAAAAATGTATTTAGACTCTTGCAACGCCCCTTTCCATCAATTCGCAGATCCTATAGCTCCTAAACTGTCATCCCCATGGAAGATCATCACGGGGACAAAATTCATCCTATTTACTTGGAGAATTTCCGTAGATGACTTCAGAGTCGATCAGTGGGATCACAGATGTGGGGAGTTTGTGAGGAACCAAATTGACATGATAAGAGGTTGGATAGAGGCGGGCCAAGAGGTAAGAAAGGACGATCTCATACACAGGAATCACAGGGGAAGAAGAGATCTGATAGCCATGGGACTAGGCGGAGAGGCATTGGGAGTGGGCGCTCTGAACACTATGGATATGGAAGTCCTGAGAGGTAAACTTGGGGATGTTGCGCGACACGCCAGGGAAGGATTTGAGACCCAGCTTGATGTAAACCACGTCTTAGAGGGTTTGCAGCATTCGTACATAGATGCCACTACCTCTCTATCTTCTGCTCTGCGAGAGAAGTTTAGAAGGTTTGTTGTGGGTCTCTTGGAGGAACAGGATAGAGCTCAGCTTGCTCTGGCGTGTACGCAAGTCCAAAGTGAACTCTCGGACAACCTTAAACATATTGTATCATCATTGTACGGCGGCCACTTCCTATTCAACCTCCGCCAAAGGGTAAGTCCTCTTATATCTCCTTTTGCAGCCAATCACACCAACTGGTGGGTAGTCCAGTGGCACAGATGAAGGAATCTCACTTGCACTGCTTTGTCATTGGCTCCTGTATCTGGCCATCTTAGACAGGGTTACAGTGCAGTTAACCTAGGGATTGTCATAAATAACCAGACGGTGCTTCATCCACAGCTCCCCTCGGGCGTTCTAACCTATGAGGGAGGCCATCCTTGTCTGTTAGACACAGAGGGATGTTGGAAGAAAGAGGATGCTATCCTCTGTCAAGGTAGTCAGGATAGGGTGCTAAGACACCAGTGTTGGAGCACCAAGGGGTCCTGTGAGATAAAGGCCAGTCCAATACCCTCCTCCCCTAAATACTTGGGACAGGGGTATTGGTGTTGGTACCAAAGGCAAAATATTTCTTATACAATTTATGGGACTAATTGCACCGAGAGAGGAGAACTCCTAACCGGGAGCGTATTGCACCCTTAGTCCCGTCCTAGGTTTAGATGTCGCAGAGCCAGGGCTTTTTTTCTCAGAGAAAAGGTGGTGGAACTCACCCCCCCTCCCCTGGCCACGCCCCTACCCACCCCTAGGACCGCCCCCTAAAACCGCCCCTTTAGAGAACAGGGATGCAAGTAAAATTGCCAGTGACGGTCGTGACAGCCAGGCTGCCAGTGACCGCGGCAGTGGCGACTCTAGGAACAATATATAGGGGGGGCACAAAGATACCACAGTCAAAAATGGGGGGGCAAAAACAAAATAAGTATATATAAATAAGATTACAAAATACCAGAGAATTACGGTATGCAGGGATACATTTATAATAAAACAATTTACTTACAAAAGAAGCTGCTGTGACGTCCTCTGCTTGCTTCCGCGGATTCTTTCCCCTTCTTTCTGTCTCTCGTCAGTGGGCAGGCGTACTGTTATGGTGGATCTGTGGAAGACACACTGTTATGGGGGCATCTGTGGATGACACATTATGCCTCTCATTAGCCCTCATTATGCCTCTCATCACTCCCATATCAGCCCCCATGCCTCTCATTAGCCCCCATATCAGCCCTTATGCCTCATTAGCCCCCATTATAAGCAATTATGCCTCATTAGCCCACATTATGCCTCTTATTAGCCCCCATTATAAGCCATTATGCCTCATTAGCCCACATTATGCCTCTTATTAGCCCCCATTTGCCTAATTAGCCACCATTATGTCTCTAATTAGCTCCCATTATGCATCATTAGCACCCATATGCCTCATTAGCCCCCATATGTCTCTAATAGTCTAATTATCCCCCATTGTGTCTCTAATTAGCCCCCATGATGCCTCTCATTAGCCCCCATTATGCATCATTAGCCCCCATAGGCCTCCAATTAGCCCCTATATGCCTCCAATTAGCCCCCATATGCCTCCAATTAGCCCCCATTATGCCCCCAGCAGCCACATTTTTTATAAAATAAAAAAACAGTTACCTCTCCTGCTCCTGGACGGACGCCACCTGCAATTTTCTTTCTCCTCAGTCGACTGTGCTCTGAACTGGCGTGCACAGCGTTAGGTCACAGAGCGCCCTCACGCTGTGCGCAGCCCTGCACAGCCGAGGACCAGGAAGTGGTAAGTACAGAGCGTTCACCACTTCCTGGTCCTTCGGTACACTAATGAGCGCTTCCATAATGGAAACGCTCATTAGTATTCACCTGGGAGAATCAGCGGGGGGGGGGCGGGGCGAGTCGTCAAAAATAGGTGGCGGAACGCCGTTCCGGCGCGTTCCGCCAGAAAAAAAGCCCTGCGCAGAGCTACAAGGAAGGACACCAATCACCCCGGAGAAGAGACTCGACATCCGCCCTGACGTTCCTGTGAGACTCCAGAAGATTCCTCTTGGCTTTGGGATAGAACTCAAACATCTCCTGCTAGACTTCAGCCAAGAAGACGAAATACTTCAGAATCTTCGAGAAACAGAGAAACAGGCCACCATCCAACTGACGCACGACAAGAACAAAATAACGGCAATCACTACCGCCTTAGACAAGGTCTCCTGGTGGGAAAGTCTGTTCGGCTACAGTCCAAAGGCAACATCCTTCTTCAACCTATTGATACACCCGGTGATAGTTCTTCTGGTTCTGGTAATCATCATGTACACGGGACTGTGTCTAATCTACAGGAGGGTCAAGAGACTTGCAGACCAACTAAACCAGAACCAGACAGAACTTCACGAAGTTAATCATAGTATTGTGTGTATGTATATATTATATTGTAGTAGGTTTTCCTATGAGGGTTCAGGATGAACATCCAAAGCCATCCTGTGACCTCATAGCATTGTGTGTATGTATATATTGTATTGTAGTAGATTTTCATATGAGGGTTCGGGATGTAATCCTAGGCCACCCTGTGACCTCATTATATTGTGTATAGATTTATATTGATTATTTGCATGTAAGTTCCTTGTGTACCCATGGACACTCTAGGTGCAAGTGTGCGACAGCCTTACTACAATATGGCTGGACGCACACTTGCATCCTATAGTCATTTCCCATTGACACGGGGGTCTTTTACCTACCGGCGTCTTTGGAGGTGTAGAGAGATAGGCCAGGTTGCATGAGTCTCTATGGGTACACACTAAATTGAATTGGGCTGTATTGGGAGGGATGTGACCTGTTTGTGTGAGTGGGGAATAGTAGATTCCCTAGGGTCAGGCCCCTCATTTACTAAGATATTTGCAACTTTAACATCGACAATGGTGACTTTTTGTAAGGGTTGGACTGAATGGTGGTAGTGCAGGGTTCCTTCCCGCAGTTAGAATTTAGGTACTATGACATCACCTCTTACCAGAAGTTCTGACCTGCCTTGTAATTACCTACGTATCTGTCCATGGGAGAACCTCTCCAACAACTGAGTCTTCAATCAAGATAAAAGTCGTACTTGTGTTAAAAGGCCAGCCTACGGCCGTCCGTACCCCAGGAGGTGCTACATGGATTAAGAGTAAAGTCATTCCGGAATCATTGGGAGTGACTGACACCGAAAGACTGGCACTGACATTGGGGGTGACTGACGCCAGAAGAGCAACACTGGCAAAGAGAAAGAAAGGACAGTACACGGTCGCTGAGTGGATTGCACCATTATCTCAGTATCAGGATCAGTAAGGATGCTTTATGATGCTGTGTGTCTATCACTAACTTTTCGTTATTAACCGTTTGTATTAATCTTTGTACACTTGGGATTTAGTTTATTATTTATTATATTCACCGAGTACCAGTCACTGCTGTAGCCATCGGAGTCCAGTTAATTTGCCAGCCTATTTGTAGCCAGGACAGACCTGTCCTATATTATCCACTACCTGACTGGGAAGCCAGGTCATCCAGCACATTCATCCATTTAATCCACCACCTATAAGATCGCCATTGATCGTGTTCTTAGTTATATCAGTGGACTGCTACTAGCTTGAATTGTTTTTACTATTCATTGTATTGTATCTTACAGGCCTGCACATTTTTAGAGTATAAGCACTATTTTTATTGGATTTTGTGTATACTATTAAGTGACTAGAATTTTTGTGCTATTTTATACATTGGTATCAATACCCAATATTTCTTATCCAATTAAAAATCATTGTCACCTTACTAACTGTGTGGTCCAGTTATAAGAGTGCCCATTCTCTCTTTTGTTACAATATATACATATGTATTGGCCCTTTTCTATGGGCCCGTCCAGGTGGGACATGTGTGTATACATGGAGATGTATGTATGCCCCCTCGGCAGCATACATCTCTGTACAGTACAGACCAAAAGTTTGGACACACCTTCTCATTCAAAGAGTTTTCTTTATTTTCATGACTATGAAGGCATCAAAACTATGAATTAACACATGTGGAATTATATACATAACAAACAAGTGTGAAACAACTGAAAATATGTCATATTCTAGGTTCTTCAAAGTAGCCACCTTTTGCTTTGATTACTGCTTTGCACACTCTTGGCATTCTCTTGATGAGCTTCAAGAGGTAGTCCCCTGAAATGGTCTTCCAACAGTCTTGAGGGAGTTCCCAGAGATGCTTAGCACTTGTTGGCCCTTTTGCCTTCACTCTGCGGTCCAGCTCACCCCAAACCATCTCGATTGGGTTCAGGTCCGGTGACTGTGGAGGCCAGGTCATCTGGCGCAGCACCCCATCACTCTCCTTCATGGTCAAATAGCCCTTACTTTCAAAGTTTTCCCAATTTTTCGGCTGACTGACTGACCTTCATTTCTTAAAGTAATGATGGCCACTCGTTTTTCTTTACTTAGCTGCTTTTTTCTTCCCATAATACAAATTCTAACAGTCTATTCAGTAGGACTATCAGCTGTGTATCCACCTGACTTCTCCTCAACGCCACTGATGGTCCCAACCCCATTTATAAGGCAAGACATCAGACTTATTAAACCTGACAGGGCACACCTGTGAAGTGAAAACCATTTCAGGGGACTATCTCTTGAAGCTCATCAAGAGAATGCCAAGAGTGTGCAAAGCAGTAATCAAAGCAAAAGGTGGCTACTTTGAAGATCCTAGAATATGACATATTTTCAGTTGTTTCACACTTGTTTGTTATGTATATAATTCCACATGTGTTAATTCATAGTTTTGATGCCTTCAGTGTGAATCTACAATTTTCATAGTCATGAAAATAAAGAAAACTCTTTGAATGAGAAGCTGTGTCCAAACTTTTGGTCTGTACTGTATATGGTATATTATGGGGTGGGCTTATTGTCATATACACATATATCTATATATGTGTATATGTATTTATATATATTTATGGATGTGCCCCAAGCATCCATGAATATATATGTAGGTATGACTCCCACCATATAGATCAGTATATATATGTGTATGGATGTGCCCCAAGCATCTATACACATATGGTATACAGATAAGATGCCCCCTGTCCGGATGCCCCCCCCCCCCTCCACCTGCATCCCTGCAGGAGATGAGAAGGTCACCAGATGGCTGGACAATTATGTCCAGCCTCTGGTGACCTCAAAAGCACAGGATCAATAGAGATCCGATGCCTTTTGGTGTTAACTATCCCCACGCGTTCTGGCCGGCGGCGCGCATGCGCGCCACAGGACGGGATGCCTCGGGAGCGAGCGCCGCCGAACTTAAATAGTCCGGCGGCGCTACGCTGGGGCACTGCGGATTCTACCCCCGAGCCAGAGAGGATCATCCCCTGGACAAACGAGCACCCCCTGGACAACAAGCAGACGCCCGGCTGAGTATCCTGAATCCCCCCCTATACCACCAATGCTGATTCATTAACCCTTACTCCCCCCATACCACCAACCCTTACTCCCCCTATAACACTAACGAACACCCTGACACCCCTAATCCCCCTATAACCCTTGGTACCTTCATTAACCCTTGGTATACCCCTAATCCCCTTATAACCCTTGGTAACCCTTACCTTCCCCTGCAGCTCATTACACCCTGAAACCTTGGTATACCCCTAATCCCCCTACAACCCTAGTTAACCCTTACCTTCCCTGCAGCTTATTATACCCCTAATCCCCCTATAACCCTTGGTAACCCTTACCTTCCCCTGCAGCTCATTTACCCTTACACCCAGAACCTTTGGTAACCCTTACCTTCCCCTGCAGTTATACCCCTAATCCCTGATTACTCCCCCTATACTCTTAATTCCCCTGTGTTCCCCCAGGATCCCTCATATCCCCTGCTACCCTGGGATTGCCCCTGTGACACAACCCTTATACCTCCCCTGGTATATCATCCCATCTTCTACCCCTGATACCCCTTCACGGCTGCCCTGCTTACCCCAGCAGCAGCATTGTCCATATTAACCCCTTGATATTCCCCGTAGGGATAGAATATTGACAGGATTGGGTGGGCTGCTGGTAAAGTGTATGTATATGTATTATTGTCATTGTAGTTAGATTCTGGGGAGGACTTGGGACTGTGTTAGCGTAGTTAGAACCGTATTAGTGTGTTGTTATAGGGTGTGTACTTATATTGCTGTGTGCTGCTATAATTATATATATCTATTCCCTTGATATAGATATATATAGTTATAAGCAAATATATTATACTGTGACGTATGGTGTGTTAATAAATACCTTTTATTCAAGCACAGTGTGTAGTCTTTTGTAGTAGTAAGGCGCCGCAGCAATAGCCGCAGGTAGTTCAGTGTAGAGTAAGGCAATCAGTAGTGATTTGTTGTTTATTTAGGCATAAATAGGTGGAGTCATCACTAGACGACTCACGCCTATTTATGAATATTAATTATTGAGATTTACATAAATATCAATAATTAATATCCCCTTTAACATCTATGATGACTATTTTTATCTTTTTAACCTTATTTAGGCACTGTTATATTAATTAAAATTAATTTGCATCCGCTTATCTTTACCATGACCATGTTTTACTCCCCAATATTATCTAGGCATTTTTTACTCTGCTCACAAGAAACACCACCCGTCCCAATACCACATTTGCCCCACCCCACAAACGGAACTTCACCTTTTAATATATATCACCTTTAATGTATATCACCATATTACCTATTCTAATATATTACCTATTCTAATATATATCACCATATTACCCATCTATCTTATTTACTCTACCCATAAGAAACACCACTCGTCCCAACACCACATTTGCCCCACCCCCAAACGGACCTCCACATGCCATCTCTCTCATTGAAATTGGTTCAGCATCGAAATAGTTAACAACCACTCATTCCCTTAATTGAAGACACATGGGACCAACCGAAAGAGATAACCTTTAATTAAAAGAGGGGGATAAAAAGGGCGCCAATCCAACTAGCGGCTCACCACTGAGGAAGGAGTCAGCTAAGACTCCAAAACGCATCTGCTGAAAGACCCGCTTACAGAGGACACCAACCACCATTAGGAAGCGCTTCCCTATCATCTTTCCAGCCGGCATATCCCTCACTACAGGATTCACTCACAACGGTCCTGAATCACGTGGGACACCGCTCATCTCAGACCACGTGGTACGCAGATCACACATCACGTGAGACGCCAAGACCACGTGGGGCGTAAGAGTCCATTGTGCACTCCGCCCACAAGCCGGATACAAGGAGAACCCACCTACAGCACACAGACAAGGATCGGCAGCACTGACTGGACGCCGCAAAGGCACCAAAGGTAACAGCAGGCAGAGCAATGCTTCTGTGTGGGACGCCACCGGAGACCTGTACACCTGACCTGCCTGCCACATAACCTTTTTTACAAACTTTTTTACAAACTCTCACCACCTGCGATCTTATACATTAATCTTTGCTATTTAAACACATCAACCTATTTTGGATGCAGCAACCGCTATTGAGATTATACATTCATTTATACTACTAATACTATACATTTTTTGGACTACTATAGGACTATCTCTATCTGGAATTTTGTACTATTTTTGCAATATTTTTGTACTATTTTGTACAATTTTTGTACTATTTTTATATGATTTTTATACGATATATTTATTATTATCCAATTGTATACCCACCCTTATCGCTACCCCTGGCATTTTATCCGTAAATGCCATTTTATGTTAATAAATTAGTTTTTGATACACTGATTCTCTCCGCCTCTCATTCTCCTTCCTTCACTGAATCCCAGATATTGAGTGTGTCGTTCCGTCCTTCAAACCCATCACTCTGTAACTCTGTCACTGGCTGGGTGAGCCAGTTAGACCTAGAGCACCTTGCATGATATTAAGATTGGTGAGCACCCACACAACCTATTCTCCTATTTCATTATTTGTTTTTGTTTGTTTGTTTTTATAAGTCCCCTTTTAAATATGAGTTATATCCCTGACCCACCCCACCAACTTCTTTCTATATATGGCCTTTTATTTATAGGGATATATATAGGTATTTTTAGATATGGGTATCGTTCATAAACTTTATGTGCTTTTAAGTATAATCATTTATCTATGTATAGATTTTATATAGGAATTATACATCTAAGAATAGATTTTATATAGAAATTACATATAGGCGATCATAGACTTATAGATCTTTTTTTGTACCCTCCGCCCCCTTGAGCTGAAGTAGCGCTCCGGCTCTTCTCCACCTGCCTTGCCCCTACCAAGTTACCGTTCCATTCCCCCCGCCTTTGGAACGCATGGTACCTACTGCGTTCCAGGGTGGCACATGCCCACAGGCCTCCATGCGTTCCATCTGTGCGCTTCACCTGTTCCTAACCGGAAGTGACTGTACTTCCGGGTCTCCTGGCTGTACGGCAACCACCGCTCTCTGGCCTTTTTGATTTGGATCCGTGCGTTCCCACTAGCGTACTATGAATATATGGGCATGTTCTTTAGTTATTGTGTGGCCATTATTTATTATTTGTACGTTAACATACAATATGCATTCCATAGTGGAATGCACCGCTTTCGGTTTGCCCAGAAACCGGAAGTGATGTCATGGTGGCGGGAACTTCAATTCCTGCTTGTCCATATATATTGTCCCATGTGTACCTGTTTTATTATTGCTCCTGATGAAGGGGATCTTATGTCTTCCCCGAAACGCGTTGAACCGCATATTACTTTGAATAAAGAGATTGACTACGAGTTGCTGATCCGTGTGCTGTATACTATCCTCATCACACCACTGGAACGCAGACTGTCATCTCTATTATACTACAGGCGATCCCGGCCGGGGGGCGGTTTGCCCCAGGTGTCTTGAGCTTTATCCTGGTGGCAACCCCCCAGCAAAGTGAGTTAACTAGAGTTTTACTCCGCATTTACACCACTAATTCTTCTCCTTGGTGTATGCTAAAGTGGCGCTGTCTCTCCTCTCTTTTTTGGTTAGTTGGTAGGCGCCCTTTGTGACGCCGTTCTTCTGACTACCAAGTTATAAGTACTCTTCACATCTCAGTACAGCCAGGGTTAATGCAAAGTGTTAATATGCACTGTGAATATAAGCCCTGTACTGTGTTGACAACAAGCCCCCTCCATGTATCTCTTTGGGAGAGTCGGAGAAACACAAACGCTGTATCTCTGTCTCTCCTATAGAGATGAATGGAGGGGGCGTGCCGCTTTGAAGCCTAGCAGAGCCGGCGTTCTGGGCGATGGGCAGCAGATCGGGGCTCCCCCCCTATGATCAGACATCTTATCTCCTATCCTGTGGATAGAGAATATCTTGTGTTCGTGGGGGCCTCATGTTTGAGTTTCACCTAAGGCCTCACAAAGTCTAGAGCCGCCTCTGATTGTAATGCATTGAACTGTCAGTATTACAGGCCTCCACAGCTGGCAGGCCCCGGAGCATTTGTATGGCTTCTGGGTGCCATAGCGACCATCAGGACCCACCACCACAGCATGTACGGCGCTGGTCTTTTAGACACTGCCGGCAGCGCCCTACATGTAGGGCGCTGGTTACCTATGGGTAATTGTTTTTATTTTTATTTCATGCTGTTTTTAATGTTATCCAAATGAGCATGTAGGTCAGGGGCATTATGCACATTAAAGGGGTTGTCTAAGTAATTTTTTTGTTCTTTGTTTCTAATTAGGCAAATGCAAGGACTTTACAATTCACTTACTTTATCTTCAGTTGCCGCTTTCTCAGATTTCACTGAGGGTCACATGACCTGTGATGTCAGCTTCTCTCCCTGCTCTGATAATGTTTCGTGCGCAAGCCTGAGAGAGATATGTGCCTGTACACGAGATGAGAGGTCACTGTGCTGGCCACGCACCCCTGCACTGCCAGCTGCTGCTTATTTCTCTCTCCCTGGATTCTTGAGGAAAAACATTAACCCCTTCAGCCGCACAGACTCAGGGCTGAAGGCATTACTGAGTATTTTCAGGCGGTGAGGAGATAAATGCTGGGCACAGGAGCTGACAGAAGAGTTCTGGAGAGCATTTCACAAGAACAGGTAGGGGGAAGATCCTGTGTGTATCAGCAGTGGTCATTGTACAGCTGGGACTTGTAGTCCTACAAATACCACATGCTGCTGAGTCTCCCAGCAGGTAGACATGTCACTCAGGGCAGCACTTGTATTCACTTCCTTTGCAGAGCAGGGGGAGGGGCAGAGATTTTTGTTATTGCAGGTAAACAAAGGGCCAGAAGAGAACCACGGAAATGAGGAAATATACACTCACCTAAAGAATTATTAGGAACACCTTACTAATACGGTGTTGGACCCCCTTTTGCCTTCAGAACTGCCTTAATTCTACGTGGCATTGATTCAACAAGGTGCTGATAGCATTCTTTAGAAATGTTGGCCCATATTGATAGGATAGCATCTTGCAGTTGATGGAGATTTGAGGGATGCACATCCAGGGCACGAAGCTCCCGTTCCACCACATCCCAAAGATGCTCTATTGGGTTGAGATCTGGTGACTGTGGGGGCCATTTTAGTACAGTGAACTCATTGTCATGTTCAAGAAACCAATTTGAAATGATTCGAGCTTTGTGACATGTGGCATTATCCTGTAGCCATCAGAGGATGGATACATGTTCTCATTCTGTTTACGCCAAATTCAGACTCTACCATTTGAATGTCTCAACAGAAATCGAGACTCATCAGACCAGGCAACATTTTTCCAGTCTTCAACAGTCCAATTTTGGTGAGCTCGTGCAAATTGTAGCCTCTTTTTCCTATTTGTAGTGGAGATGAGTGGTACCCGGTGGGGTCTTCTGCTGTTGTAGCCCATCCGCCTCAAGGTTGTGCGTGTTGTGGCTTCACAAATGCTTTGCTGCATACCTCGGTTGTAACGAGTGGTTATTTCAGTCAACGTTGCTCTTCTCTCAGCTTGAATCAGTCGGCCCATTCTCCTCTGACCTCTAGCATCCACAAGGCATTTTTGCCCACAGGACTGCCGCATACTGGATGTTTTTCCCTTTTCCCTCACACCATTCTTTGTAAACCCTAGAAATGGTTGTGCGTGAAAATCCCAGTAACTGAGCAGATTGTGAAATACTCAGACCGGCCCGTCTGGCACCAACAACCATGTCACGCTCAAAATTTCTTAAATCACCTTTCTTTCCCATTCTGACATTCAGTTTGGAGTTCAGGAGATTGTCTTGACCAGGACCACACCCCTAAATGCATTGAAGCAACTGCCATGTGATTGGTTGACTAGATCATTGCATTAATGAGAAATAGAACAGGTGTTCCTAATAATTCTTTAGGTGAGTGTATATATTTTTGCCTAAAACTTGCTTAGCTTAGTTATATATTGCTGCCCATCAGATTTACAGTGCTATATTTTTTTTTTCATAACTCGGACAACCCCGTTAAGGGTTTTATTATGTTACTCGTTATATGTGATTCAAATAATGTACGGTAATTTATTAAGTAAATTTTGTTTGTAATACTAATAAAATTAGTTAGATGCACAGGATGGTTGATGCACCGTGCAGGGTGCTCTCAGTTTTAGCAGCGTCACCCCGCTGCTAAAGGAGGATAAATATAGAAAAGCGATAACTGGGCACACCTAAGATATTGGTAATTATTATTTATTAGTAATAATTTATTTTATTAGAAATACTTGCAATAGTTTGTGGTGTAAAGTCACTAACCCACTATTGAGCAACACACATGATGTAAATTCTGCGTCCCAGTGGTTGGGATGGAGCTGCAACAGTCACCGCCGGCAATTGAGCAGCCTCACTCCAATCCCTGCGCAAGCAGAAAAACACACAGCATATAAGTTATATGAATAAAACAGCAGTATATTGGCGAAATAATAATATTATAAAAGTAATAAAAATTCAGTAGCAGCAAAATAGGTCAAATGGTAAAGGAGTAATATCCAGGTAACGATATAAATGGGAATTCGTTTATCCTGAAGGTTTCCAAATGTCCAAATCTGCCAAAGGTACCCACAAGTGATGTTATATAGTATATTCACAGTAATACAATAGTTTGGTTTATTCAGTCATTAGACTAGCGGCGTCCCGCTTGCGGTCTAGAATTAATCCAACAGTTGGACAAAAGTACATAGAGGAACGATCTTACCGGTACTTAGGGGTTCTCACAGTGGAGAGATACCTCTGCCGTCTGTCGAAACTTAATCCCGGTTTTAATACAGTCGGGTGGAACTCACGGTAGATGCTGTAAATCACCTGTTAGCAGTCTAATCACTGCACGAGGTCCCGCTTGTTTGAGTCCTAATGGAGTATCCCAACCTTCCAGGTAAAGGTTTCAGATCGGCTGTTTTTAACGAGTCGGCTCAAGATTGTTCCTTTCTCCAGTCGATGCGGTGCACTCGCATATGTTTGAATTTGGGGGGTCAGACCAGATGCGTTTCGGGGTTAGAGTGTCCCCTTCATCAGTGGCTATCCGACCTCCCCAAGAGACCGTTCTTTTATGCTCTGGCAAAGAGCTTTACAAACCCCAGTTCGGAATTTGGTTCCGGAAGTCCTGAAAAAACCCTTTATCTCATCGGGGAATATTTTCCTTATAAATATCACAATGCCGCTTTACTTGTTCTGTTTGTTAAAAGACTCTAACATCAAAAAGGGCGTAGAAACCCATTCACTCTCTAAGCATTTTAAAATTGCACACAACAGTGACCCATCAAAATTGAAATTTGCGGCCATAGATAGAGTACCAAAGAGCTGGAGAAAAGGGAACCATATCAGCAAAATGTCAAGACTGGAAACTCAGAGAATTTATGAAATGGAGACCATGATTCCCGATGGTCTAAATGCTGAATATGAAATATTCGGCTTTTTATAGATCCAGTTGGGGACCTACCTTTGAGGGTGAGCTTTGCCGAGTAGCTTTTTAGCCCCGGCTGGTTCCCCCTTGACGATAGTTCCCTAACATGTACCACTGACTGACTGTTCACGGCATCAGCTTGTTTTTGTCTATCTAATAAAATTTCCCCTGCCTGGGCCAATTTTTATGTAAATAGACATAAATTATTTTTATCGATTTTTATCAATTTTCAATTTTTATATAAATATATATATTTCTTCTGAAATTTGTGTTTATATCATCATTACTTTTGGATTTATATGGGACTTTTATTGGAATTTCTTATTATATATATGTATTTTTATAATATTCCCATGGAAATAACTTATGGGTGTTTGTGTGCATATATATATATACTTTGGATTGTCCAAGATTTTATATCATGTTTAATACTATGAACAATATGCCCATGCGATCCATGGAATTTGTCCAATTTTTTAGACATGAACAAAATAAATTATTGAGTTTTGGTCCCGAATTTCAGAGGAAATTTAAAAAATGTAAAAATTTTTAAAGGTTTAAAAAATTTTAAAATCAAAAAATCAACTTATATACCAATACCTATATGTATTTCCTTTCTCTAGGTATATAGATATTTGACTCTATAGAGGCATTAATATATGACCCTTTGGAAATAGAACTTATATATTGTGAGTATAGCACCAGTGTGCCCTTTTAATATCCATCTCCCTCATTTTAAATTTTTTACTATACGTCCTTTCATTCCTCTTTTTATAGATATTTTTACAGACATTTTCTATGTACAGTGGTGGAATAGTTAGATAAATGTCAAAACCTTTTGAAATGTTCTGCATATGTGATATATTATACATTTATAAATGCAGCATTTTATATTGTATCATCTGGACGGTGGTAGGCGATAACGAAAACGCTAGTGAATCGCAACGTCATCATCTAGTTGTTTCACATTGCAACAAGCGATACAGTATACAAGTGACTATCATTGTATAAACGCGCAAACATAACAAGAGTCTTTTAACAAACAGAACAAGTAAAGCGGCATTGTGATACTTATAAGGAAAATATTCCCCGATGAGATAAAGGGTTTTTTCAGGACTTCCGGAACCAAATTCCGAACCGGGGTTTGTAAAGCTCTTTGCCAGAGCATAAAAGAACGGTCTCTTGGGGAGGTCGGATAGCCACTGATGAAGGGGACACTCTAACCCCGAAACGCGTCTGGTCTGACCCCCCAAATTCAAACATATGCGAGTGCACCGCATCGACTGGAGAAAGGAACAATCTTGAGCCGACTCGTTAAACACAGCCGATCTGAAACCTTTACCTGGAAGGTTGGGATACTCCATTAGGACTCAAACAAGCGGGACCTCGTGCAGTGATTAGACTGCTAACAGGTGATTTACAGCATCTACCGTGAGTTCCACCCGACTGTATTAAAACCGGGATTAAGTTTCGACAGACGGCAGAGGTATCTCTCCACTGTGAGAACCCCTAAGTACCGGTAAGATCGTTCCTCTATGTACTTTTGTCCAACTGTTGGATTAATTCTAGACCGCAAGCGGGACGCCGCTAGTCTAATGACTGAATAAACCAAACTATTGTATTACTGTGAATATACTATATAACATCACTTGTGGGTACCTTTGGCAGATTTGGACATTTGGAAACCTTCAGGATAAACAAATTCCCATTTATATCGTTACCTGGATATTACTCCTTTACCATTTGACCTATTTTGCTGCTACTGAATTTTTATTACTTTTATAATATTATTATTTCGCCAATATACTGCTGTTTTATTCATATAACTTATATGCTGTGTGTTTTTCTGCTTGCGCAGGGATTGGAGTGAGGCTGCTCAATTGCCGGCGGTGACTGTTGCAGCTCCATCCCAACAACTGGGACGCAGAATTTACATCATGTGTGTTGCTCAATAGTGGGTTAGTGACTTTACACCACAAACTATTGCAAGTATTTCTAATAAAATAAATTATTACTAATAAATAATAATTACCAATATCTTAGGTGTGCCCAGTTATCGCTTTTCTAAATTTTGTTTGTGAAGGGTTGTCTGATGTACCTATAATTTTCCTGCTATGTTCCAGTATTGCACATATGCTATGATTGAGATCGCAGATGCTATAGAAATGCATAATGCACAACTTTTTTCACATTTTGTTATGTTGAGGCCTGGGCTACACTGCGACTTTTTGTGACACGATTAATTGATTTTAACTATTGAATGACAGCTGCAGTTTACAAGATTGCATTTAACTGAATGCATTCATTTGGACTGCAGCTGTGGTTCAATAGTCAATCAGTCGTGCTACGAAAAGTCACAGTGCAGCCGTAGCCTTAAAGGGGTTGTCCGAATAATTTTTTTATTCTTTCTATGTTTCTAACTAGGCAAATGTAACAGCTTTCCAATTAATTCACTTTATCTCCAGTGGCTGGTTTCTCAGATTTCACTGAGGGTCACATGACCTGTGATGTCAGCTTCTCTCCCTGCTCTGATAATGTTGGTGCACAAGCCTGAGAGATCTGTACACCAGACGTCACTGTGCTGGCCACGCCCCCCTACACTGCCGGGCGCTGCTTATTGCTCTCTCCGAGGATTCTTAACCCCTTCAGCTGCACAGACTCAGGGCTGAAGTGTTTACTATGTAGCTGCAGGCAGTGAGGAGACAAATGCTGGGCACAGGAGCTGAAAGAGAAGTTCTGCAGAGCATTGCAGGTAGGGGGAAGATCCTGTGTGTATCAGCAGTGTCATTGTACAGCTGGGACTTGTAGTCCTACATATACAACATGCTGCTGAGTCTCCCAGCAGGCAGACATGTCACTCAGGGCAGCTCTTGTATTCACTCCCTTAGCAGTGTCATTATACAGCTGGAACTTGTAGTTCTACACATACAACATGCTACTGAGTCTCCCAGCAGGCAGACATGTCACTCAGGGCAGCACTTGTATTCACTCCCTTAGCAGTGTCATTATACAGCTGGGACTTGTAGTTCTACACATACAACATGTTGCTCAGTCTCCCAGCAGGCAGACATGTCACTCAGGGCAGCACTTGTATTCACTCCCTTAGCAGTGTCATTATACAGCTGGAACTTGTAGTTCTACACATACAACATGTTGCTCAGTCTCCCAGCAGGCAGACATGTCACTCGGGGCAGCACTTGTAATCATTCCCTTAGCAGTGCAGGGGAAGGGGCACAGATAGTTGTTTTTGCAAGTAAACAAAGGGCCAGACGAGAACCAGGGAAATGAGGAAATAGATATTTTTTGCCTAAAACTTGCTTAGCTTAGTTATATATTGCTGAAAATCAGATTTACAGTGCTATTTTTTTTTTCCATAATGCGGACAACCCCTTTAATCTCTGAGGGATGGAGGGGGATCTCATTTGTCTTGCACACCTTTGAGATGTTTCTCCATCTGTGGTAAATTCGGTTGATTGGACATGATTTAGAAAGACACACCCTTGTCTATATAAGATCTCATAGATGACAGAGATGAGCGAATTTCATATTTTGAAATTCGTTCACACTTTGCTTGGTGGTAAAAGGTACATTGCGTTATGGATGCCGTTACCACGGACATAATGCAATTCTATGACGGAATGCATAACGGAATGCCTCTAAAGGCATTCTGTCCCATTTCCGTTATGCAGGGGAGTCCTCTCCTGAATAACAGAGCCGGGACGGTTCTGTTTTGCAGCCCATAGACTTCTATTATGACGGAATGAATAACAGAATGCCTCTAAAGACATTCCGTTATGCATTCCGTCATAGAATTGCATTATGGTCCATGGTAACGGAATCCATAACGTAATTCACCTTTTACCACCAAACGGAGTGTGAACGAATTTCATAATTGGAAATTCGCTTATCTCTAATGACAATGCATACCAGTGCAAAAACCAAAGCATGAAGAGGAAAGAACTGCCGGAGACACGATAGCTGCACTGAGCACAGTGGCCTCCATAATTCCTAAATGGAAGAAATTTGGAACAACCAGGACTCGTCCTAGAACTGGCCGCCCCACTAAACTAAGTAATCAGGGGAGAAGGGCTTTGTTAAGAAAGGTGGCTGATCTTGGATTTATGGCAGAGTGGCTAAAAAGAAGCCTTTTCTCAGGACTCAATTCTAAGCATCATGTATGGAGGAAATCAGGCACTGCTCATCACCTGCCCAATACAGTCAATCATGGTGGTGGCACTATCATGATGTGGGGGAGATTTTTCCATGCAAAGAACAGGTAGACTGGTCAGGGTTGAGGGAAAGCTGAATGAAGCAAAGTACAGAGATATTCTTAATAAAAACTTGATCCAGAGTTCTCTGGACCTCAGACTGGGTCAAAGGTTTACCATCCAAAAGGACAATGACCCTAAGCACACAGCCAAGACCACACAGGAGTGGATTAGGGACAACTCTGTAAATGTCATTGAGTGACCCAGTCATAGCCCTGACTTGAACCCAGTCAGACTTTTTTGGAGAAGCCTGAAAATGACACTGACAGCTCTCATCCAGCCTGATAGCGCTTGAGAGGTTCTGCAAAGAACAATGGCAGAAAATCCCCAAATCCAGTTGTACAAATCTTTTGGCATCATACCAAGAAGACTGGGGGCTGTAATCAGGGCCGTCTTTACCAAGGGGCAAAAGGGGCAGCTGCCCCGGGCCCAGTTGCTCCTGGGGGGCCCAAGGCAGCTGCCTCTTGAGCCCTGCTAGCCACTGCCCCGGGTGTCAAGCTGTCAGCTACACAGGGGTGCTGCCGTGCCTGCCTGCACTGAGTCCAGGCATCATGATCGTACTGTGTTAAAGTTGTGTGTGATCACTTCAGGACCTTAATAACATCATCACCATGTGACCAGTAACCTAGCAATTACTGGTCACATGGCTATGAGGTCATCACAGGTCCTACCAGGAGTGTTGCTGTGGAGCTTTTTTGTGTGAACATTACATCAGAAAAAGGTGACAGGGGCCGTTATGTTAATATACTGTAAACTACTGAATAGTGGTGGGCTGTATACTGTGTGGGGGCCTGTATATTGTGGGGGGCCTGTATACTGTGTGGTGGGCTGTATACTGTGTGGTGGGCTGTATATTGTGTGGGGGCCTGTATACTGGGGGGGGCTCTATACTGTGTGGTGGGCTGTATACTGTGTGGTGGGCTGTATACTGTGTGGGGGGCTGTATACTGTGTGGGGGGCTTTGTATACTGTGGGGGGGCCTGTATACTGTGGGGGGGGGGCTGTATACTGTGTGGTGGGCTGTATACTGTGTGGGGGCCTGTATACTGTGGGGGGCTGTATACTGTGTGGTGGGCTGTATACTGTGTGGTGGGCTGTATACTGTGTGGGGGCCTGTATACTGTGGGGGGGGGGCTGTATACTGTGTGGTAGGCTGTATACTGTGTGGTGGGCTGTATACTGTGTGCGGGCCTGTATACTGTGGGGGGGGGGGCTGTATACTGTGTGGTGGGCTGTATACTGTATGGTGGGCTGTATACTGTGTGGGGGCCTGTATACTGTGGGGGCCTGTATACTGTGGGGGGGGGCTGTATACTGTGTGGTGGGCTGTATACTGTGTGGGACTGTATACTGTGTGGGGGCCTGTATACTGTGTGGGGGGCTGTATACTGTGTGGGGGGCTCTGTATACTGTGGGGGGGCCTGTATACTGTGGGGGGCTGTATACTGTGTGGTGGGCTGTATACTGTGTGGGGGCCTGTATACTGTGGGGGGCTGTATACTGTGTGGTGGGCTGTATACTGTGTGGTGGGCTGTATACTGTGTGGGGGCCTGTATACTGTGGGGGGGGGGCTGTATACTGTGTGATAGGCTGTATACTCTGTGCGGGCCTGTATACTGTGGGGGGGGGCTGTATACTGTGTGGTGGGCTGTATACTGTGTGGGGGCCTGTATACTGTGGGGGCCTGTATACTGTGTGGTGGGCTGTATACTGTGTGGGACTGTATACTGTGTGGGGGCCTGTATACTGTGTGGGGGTTGTATACTGTGTGGGGGGCTGTATACTGTGGGGGGCCTGTATACTGTGGGGGGGCCTGTATAGTGTGGGGGGCCTGTATAGTGTGGGGGGGCCTGTATAGTGGGGGGGCCTGTATAGTGTGGGGGGCTATACTGCTGTACTGTTGTTAGCGCAACTGTATACTGTGGGGGTCTGTATACTGTATACTGTGGGTGCGGTATAGTGTGGAGTGCTATACTGCTGTACTGTATAGTGTGGGGGGCTGTATCGTGTATAGTTTGGGGTGCTGTATACAGTGAGGTGTTGTATACTGTGAGGTGCTGTATACTGTGGGCTGCTATACTGCTCTACTATATACTGTGGGGTACTGTATAGTGTGGGGTGCTATACTGCTCTACTATATACTGTGGGGTACTGTATAGTGTGGGGTGCTATACTGCTCTACTATATACTGTGGGGTACTGTATAGTGTGGGGTGCTAAACTGCATACTGTGTGGTGCTGTATACTATAGGGTGCTATACTGCATACTGTGGGTTGCTGTATACTATAGGGTGCTATACTGTATACTGTGGGTTGCTGTATACTATAGGGTGCTATACTGCATACTCTGGGGTGCACTGTAACACTAGGGTGAGCCGAGCCCTGGTCTTCTTCCTGCAGAGCGGTGCCCACTTCCAGCCTGAGCCCAGCTGCCCAGAGCACTGATCCTGAGCCGCTGGAGTCTTCAGAACTGGAAGTATTTACAGTCATTCACTGTACTCTACCAGATGTGTGGATTTTTTTTGTGTGTGTTGTGGTGGAGGGTGTGATTGCCTAAGGTGTGGGAAGGCGGGATCCAGGGGGCCCAAGTAAATTTTTGCCCAGGGTCCAATCAATATTAAAGACGGCCCTGGCTGTAATCAGTGCCAAAGGTGCTTCAACTAAGCACTGAGTAAACGTTCTGAATACTTATGTCAATGCAATATTTTAGTTTTTCCTTTTCAGTAAATTAGCAAAGATTTTGAACATTCTGTTCAACTTGAGTTTTTTTTTCATATTAGCACAAGGTCGCAACATAGCAAAATATGAAGAAAGTGAAAGGGTCTGAAGACTTTCTGAATGCATTGTATGTACCCCTGGAACTGGATGTCACTTTTTTGGGGATGGTTGCCGATCTACACAGCCTATGCAAGTTTACTTTTTAAAACTCCTTTACCAAATTTAGGTTTCATGCACACAACACATAATGTTCATGCTCCCTACCTCTGGAACTCGCTATCTCCAACATATCAGACTCTCACCTACAGTGGAATCCTTCAAAAGAAACCTGAAAACCCACCTCTTTAGACAAGCCTACAACCAGTGACCTGCTGCCTCTATACCGCCATGACTAACTTTACCCACACCTACTGTGTCCTTCTCCCATACCATGTAGATTGTAAGGCCTCACGGGCAGGGCCCTCTCTCCTTCTGCACCAGTTTGTAACTAGTTTTGTTTATGATTAGTGCAATTGTCTGTATTATGTATGTATACCTCTTCTCATATGTACAGGGCTATGGAATGAATGGCGCTTTAATAATAAATAATAATAATGCTCAAGGGAGTGGGGCCCAAAGTTTGTTATGGAGCCCAGCATTCCCTAGTTACTGCCCTGCTATCAATCACTGGTAAGACAGCTGACATGTACAACTATACTATGCCTGGATCCTCTAACTGTTGGCACATGCACTGTATGTTGTAGAGCCTTGCTAGGGCTTATTGTTCTCCAGGTCTGAGTCCTGTTGGAAAACTCCTCCAAGAGCTTGTTGTTTCTCAGATTATGCTAGTGATAAATGACTGATAATAAGTTGGTCGTAATAGTCAATATAAAACCGCCTTTTGTTTGATAAGCACGCACATACAGTATCTATCAAAGCTATCTGTAAGGCTGCTACTTAGGTTATCCACTTCTACTTTCTATAGACACTGTCAGTTTAATCTGTTGTATTCCTCTGATCTTTCCTTTGGGCAGAAAGTCCTTGAAGCGGTGGTCCTTCTCTAGGGAATTCTATATGCCTCTGTTATCTCTCCCGGTACTGTCATGGGCGAAGGGAAAAATAACTATGCTCATTGGTAATTAGATTTTCTGGAACCCATGACAGCACCCTTTCAATCCCTCCGTTTAGCTTTTATCTTTTATGGGTATTGTAGGCATAAGGTGTATAGCAAAAAAAAAGGGATTTTGTTATATATGCATTCTTAGGAATATTGCTCTAATCACAACTGAGACGATCTCTGTTCTCTGTAAACCACTGAGGAGTGGTGGGAGGTCATTTACTTACAGGTTTCCTTTTCTTGAAGATGGACCCTCTCTTCTGATGAAATGCAGTTATGATGTTTTTTCTCCCCTGTTGGCTTTGTTATCTGCCATTGCTGTATAGATATTCGGCTCCATTCAGATATGTCAAGCACATAGACAGCAGCAAACATGAACAGGCAGAGCAGCAGCCTGGTATTGCCCTGTCAATGTGGTTTTTAATATCTAAAGACTGCTGTCTGACATGGATATTTATTGAATTACATCAGTAGTTATTAGCGGCAATATAGTGATTGTCCATTATACAACATTATACATTAAAGTGGGTACCTACTGATGACCTATACTCAGGATAGGTCATCAATATCTGATCAGCAAGGGTCCAACCATGGCATCCCTGCAAATCAGTTGTCTGAAGAGAAGGTGGCACTTGTACTTACACCTTCTCTTCAATCAGCTAATTGGTGGGGGTGCTGGGAGTTAGACCCTCGCCGATCAGAAAATTATGACCTATCCTGAGGATAGGTCATAAATAGGTACCCGCTGCACAACCCATTTAATTTTGTAATACTACTTTTGGGTAATTCTGGATATTAAGTTACCAATTTAATACATATTTTATTGACCTTTCAATGGTTGAATAATAAGCAACAATTAATAGTATCATATGTAAACTTTTTATTTATAAAGGTATTTCAAGGATATATATTATGGAGTTATGGCACTCCAAATAGATCAAATTATTACCATTTTGTTACATAAAAGAAAATAATATGTATATCCAAAATAAACATATCAAAAAGTCATTGATATAAGAACAAATAAAGTAAGACAAACAAGGAAAGGATAGGGGAGGGAGGAAGGGAGAAGGAGGAAAAGGAAAGCAGAGATGGTATAGGGGAAAAGGGGAAATGAGAAAATGGGTTACCAGTCAAGATAACAATTTAGTGGTTGGTCCAAATACAGACCTCTTGAGTATACGATGGAAGATATGTCAAACACTTAAGTAAACATCAGGTCACATTAACAGCATTGTCAATTTTTTTGGAGTCAAATATGTAGTCCATTTCTTCCAAGTGTCCCCATATCTCTGTGTTTTATGAGCCAAAGTCCATCGCATCTTTTCATAGCTTTGTATTTTCTTGACTTCTAAAAACCGTTCTTTAAAGGGTTTCTACCACCACATTTTGACCTAATTAGCTGTCAGACACTAGCGATCTGCTAGTGTCTGCTGTACCTAACCATGCTATTGTAATCCCTTTCTGTGCAGCAGTTACCCTAAAAAACGTAGTTTTATTTATATGCAAATGAGCCTCTAGGTGCTATGGGGGCGTTTTTTCAGCACCTAGAGGCTCCGTCCACTCACCATTTCTGCCGCCCAGCGCGCTACAGCCCGCCCCTCTCCTCTAGATTGACAGCCCACTCGCGCCTGCACCGTGTGCTTCTGTATTAGGCGCAGTGACTGTTGGACTGCTCCCTGCGCCGTAATCAGCGCAGGCACAGTGAAGATGCCGGCGCAGGGAGACAGTCACTGCGCCTGTGCCGAATACAGAAGCACACGGCGCAGGCGCGAGAATTCATCCGAGATGCAGAGAAGTAGTCTGTCAATCTAGAGGAGAGGGGCGTGCTGGAGCGCGCTGGGCGGCAGAAATGGTGAGTGGACGGAGCCTCTAGGTGCTGAAAAGACGCCCCCATAGCACCTAGAGGCTCATTAGCATAGCAATAAAACTAAGTTTTTTAGGGTAACCGCTGCACAGAAAGGAATTACAATAGCATGGTTAGGTACAGTAGAGACTAGCAGATCGCTAGTGTCTGACAGCTAATTAGGTCAAAATGTGGTGGTAGAAACCCTTTAAAGGGCTTCTGTCACCCCCAAAACACTTTTTTTTTTTGGGCTTGTTAAAATCCTTATCTAACGACTATTCCCTATATAGGGCTCTTACCTTTGTCTGTGGCTTCTTTTCCTTAAAAATCGATCTTTTAAAATATGCAAATCACTTCACTACCTTTCGGTGACGTCATCGGCGCAGGCGCACTGAGGGAGTGCTGAGGAGGCGAGCGTCCTCCTCTCAGTGCGCCTGCGCCGAATAAAGACAGGCGCAGGATTTGAAATGCTGACAGGGCCAGCCGGAGGAGGAAAGCGCTCCCTGGCCCTATCAATCAACTGGAGGAGGGGGGCGGTTTTTTGCGGCGGCTACCAGCAAGTAGACGCCCTACTTGCTGGTAGTGAAGTGATTTGCATATTTTAAAAGATCGATTTTTAAGGAAAAGAAGCCACAGACAAAGGTAAGAGCCCTATATAGGGAATATTCGTTAAATAAGGATTTTAACAAGCCCAAAAAAACACTTCCTTGGTATTAATATCTTGGCCGCATTAAGGAGAAACATACATAGCTCTGACTTTATGGATGCATGACAGACATCAAACCAATTGAACAAAATCAGATGTAATGAGAAAGTTACTCGGACTTAAAAAATTTCGCTAACAATTCTATTGATCTCTTTCCAAAAAGGGTCAATTAAAGGGCAATTATACCATATATGATTGTATGTCCCAATCTCTCCTCCACATCTCCAACAGTGATCGGGGATCTTCAGATTTACTCTGTGCTTATGCCGGGGTTTTATACCATTGTGATGTCAATTTGTATTGCATCTCTTGGTAGAGATAGCATTTCCAAATTGAATGAGCATTTCTCAGTATATAGTTTGTGTTGCATTAAATTGAGAGTTCAGTTCTTTGCACCATTTCTCAATATATGCAAGAGGTTTTGTAGATTCAGTTACTAATTTGTAGCATTTGGAGATCAGGTGGTCTCTGGTTGTGCGACTGCAGAGGAGAGCTGAGACCACAGTCATTCTAGTTCAAACGACAGAATCGGGGTATATTTTATCTAGTAAGTCTGATAGCTTTTAGTATTGAGCTTTAGGAATTAAACCTGACTACAAAGATGTTCTAGAGTGTTTAAAGGTATGATTTTTTTGTTTATGTAAATGGACTTGATTGTAGTTTCCCCCAAAAGTTTATTACTTTTAAATATTTTATGCCATATGTGCCATGTGTTGGGGATGAGACTAATAAGTGGAGTGTCTGAGCTTAAAGTAGGGAGAAAGTTCATTGATTTATTTAATGCATGCCATTTTTTAAGGGAATTAAAACATCATTTAAAAAATATCCTTGGAAGCCCCCCCCACCTAGCCAATTATTTTAACATGATTTCAACCAAAAAAAACTTAGGACAGAATCCATGTTAGCACATATCTCTGTGATCCCTGAAGAAGGGAAAGATAGCACTTCATGTGTGAACTATAGACCCATATCGCTGCTTAATAACGATATTAAAATATAGGCTAAACTACTAGCAACTAGATTACAGAAACTGATGAGCTTCCTAGTAAGAGAAGATCAGGTTGGATTTGTGCCAGGAAGGGAGGCAAAAGACAACACCACAAAAGTATTGCAAATTATCCAAGCAGCTAAACTGAAAAACATTCCTCTATACTGGACGCAGAGAAAGCCTTTGATAGGCTAAACTGTTTTTTTACGTTCGGTCTTTGTCAAATTTGTGTTCCCTGCAGTTTTCATAGAGAAAATTATGGCACTTTACACCACTCCTTCTGCACAGGTACGAGTTAATGGGACCCTCTCTGAGGCTTTTAATATATACAATGGGACTAGGCAAGGCTGCCCACTATCCCCCCTCCTATTTGTCTTATCCCTGGAAACCCTTTCTTTCCAGGATCAGAGACAACCACAATATTAAAGGACTAGCTACTAAATTAGGTAACCAGAAAATAGCTGCCTTCGCAGATGATACTTTATTTGCATTAACCGACCCTTTAAACTCTCTCCCAGAACTTTTTAGGGAATTTGAGGTCTTTAATAAAGCCTCAAACTTCAAAATAAATTTGAGCAAATCAGAGATATTTAATGATCTAAAACCAGCTCCTAAGTCCTTAAAATATTTAGGAGTAAATATTTGTCTAGACCAAACAGACTTGTACAAATACAACTATGTCCCCCTTTTAAAATACATAGTCAATTAAAATGATGATCTTACCTAAAATCTTATATCTATTCCAAACCCTCCCAATTGAAGTCCCCAAGGACTTTTTTAGTAAGGTAAAACGACTTCTACTGAAGTTTGTATGGCAAAACAAACATAACAGACTTTCATATTATACCATAACGAAAAGTAGGAAGGAGGGAGGTGTTGGGCTTTTGGATATAGAAGGGTATTATAAGGCTGCTTTGGTGTCAAGACTGTTGGAATAGGGTGTTTCCCCAGCCAAAAAACTATGGGTCGACATAGAAACTGACTGTTCAGAGGTTAATTTATTTTCAATTAATAGTATCATAACACATAATATCATCAACAGTGAGTATCTTTAGGTCATTTGTGATCATTAGTGACACAAGAATGATATACAAGTTGCACAGTTTGTATGCCTGCTGCAGGTGATGGCTGGTGGAAGCACTCACAAGAACACAATTTTAGACTGGAGCAGTCACAAAGACTGGTGTGGGGGTCTGATCTGAATTTTGACATGTATATAAGTGGGCTGATAAGAGCATTGAGGACATTCATCAACCTGGCAGTCTCACTGGACACATTGATAATGCTGGCCCACATGCATTCACTGTGACAAACTGTGGACTTTAAATAAACAAAGCAGAGAATTAAGAGAGCATATCCAGATGACAGACACAAGATAAAAAATGATGACATATAAGTAATGTCCAGTATGACAGCTCTCCCTATATCATAGGTTTGATGAGAAACCAAATGTGCCATTATTTTAACAAAGCATGGAATCAGTACAGCAGTTGGAATGAGGATATTGGGAAAAAGGAACATTATGAAGAACCGTATTGTTGTAACATCTAGTACATCTCTAACATTCATTGAGCCACAGACATGCTTAGACCTTCCATAAACCGAGAACGTGGTATAGACATAGCTTAATGAAGCAATGACAATGCTTAGTGACCATGCAGTTATGATTACCATTTTACCAAATTTTAAATTTTTATACTGGATTGATAGGACAGGAAAGTAAATGGCAACCATACGGTCCACACAGATTACACAAATAAATAAGGTAGTTCCAAAGTGCCCAAGGGCATTGGTGAAGTTCATAGCAGAGCAGGCATATTTTCCAAGATGCCAATCATATTGTTGGTTTAAATAAATGCCCCATACTGGACAGGACAGGAGGAAGATGATGTGGGAAACGGCAAGATTCACCAGGTACAGGTGAGAGATGGACCAATTTCGAATGCTTCTTGCTGTGCTGACAATTTTTATAATGTTTAAAGCAATGGCTGTGAAAGTCAAAATATAATACAGATCTGAGAATATCTGAGCAGCAACTGCATCAATAGGCTCACAGTCTCCAAATGTGATTTGTGGAATTCGAAATAGCTTCAAGTGGTCTGTACAGTTGTCATTTGTTGAGTTGTCTTCACTTTTAGATGTCATTATGCAACCGCATCCACTGCTGTATACACTTTAGACTTTTTTCTTGTGTCATATATTTTTGTTCTAGGAATTATAAAGAAATATTTACAGTATAATGCAATATTTAAAGGGATACTATCATTAATAAAATTGTATCACATAAAAAAAATTAAAAGAAAGGGTGGATGATTTTCTGGATATAATATTTTTAACTACCTCCTTTGTTTGGACTTTTAGCATGGCAAACAGTCTTGCTTGACTTTCTCAGTCAGACCAGACTGGGAAAAGGGGGGTAAGTGAGACTAAACTAGATCATCACATTACATTAACTACAATGCTCTTCAATTGACATCTTTATCTAGACCTATCTAGAGAACATTGGCTTTGTCATACTGTTATCCCAATTCTACACCTAATATTATTATGATGATTATCCTGCAGACAATATCTCCCACTCACATCAGCAGTAAACTGACAATGGATTAACTATCCATATAGGAGTTTTATCTCTCTATGCTGACTGACTGCTACAGAAGAATATTTTGTATTTAATTTTCAATGTTGTAATATTGTTAAAAAGGCATAAACAGCCAAAAATTCTAAACTGATTTGTTTTCTATGAATGCTGAGTTTAGAAAAAATGGCCTTTCCGATGGAAGTAATTAGTAATCTAGTATTATGTGCTCCTGGAACCTAATACCATTCTAAATAGCATCATATATAACATGAAGGGAGTGGTGACTAACCATTTAAAGATTAAAATTAACATAATTAAAATTTCTTTCATACCTCATAATGGTGGAAGGTCAGATCTGTATTGCCAGTTTTAGTGGTTATACGGAACATATCCCAGTTTTACCAAATGTTATGTATCCAGAGCTGCAGAAACGTCCCAAATTTCCTGTTTGGGAATCATATTATCTTAGGCCTCATACACACAACCGTTGTTTTGGTCCACATCCGAGCCCCATTTTTTGCGGCTTGGATGTGGACCCATTCTCTTCAATGGGACGCAAAAGATGCGGACAACACTCCGTGTGCTGTCCGCATCCGTTGCTCCATTCCGTGGTCCGCAAAAAAATATAACCTGTCCTATTCTTGTCCGTTTTGCCGACAAAAATAGGCAGTTATATCAATGGCTGTCCGTGCCGTTCCACAAATTGCGGAACGCACACGGACACCATCCGTCTTTTGCAGATCCGCAATTTGCGGACCGCCAAAACGCACAACGGTCGTGTGCATGAGGCCTTTCTCAGATAAAACATCTTTAATTGAAGGGAACCTGCACAATTACACCCAAAACTCTTTTTTTACCAGTCCTTACAGCTGATGCACAGTATCCAGGCACAGGCTTGTTCAGCCTCTATTGTGCTGGCTGCCAGTAATCCCATAGTAGAACTAGTGGCTACCTCTAAAGAGACTGGAGGATCATTTCTATGCAGATGCTTGATGGAGGCTCATCTTAAAAGACGTCCTTTGCAGTTATACAATAAATGAAAGCTTGATGTTCAGAATCTTACGGCGGAACCGTGGATGGAAGTATTGCAAGACTTCCCCAACATAGCTGATAATGAGGCCCACAGGATGTCTCAGTTATTTCTCTTACATAGAGTATATTGAACACCTGTGGTGATGTTAAGGCTCCATTCACACGTCCGCAATGTGTTTTGCGGATACACGGAGCCACGGATCCGCAAAACACGGAAAGCGGCAATGTGCGTTCCGCATTTTGCGGACCGCACATTGCCGACATAATAGAATATGCCTGTTCTTGTCCGCAATTGCGGACAAGAATAGGACATGTTCTATTTTATTGCGGAAACGGAAGCACGGATGCGGAAGTGCGGATCCGCAAATGTGGATGCGGACAGCACATCTACATATATTAAAATACAAAAGGTACATAAGGTCCAGAATAGACCATGATAAATATAGTCCAAAAAGCTGTCATTGTAAAGGACGGTTAGTAAAAAATTACAGGCAATTTCTATTACAAGGGCAGAAAATTAAGATAAAATAGATCTGTCCCTACTTTTGCCCTTGCAAAACTGCTCAGCCCAGAGATGCACCCAGATGGTAGGTGCACTCTGTCCACGTACCTGGGCTATCCTGTCCTTACACAGCCCTATCACTTTCTGACACAACATATACTGTCCCAACGCGTTTCCCCTTATAAGTAATCAAAGGTTCATCAGGGGACCAACAGTATCAGTATAGTAATAGGATGCCATATACACAAAATACATAACTGATGAAACATAAATCACTGGAGCGCCCCAGACCAGTAGACATCTGTGACGAGGTGGAGGGAATACATAAAAAAAAAAAGTACTTTTAACAATCTGCATACAATAATGTACTTGATATATACTTAAAAAACAACTTAGCTGATACAAGTCATACAAAGACCAATCCAATCTTCTCACAGATGTAGGATACAAGGATGGGGGGCTCCAGGGGGCCAGGAAACAGCTGTGAGAAAGTGATAGGGCTGTGTAAGAACAGGTTAGCCCAGGTACATGGACAGAGTGCACCTACCATCTGGGTGCATCTCTGGGCTGAGCAGTTTTGCAAGGGCAAAAGTAGGGACAGATCTATTTTATCTTGATTTTCTGCCCTCATAAGTAGCATTAATTTACATTGGATAGGTCCTTATCTACCCACAAAACACTAATTAATTTCTCGGGTTAATTTTAATGCTACAACTGGAAAAAATTGTGTATATGAAATGGGGCAGTGTGAAGATATTTGGGGTATGGCTGTGATAATAATTCATGAAGCAGCCACCAGAAGTAGAAGCACTGTGCGCAGTGAGCCGGCGGCTGCTACATGAATTATTATCACAGGGATCGCAGGTCAGTGAATGTTACGGAGCATTAGATTGCATAGAAAGGGGGAATATAAATGTAATTTTAACTCCTGAGACTCCTGTGCCCAGCCTTCTGTCTCCCAGGGAAGCACGAGTCAGAAGCATAGCGTCTGCACAGCCCGTCTTTTCTAAAGGACGGATGGCCCTTAGCAACGCTCTTTTGAAGACTGCTGCTAAGGGCCATTTCAGCCCCAGTTTTCTACCAAAAATAAACGTTTTGGCTAAATAAAGTCTATTGCAAAATTGTTCCCCATCACTTGCCCTACACTTTAGCAAAAAAAATATAATAATATGACAGTTATCCTTTACAACTATGAGTTAGAGAGTGGATTGGTGATGGTAGATGGCCCTCCTGTATTGTTTTGTTTTATATCCGTATATTTAACCATGTCTTTCAACTCATGGTAGTTAGATGTGGCTATGTGTGCTGTGTTAATTCTCTCCTAGAAATGTATCATGAATATTGGGAACTTTTATAACTTTTATGTGGCAGTCTAGGAGAAGTAGTGCTGGTTTGGACTGCAATGTGGAATGAGATGGGGGGGGGGGGTGGGTTTGCTTTTTGTATTTCAATTTTTGTTCTGTATATTTGAAAAATAATTAAAAATGATCTGATTAAAACATTTCTTTTGTACCAATGTAAGCAATATTAGCTATGATAGGGAAACTCTGCTGTATGAATGGTACACTGGCTTTGACCTGGGGGGTTTAGAAAAACAAGTGGAAAAAGAAGACAAGTGGAAGGATTACTCTTAGAAACATTTCAGGTTGATGCTTTAGGGCAGTGGTCACTGACCTTTCTAACCTTGAAAGCCACAATTCAGCGCTCAGAGATGGTTGTGAGCCACATTCATTGAGAAGAGACTGTAGAAGTCATATAACAGATATACACTGCTCAAAAAAATAAAGGGAACACAAAAATAACACATCCTAGATCTGAGTTAATTAAATACTCTTCTGAAATACTTTGTTCTTTACATAGTTGAATGTGCTGACAACAAAATCACACAAAAATTAAAAAATGGAAATCAAATTTTTCAACCCATGTAGGTCTGGATTTGGAGTCACACTCAAAATTAAAGTGGAAAAACACACTACAGGCTGATCCAACTTTGATGTAATGTCCTTAAACAAGTCAAAATGAGGCTCAGTAGTGTGTGTGGCCTCCACGTGCCTGTATGACCTTCCTACAACGCCTGTGCATGCTCCTGATGAGGTGGCGGACGGTCTCCTGAGGGATCTCCTCCCAGACCTGGACTAAAGCATCTGCCAACTCCTGGACAGTCTGTGGTGCAACGTGACGTTGGTGGATAGAGCGAGACATGATGTCCCAGATGTGCTCAATTGGATTCAGGTCTGGGGAACGGTCAGGCCAGTCCATAGCATCAATACCTTCGTCTTGCAGGAACGGCTGACACACTCCAGCCACATGAGGTCTAGCATTGTCTTGCATTAGTAGGAACCCAGGGCCAACCGCACCAGCATATGGTCTCACAAGGGGTCTAAGGATCTCATCTCGGTACCTAATGGCAGTCAGGCTACCTCTCGCGAGCACATGGAGGGCTGTGCGGACCGCCAAAGAAATGCCACCCCACACCATTACTGACCCAATGCCAAAACGGTCATGCTGGAGGATGTTGCAGGCAGCAGAACGTTCTCCACGGCGTCTCAAAACTCTGTCACGTCTTTCACATGTGCTCAGTGTGAACCTGCTTTCATCTGTGAAGAGCACAGGGCGCCAGTGGCGACTTTGCCAATCTTGGTGTTCTCTGGCAAATGCCAAACGTCTTGCACGGTGTTGGGCTGTAGCACAACCCCCACCTGTGGACGTCGGGCCCTCATATCACCCTCATGGAGTCTGTTTCTGACCGTTTGAGCAGACACATGCACATTTGTGGCCTGCTGGAGGTCATTTTGCAGGGCTCTGGCAGTGCTTCCTCCTGTTCCTCCTTGCACAAAGGCGGAGGTAGCGGTCCTGCTGCTGGGTGTTGCCCTCCTATGGCCTCCTCCACGTCTCCTGATGTATTGGCCTGTCTCCTGGTAGCGCCTCCATGCTCTGGACACTACGCTGACAGACACAGCAAACCTTCTTGCCACAGCTCGCATTGATGTGCCATCCTGGATAAGCTGCACTACCTGAGCCACTTGTGTGGGTTGTAGACTCCGTCTCATGCTACCACTAGAGTGAAAGCACCGCCAGCATTCAAAAGTGACCAAAACATCAGCCAGGAAGCATAGGAACTGAGAAGTGGTCTGTGGTCTATCCCATTTGCACAACAGCATGTGAAATTGATTGTCACTCAGTGTTGCTTCCTAAGTGGACAGTTTGATTTCGCAGAAGTGTGATTGACTTGGAGTTACATTGTGTTGTTTAAGTGTTCCCTTTATTTTTTTGAGCAGTGTATAACAGAAACAACTGGGAATGGTTCCAGACTAACATCATTCACTGTCCCATTCTTGATCTCCAGTGGGCAAGTATACTTTAAGTGATTAAAAAAAGACACTATTACTACTAATACATTTAGATAAAAAGAGTGCTGCTCACTGCAAAAAAAATGCCTCTGTAGTGCTGTTTTATTGCCACCCATTCCCTAGTTGGTAGGCGTACACATTGCCAATTTAGTTTTCCACTGAAAAAAAACCCTGGAGTAACCTGAAATGAGTAATACACAGATGCCTTAATTCTCATTATGTCCTTGTTCATTACACATTCCCCCCTAATTATAATCTCTCCACATCCTTTTAGGTATAATTTTTCTCTTCTTCTCAGGTATCATATCTCCAATACTCTGTTCCCTGGTAGCATGTCTCTTTTCTCTACCCTTGGGTATCAGTTTCGAGATTACAGATGTAGCAGATGTAACACACACACTCTTAACTCAAATTTCTTAACTTATCGCGTTATCTTGAAACAAAAGCCATTGAAAAGCAATTGCTTAACGCATTTAGTTGCATTTAGTTTAGATAACATGTCTCATAAAGCGTGTGTGTTAACCCTGCTTCATCGTATGTTTTTCCTCCAGTATCATATCCTCCCTCCAGTATCATCTCTCCCTTAAGTAAAATTTCTCCCCAGTATCAGCCCCCTCCAATATCAACTTTGCCCTTCAGTTTCATCTCTCCCCACTAGTAGGCAACTGCCTTATTCTCATGTTGCAGCAAGAACTGTCAGCAGCTCTTGCCGAAAGCACTCACTGCTCTGTTCCTGAGCTTTGTAACCATAGGTGGATCTCCTCTTTTTCGTTACACAGCACCTTTAGGCCTCTTTCACACTGGCGTGTACGGCCCGTGGTCGTGTTGCGGGCCGCAATGCACGAGCACAGTCCGTGGGGCAGCCGCAGCGGATCGCGGACCCATTCACTTGAATGGGTCCGCGATCAGGCCATTCCGCAAAAAGATAGGACATGTTCTATCTTTTTGCGGAACGGAACTACGGGATGAAACCCCACGGAAGCACTCCGTAGTGCTTCCGTAGGGTTCCATTCCGTGGTTCCGTTCCGCACCATTCCGGATTTGTGGACCCATTCAAGTGAATGGGTCCGCATCCGTGATGCTGAATGCCCACGGAATGGCACCCGTGTATTGCGGCCCGCATTTTGTGGGCCGCAATACGGCAACGGGCCGCACACGCCAGTGTGAAAGAGGCCTTAAAGTGAGAATATGGTGCACATACCAAGGAAAATCTGACAGGAAGGAGCATGGATCTTGGCCTTTTAAATATTGGAATTAAGAGCAGATGCTGTTTAGTTAAAGTAATTTTTATTGAAATATTACAAATAAAAGTCAATTGCGACATAAATTATATAAATTACATGTGGGTTATCATTACATGTTATCCACATTATGATACATTTTGAGTCATGTCTTTGTCGATACATTTTGTTTGTAAAAGAAGGTAGAATATAGTTAACCTATCAAACATTTTAACATTTTGATGTTTCAACTTTTGATTTTTATCATACAAAAATGTTATAAATTGTTCAGATTGTTACAGATTCAATGCAACTTGTAATTTTAACTGTATGTAACCGTTAATAAAGAGGACCTGTCACCACAAAAGCAGTGCAATCTGACAGTACCATATTATAGAGCAGGAGAAGCCTAGCAGATTGATATATAATTTGTGGGATAGTACCGATAGTTTATCACAGGGCTACAAAAATAGATAATTTTTATATATATATATATATAAAAATATAGCATCAAAAGGATGAGGCAGCACTCCAAGCATAAAGTGAAAAAATGGTGGATCTTTTATTCCCCTCTGCAACGTTTCAACCGCTCAATGCGGTCTTTCTCAAGCATACAACATGGTGTCATACAAGTGTATCTGGCAGCAATCACTCTCCTGATTGTCAGGATTTCATCATCCAACTGTTGGACCTGGTACTGTATGAAACAATTTATTTTCTGTTCATGGAAAGTTTTTATCTTCAGTTACGAGGGACCGCCATGGGGTCTAATGTGGCGCCCACCTACGCCAAAATTCTTCATGGCGGCCCTCGAGGAGGACCTTATCTATGTATCCCACCCACTTCAGTAATGTTCTGGGGTGGTGGAGATACATAGATGACGTCTTCCTGGTTTGGCATGGTGACTCCATTTCTTTGGGAGTTTTTCATGATTTTTGAATAACTTGGACCCGGACATCACCTTTACCCTGGTACACTCTGCCACCCATGTTCAATTCCTCGGGCAATACTGTGACTATTGTGGGTAATCAATTATCTACTGATATCTTTACTAAGCCCACTGATTGTAACACCCTGTTACACTACAACAGTTGTCACCCTAGGTCTATTATTGATTCAGTACCATATAGTTCAAATTGCTTAGGGTAAAAAGGTGGTACAGGATCCAGATATGTTGCCCCACCTCGGTTTGCGCAGATGGTACATAAGTTTAAAGAACGTGGTTACCCTACTCGGGTGATCAATAAACATCTCACTAAGGTGAAAGGTTCACAACATGTGCCACCAGATACTACATGCAGTAAAGTGGAAAGGATTCCATTTATATCTACATACTCTGAACAGAGTGTGAAAATTGCCCAGATTGTCCGCAAACATTGGTCTATACTCAAAAGTAATCTTCCCAATGTCACAGCGTTCACGGTGCCTCCCCTGCTTTCCTATAGGCGTCCCACCAATTTTTGTGATAAATTGGTTCGGGCAGATACTCCAGCTAAAGCTTGGGTACAAACCCATATTGGCTCTCGGAGGAGGGGTTCCTATCCTTGCCTTTGTTGTGTGAACTGTTCATACATGACTAAGGGGGAGAGGTTTACTCATCCTGTTACGGGTAGCCATTATGACATTGGTCACTTTCTAACATGTGATAGTTCCTATGTTGTTTATGTGCTTTCCTGCCACTATATGTTTGGGGAGACCACTTGTAACATGAAGACACGTTTAAACAATCATCGTTCTCAATTAGACAAAAAAGGAAAGATCTGCCAGTCCCTAAACACTTTGTGGAAGCCAATCATAAGGAGAGGGATCTAAAAATTTATGATCGTGATCAGATCACCCCGTCCAGAAGGGGAGGTGATAGGACATTGGCTCTCAAACAGAGAGAGCTTCGATGGATCCATCGCCTCAATACTTTGAGACCGGGTGGTCTCAACGTTGATTTAAGTGGAGTGTGATGTAAGGGTGGGGCTTCTCATCCGTTCCCTCTTGATCCTCTTCTTGTTGTGCCCTGTGATATGTGAACTGTCATCTACTATACAATTAATTATGATAACTGGATTTACAGTTAATTATAGATTTATTTTTCTAAAAATATCTTTTTGTTTTCTTTCTCTAGATTTCTGCTATCTATGCTCTAATGGCGTTGTTTATGGATGGCGGACACGGATTTCTACGTTCCTCCGTTGAGATTCTGGTGATGGGAGGAGATCCATGGAGCGCAAAGTATTTCTTATACTACATATTATGATGGTCGACTGTATAGGGGTTGTTCGTTTTATGAGTGGTGGTCTCTCTAAATTATTCTATTCCAGAGGTCTAGGGGACGGGTTTGGGTTCTTGGGCATGGACGTGTCCCTGACCCCCGTACCCGTAATGGACCTGTGGTCATGTCGTGAAAATGACAGGACCTCTGGCTCTCGATCCCCTGGTTCTCTGTAACAGTATGGCACAGACCTTGAAGGAGTTCCTTTTTAGTGCCGATATACTTATATACCACGGTTCACTCTATTTCTTAAAACCTGAATACAGTGACCGTATAGGGTGCATATATGCACCCGTTTTGTTTGTTTTCTCTGATTCTTCTTTATAATATTGTGCCCTGTGTTTCTTCTCCCCCTCCCGTTCTATTCTGGCTGCGCCGGCCCTGTTTCTCTAGCTTGGGCCCGTCATTGCCTGCGGTGTTTTGGCTTTGGTTGCTGGGGCAACGACGCCAGTATTGCTGACGTCGGTGGCCGGGCGGCGCTTGCCTCCCCGCTGCGTGACGAGCCCGTTGCCTCCCCTGGACTGTCACGTGATCGTCGCAATCGTCATGTGTTTGTTCGCATGTCCGTAGTGACGTCGCTGGGCTGCGTCTTTGTGGGGTGATCATTTCTGGGATTCCGGGCATGCGCTTTCCGATTGTGAGGACCGGACCTCTGGCGCCTCTGTCCATGCACCGCCATGTGAGCTTTTTAACTTTATTTATTATGATTACTTTCAACACGGACACTCAGCTGATATCACATTGTAAGGATGTGTCTTATTTTCACAAATTAATGCACAGTTATGTTTGAATAATGATTATTATCTTTGTTTGAAGATCTCTTTTTATTAGATAAGCAAAGAAACAATCATCATATCGCATGTAGCGCAGTACAGCATAAGTCACAACACAATCAAGTCAAGTCATAAATCATCAAAGGCAATGCCTAACAATACAGGTTAGGATTGATCAACCACTTTTCTAGGGCTAAGAGGCCCCTGGAGTGATTGAGACTTACAATGCATCTGAAGGTAACGTTCATCACATATCAAACAAATCAATAAACAAAACAATAAAGGTGAGGGAAGAAGGGGAGTAACAGACCCAACAGTGTGTCGACCCAAAAATGGAATTTACATCCTGCTCAGGAATATCTATAAAGGTCATATTGCTTATATTATCGAAGGCATGGTACAACAGATTTAGACTATATCGCTAGCAATGATCAGGTTGGAGAAAGAAGAAATGGAAGGGGTATTGTCTAGCTATTATAGGAGGTAACCATCTACCTACATTTCTAATCAGATTCCCACATTTGAGAGTTGAGAAGGTTTGCTCTATAATCTAGCCATGGTTGCCAGACCTGCAAAAATCTATTTCTGCTATGATAAGTCCAGCCTATCAGCTCCTCCATCTGGCATATCTGGTGGACCCTATTACGCCACATCTTCAGCGTTTGTGGATCAACTGCTCTCCATTTAACTGGAATAAGTAGCTTTGCGGCCATAAGTAAATGAGTGGCCAAATTATTTTTTCCGGGACGGAAATTTGAGGTGGGCATCCAGAGTAGCACTAACTGAACTGAAAGCTTCAGGGTCATTGTACAAATCATGTTAATGGCAGATTCTACATCTGCCCAGAAGGATTTGATGGCAGGACAAAACCACCAGATGTGGGACATGGATCCGGTGGCAGCAGAACACCTCCAGCAGAGATCCGTGGATAGCAGATGGATTTTAAAGAGGTACTCAGGGGTTCTATACCAACGCAACGCTGTTTTAACAGAATTTTCTTGGATTTTTATGCACTTGGAAAAGCCGTGCGAGGAATTTTGAATCCAATTACTGTCAGTGTCATTAAATTCAAGTTGGAGTTCTCTTCCCCACTCAGCAACCCAGGGCGGTATATTAGAGTCTCTCGCTTTTAGAATCTGTCTATAAATGAGGGTAGTGCATTTATGGGGTAGGTGTGGGAGTAATACATAATTCTCTAACCATGACGGGTCAGGTAGTGGAATAAACTTAGATGTCATGAATTGTTTACAGGCGTTCTCAAAGTCATTAATTTGGATAAAGTCTTTACCAAGGGCAGGTACACCCGAGAGGGCAGTATAGAAGTTGGATGTGGGCTGCAACCCTTTCATATCTCCTAATCTGTGGTGTGACATTGATAACCAGATGTCTGATGGAGATTTAATTCGTGGAAATATTAGTGTGGGAATGACTGAAATAGGGGCTAGTGGAGAAATCTTGTCCTGAGTGGAAGTTAACACCGAGGACTTATGGCAATTATGAAGCATTCCTTTGGTAAGTTCGCTTACAACTTTGGTTTCTTCTCCTGCTCTCTCGGGTGTCCATAGCCTATGAAATAGCTCCCTACCCAACAAGGCCAGTTCCAGGTCAATATGCATACAGTGTGTCTCTTGTCTGGCAAGTTTAAGCCACCTCTCCAAGCTAATGGCCTGTATGTAGGTCAATAGGTCAGGAAGGGAGATACCCCCATATTTCTTCCTTCGGGAGAGGAGGCGAAAGGACATTCTGGGGCGCTTCTTATCCCATAAGTAACTGCTCATGATAGATTGTAGTTTATTGATAAAACTAATAGGTATCAAGATGGGTAAGGCTCTCAAGGTGTAGATTATCAACGGCAGGATGTAGGTGGTAAGTACATTTTTCCTGCCTAGCCAGGTCAGGAAAGGAGAGCTGCTCCTGGAGAGAATTGAGGTAACTTTGGAGAGAAGCGGGGGGAAATTAAGACTGAACAGCAACTTGGGGTTCATCGGGATCATCACTCCTAAGTATTTTATAGCTTGCGCTGGCCACTTGAATGGTGTAAGGGCTTTGACTTTAGTACGCAGGGCAGCAGGAAGGGAAACGCCAAGGGCCTCCGACTTATCAAAGTTTATCTTAAAGTTTGAGATGGCCCCAAAAGACTCAAAAACCTGCATAACCTCCGGCAGAGCCTCTTCAGGATTAGATAGTAGGAGCAGCAAATCATCCGCAAAAGCGGCCATCTTGTGGACGAATTTACCTAGTTTCACCCCTTTGATCGTGGAAGATTGGCGGAACTTAAGCAGGAGTGTCTCTAGGGTGAGGACGAATAAGGTGGGAGATAATGGACATCCCTGACGGGTACCATTTCTGATTTGGAAGGCGCTCGATAGGGTGCCGTTAACTAGTATTCTCGCTGATGGTGCAGAGTAAAGTGTATAAATAGCTCTGATAAAATCTTCAGGGAAACCAAAAGCTTGTAGTACTTTACCCATATAGGCCCAGCTGACCCTATCGAACGCCTTTTCCGCATCAGTACCTAAAAGCACAAGGGGGAGTTGGATTTGATGGAGTGGGTAATCGCATGTATCACTCTACTGATGTTATGCCTGCCCTCCCTTCCTGCGACGAATCCTACCTGTTCCTCACCCAGGAAGCAACACTGACATCCTGCTGTTAAGCAATTTAGCCCACCACTTCAGATCGGTGTTCAGCAGCGAAATTGGCCTGTAACTTCCACATGCCTCCTTATCTTTCCCTTCTTTATGGATAATCGTAATGTGTGCTTCCTGAGCCTGTGGGGTCAGAGAACCACCCTTGAGGAGGAGATTACAAGCTGTAACAAAGTGCGGGATTAATATGTCTTTATATTTTTTATAATAAGAAATTGGGAAGCCGTCAGGCCCAGGACTCCTGCCTGAAGGGATGGACATTAGAACCTTTTCCACCTCTTCTATTGTGAACGGCTGAAGTAGCTGATGTATATCAACCGCAGATAACCTTGGGATGTTGATTGAGCTAAGAAACTCAGATGAGCGTGCCTCAATTTGCTGGCTAGTAAGGGGTACCGGGAGGTTATACAAGTTCGAATAAAAGGAGCAGAACTCCTGAGCTATCGCCGGAGTATTGATAAGTCGGAGGCCCGAAGCGGATTTGATGGCTTGAATAAAGGATTTATTCCTTTGATTCTTAATAAGGTTGGAGACTAACTTAGAACCTCTATTCCCATGAAGATATTGTTTGAAGCGCAACGTCTTCAAGGCCCCAGCCGCTCTAATGTTCAAAAGGTCAATGACCTTATGCCTCAGACACTTAAGTGACACCAGGACCTCTTCTGTTTTTGTTTTCTTGTGGAGAGTTTCAAGTGTAGAGATCTGTTGAAGGAGGGAGTCTAATTGTTTCTGTCTTCGTTTCTTGGCACTAGATCCTAGGCTAATGAGTTCCCCTCTGATTACAACCTTATGAGCCTCCCATAATGACGTCCCACTAGTAAGATCTCTAGTATTCTCTAAAAAGTAGTTTTTGAGGCACAGCTCAACGGCTTTTTATATGGATTCCTCTTCTAGGAGCGTCTCATTTAACCTCCAGACCCAGGATCTCGGAGGCACTCGTTGATTCTCACTCTCACACTCACTGGCGCATGGGTCGAAATGGTTATGTTAACCAACTCTGGCCTCAGTAACCGAGGACAGTAGGTGGTTTGCAAAGAAGATGTAGTCCAAACGCTGATATGAATTGTGAGTCAGTGAGTGGAAAGTGTAATCTTTTCCCTCAGGATGGAGGATGCGCCAGACATCCGAGACCCCTAAGTCCCTTAGAGTAATAAGTAATCTCCTCAGCTGTCTTCTTGAGGTAGGGCGACCTATAAAGGTCGAATCTATAGAAGGATCGAGTGTAAGGTTAAGATCACCCCCTAAAATAAGGAACCCCTCTTTAAATGCTTTTAAGGCCTCCAGGGTGTGAAGCAGCCAAGTGACCTGTCTGCTGTTTAGGGCATACAGGTTGACTAGAGTAAACATGGTGTTTGCAACTTTGCCTTTTAAGAAAAGAAAGCGGCCATCAGGATCAGCTAGTTTGGCCTCCAGGGTGAAGGGGAAGTTCTGTCCTAGGGCTATGGAGACGCCTCTGGCAGCTGAGGAGTAAGAGGCATGATGCCAGACAGGAAAGTGTTTATTTACTGTTTTGGGTATATGTAGATGTCTAAAATGGGTCTCCTGCAAAAGGACTAAGTCAGCTCCTTCCTTTCGAAGTGTATGGTATATTTGGCTCCTTTTCTGTGGTGTGTTCATGCCATTCACATTGAAAGATAATACCTTTATGTCAGACATGGTGAAAATGAGAGGGCCTGAGCAGTGAAGCTATGTGACCAGGTGAGGGCGACACAGGGTAACAATAGACAAGAATATGAACAAAACATCTAGAGAAGATATTAAGGTAAGTACTAAACAGTAAAAATTACCTAGAGGGTCAAGGACCCCGGCAGGGGGGAAAACTAGTGTGTAAACACCCAAGAGCCAGAGCTCACACCTCAAACCCAAACGCATAAGATGGACATGGGATTTGTGTAGACCCTGAGTTATAGCACCGAGCACATGAATATGATACGAGCACCTGAAGTATTGCATAATGTCACCATCATATACTCACAAGGGGTCATGGTAACTGGGTCTCGTATGTGGTCAACTATACACATAAGATCAGCAGGTTTTATACTATAGATAACAACCAAATGATGGCTTATAGACAAGGTAAGGGTAGAGGGGAAAAAGCAATATGGAGGGAGAGAGAAAGGGAAGAGACAAATAAAATAATATAAAATAATGGCCCGTATATCAGGTTAAGCAAACTGAAGAAACAAATATAAGAGGTATTGGTAGAATAATTAGGCAGAGGGCATAAAACCTGAGTCCTGTAAAGCTGGAACACAGCAGCGGTGAAATCCCAAAAACGATGGGCTCTTGTGACCCGGATCGGTGTGAAACCCTAGGAAAAGTCCTATAGGAGCAGTTAGGGGAATTCTTTTCTTCGGAGACTTCTTCTTTTGCGCTAAGCGCCAGCCCTCTGACTGTGGCAAGTTTGGAAGGTTCTGTATTGGATCGCAGGAAGCCATGATTGAATATCAAGAGCTTCTGAACCCAAGCCTCCCAAATAGGTGGCAGATCTTCTGGGAGTCCTCACTGTGAATTGTTTACCTCCTATGGCGGTACTAAGGCCGAAAGGGAACAGCCATCTGACAGTAGCTTCTTTTCTCTAAGCATCGTGGTCAGTGGGCGCAGATTCCTGCGCTTTAGCTAACGTGCTAGCCGGCTATATCTTGGAATAAAAGTACGTTATGGGGCACGTCTAGGAGGCATCTCCCTTCTCCCTAGATGCTCTCAGGACACAGAGCGGTTCCAGAAGTTCATGAGGGCGCAAACCACATCTCTTAGGTGGCTCACTCTGCGAGCGGTTTAGGGCCTGAGCGCTCTGTGCGCTCTTTCTTATGACGATGGCGGCGGCCTGCTCTTCGCCTATTAGGGAGGTCAAATATACTGTGAACGGTGGTCGGTCAGGTCCTCTGCTTGAACCGTCTCAGGTATACCTCTCAAGCGGACGTTTTTTTCTCTGACCCCTGTTTTCCCTGGTCTTCCAGGGTCAGGAAAGCTGTGTTTAGCATTTTGGATTACCACCTTCAGATGGTTGTGAACTCCTGCTTCCCGCTGGATCATTTGATCATGGGCTAGCCTCCAGCGTTCCACTCGGTGGCCAAGCTTGTAGAAACTCGGCCTGTATGTCCGAGAGTTCCCTCATGACTGGGGTATAGGGCCGGGTCAGCGACCTGCTGGAGAAAGCTTCGGGTGAGAGGTAGGGAGTCCGACTCACTTTTATTGTAAGTTTCGGCATCAGAGCTGTCTGCGTCCGAATCGGCTTCCTTCCCGCTCAGAGAGGTTGCGCGCCTCTCACGCCAGTCTTGCCACCATCGGGGTGCGAAGTGGGATCTCCTATTAAGGAACTTATTCAAGTCCCCCTGGTCTTCTTTGTCTTCAAGTGGCACTGTCTTTGTCTCTAAAGTTTTCCCATCTTTTGATCTGTTTCCACTGAATAAAGCTAAAGTACTGGGTTAGTGGTGTGGAGCTCTGGTGAAGACGACCTACACCATGGCTTGCTGGCTCGCCCCCTCCCCCCCCCCCCCCCCGATTATTATCTTTGTACATGATGTATTATATTATGTAAATCACTATTGATGTATCTTCCACAATATTGAGACCTTGATGTATTTTACACTGGTTTTATCCAATAATCTTTTAATTGAATCATTGTCACTTGATTTGCTGCTATGTATTGTGGGTATATATACCCTTGTATGACACCATGTTGTATGCTTGAGAAAGACCGCATTGAGCGGTTGAAACGTTGCAGAGGGGAATAAAAGATCCACCATTTTTTCACTTTATGCTTGGAGTGCTGCCTCATCCTTTTGATGTTATACTTACCTATAGCCGTTTGAGCCTGCGGCTGTGAGGATTACTTGCACCCACATCATCGGTCTTGTGCTGCTGTGACTTTTTTTGTTTGTTACCTTTTTTGTTTGTTATATACGCTCACCTAAAGAATTATTAGGAACACCATACTAATACGGTGTTGGACCCCCTTTTGCCTTCAGAACTGCCTTAATTCTACGTGGCATTGATTCAACAAGGTGCTGATAGCATTCTTTAGAAATGTTGGCCCATATTGATAGGATAGCATCTTGCAGTTGATGGAGATTTCAGGGATGCACATCCAGGGCACGAAGCTCCCGTTCCACCACATCCCAAAGATGCTCTATTGGGTTGAGATCTGGTGACTGTGGGGGCCATTTTAGTACAGTGAACTCATTGTCATGTTCAAGAAACCAATTTGAAATGATTCGAGCTTTGTGACATGGTGCATTATCCTGCTGGAAGTAGCCATTCTGTTTACGCCAAATTCGGACTCTACCATTTGAATGTCTCAACAGAAATCGAGACTCATCAGACCAGGCAACATTTTTCCAGTCTTCAACAGTCCAATTTTGGTGAGCTCGTGCAAATTGTAGCCTCTTTTTCCTATTTGTAGTGGAGATGAGTGGAACCCGGTGGGGTCTTCTGCTGTTGTAGCCCATCCGCCTCAAGGTTGTGCTTTGCTGCATACCTCGGTTGTAACGAGTGGTTATTTCAGTCAACGTTGCTCTTCTATCAGCTTGAATCAGTCGGCCCATTCTCCTCTGACCTCTAGCATCCACAAGGCATTTTTGCCCACAGGACTGCCGCATACTGGATGTTTTTCCCTTTTCACACCATTCTTTGTAAACCCTAGAAATGGTTGTGCGTGAAAATCCCAGTAACTGAGCAGATTGTGAAATACTCAGACAGGCCCGTCTGGCACCAACAACCATGCCACGCTAAAAATTGCTTAAATCACCTTTCTTTCCCATTCTGACATTCAGTTTGGAGTTCAGGAGATTGTCTTGACCAGGACCACACCCCTAAATGCATTGAAGCAACTGCCATGTGATTGGTTGACTAGATAATTGCATTAATGAGAAATAGAACAGGTGTTCCTAATAATTCTTTAGGTGAGTGTATATATATATATATATAAATTACAAGTTTTACTGGGGGAAAAAATATATATTTTCTGTTGTTTAACATGGTGCCTTCAGATTCCATTGCATTCTGCTGTGACTGGTCCTCTTTAAAGGTGGAGGCAGCCATAGCTCAATAACAGTTTTTCATGACTTGTCCTGTCATGATAGTTAGAGCATTATCTTGCTTATTTAATATCCAAGTCATGTCTCAAGGCTTATTTTAAGAGCTGAATATTGACTTATAGGATAGCTGCCTTACATCTGGTGGCATTAGAGGCAAAGCTTGTTAAGAGTCCATTTGCATTTCTTCCCTCCCAGAATTCCAGAGGAGCATGTATGGCCTATAAGTCTCCTCACACTGATTAAGGTGCTCTCTCCCTAAGGAGAGTTAGTTCCCCCCTTGCTCAGACAAAGGCCTCCTACCCAGTTAAGCCAGTACTCTCTGCTCTGCACTGATGAGGGGAAATCACCCCGAAACAGCTGTCTGCAGATGAGTTGCTGGCTTATTTAATATCCAAGTCATGCCTCAAGGCTTATTTTAAGAGCTGAATATTGACTTATAGGATAGTTGCCTTACATCTGGTGGCATTAGAGGCAAAGCTTGTTAAGAGCTCATTTGCATTTCTTCCCTCTTACATTATAGAAATGCATACAGTGAACACATTTAGAGCAGAACCACTGCAAATGTTCCTAATTGACAGATAAAGGGTCACACAGCAGGGAGCTACAAGTTGGAAATCCTTGCTTTAGGTTGTGGCTCCACATAGCAAATCCACTGGCTGAAACTCACAGTGGCAAAATCCACACCAAATCATGGGGCTTTCGTTGTGGAAATGCTGAGGATTTGCAACAGATTTCACTCTGTATTTGAAAGCTATCCACAGATATCTGTACATAAATTGCCATGCTGTGAATTTAAAATATGCATGTTATGTCAAGTTATGTGTAGATTCCTTTTCAGAGACTCTCTGCAGTATTTGGTTGACATTTGTGAAAATATCATCCCCCTCTCTGCTACTGTACAATGCTGCAGATTTGCCACAGCGCTTATCGATCTAATTGGTGAATGGACAACACTTGTAATCTTCTGAATCCTCCAGATTGTATAAGGCTACTTTCACATTAGCGTTTTTCTTTTCCGGCATAGAGTTCCGTCACAGGGGCTCTATACCAGAAAAGAACTGATCAGGCATATCCCCATGCATTCTGAAAGGAGAGTAATCCGTTCAGGATGTCTTCAGTTCAGTCATTTTGACTGATCAGGCAAAAGAAAACCGTAGCATGCTACGGTTTTATCTCAGGCGAAGAAAACTGAAGACTTGCCTGAATGCCAGATCCGGCATTTTTTTCCATAGAAATGTATTAGTGTCGGATCCGGCATTCAAAATACCGGACTGCCGGATCCGTCCTTCCAGTCTGCGCATGTGCAGACCTTTAAAAATGAGAGGAAAAAAAAATACTGGATCCGTTTTGCCTGATGACACCGGAAAAACGGATCCGGTATTGCAATACATTTTTCTGACTGATCAGGCATTTCTCAGACTGATCAGGATCCTGATCAGTCTGAAAAAATGACATGCGTTTGCATACAGTTTGCCTGATCAGGCAGGCAGTTCAGGCAACGGCACTGCCTGCCGGAATTAAACAACGCAAGTCTAAGAGGTTAGACAGATTACTGAATGCATTAACTGCATTTCAACTGAAAACGTAAAAGTGGTTTGTCTTGTATAGAGGAGATTTTGTCATTTGCCTAAATACCATATTTTGCACTTTATCAAGTGTGTCTTTATATCAGTGGGTCTTATAAAGCGAATACTAGTGAATGCTTCTGTTATAGAAGCACTCACTAGTATGCAGTAGATGCGGGGAGTGAAGCGCTGTGAACACTTCCTGTACTCTGCCTTGTCTTCTTCCCTGGGGCTGCGCTGCACTGTCCTGACCGCATACAACATCAGGACTTAGTGTGCGCACTATGACCTGATGCTGCATGCAGTCAGGTGACAGTGCAGGTCTGATGGGGGTCTGGCATGGAAGTATAATCTGATGTCTGACGGGGGTCTGATATGGAATTCTGATCTGAGTTCCTGATATGGGGGACTGATCTGAGTTCCTAATATGGAGGTCTGATCTGAGGGTCTTACAGTCCTGATTAAAAGTTTAAGACCACTTGAAAAATGGCACAAAATCATATTTTACATTGTTGTATCTTAACAAGGTTCCAAGTAGAGCTTCAACATGCAACAAGAAGAAATGAGAGTGAGACAAAACATTTTTTGAGCATTCAATTAATTGAAAATAACGATTAAACTGAAACCAAATCCAAATTTTAGGACCACATGCCTTTAAAAGGCCAAATCTGTGCAAAGATGTGGATTTATTGTAATTTTCTGTCAGGTAGTCACACGTTGTGATGGCAAAGGCAAAAAATCTCTCCCTTTTTGAACATGGTCGGGTTGTTGAACTGCATAAGCAGGGTCTCTCACAATGCGCCATCGCTGCTGAGGTGGGACGCAGTAAGACAGTCATTTGGAATTTCTTAAATGATCCTGAGGGTTATGGAACAAAAAAATTAAAGTGGAAGACCCCAAAAAATTTCTTCAGCACTGAGCCGGGGGGTCCAATTGGCTGTCCGTCAAGACACTGGACGATCCTCAACCTAAATTAAGGCCCTTACTGGTGCTGACTGCAGCCCCATAACCATCAGATGGCATCTGAGACTGAAGGGCTTCAAAAACAAAAAACGTCTTCAAAGACCTCGTCTCCTTGAACGCCACAGAACTGCTCGTTTGGACTTTGCAAGAGAGCACCAAACATGGGACATTCAAAGGTGGAAGAAAGTTTTATTCTCTGATGAGAAAACATTTAACCTTGATGGTGCTGATGGTTTCCAACGTTACTGGCATGACAAGCAGATCCTACCTGAGATGTTTTCTACGCGCCACAGTGGAGGGGGCGTCATAATGGTCTGGGGTGCTTTTTCCTTCAGTGGAACAATGGAGCTTCAGGAAGTGCAGGGGCGTCAAACGACCGCTGGCTATGTCCAGATGTTGCAGAGAGCATTCCTCATGACTGAGGGCCCTCGTCTGTGTGGTAACGACTGGGTTTTTCAACAGGACAACGCTACAGTACACAATGCCCACAGGACAAGGCACTTCTTCCAGGAGAATAACATCCCTCTTTTGGCCCATCCTGCGTGTTCCCCTGATCTAAATCCAATTGAGAACCTTTGGGGATGGATGGCAAGGGAAGTTTACAAAAATGGACAACAGTTCCAAACAGTAGACGGCCTTCGTGCGGCCGTCTTCACCACTTGGAGAAATGTTCCCACTCACCTCATGGAAACGCTTGCATCAAGCATGCCGAAATGAATTTTTGAAGTGATAAACAATAACGGCGGAGCTACTCATTACTGAGTTCATGTTTGGAAGTTGGATTTCTGTTTTGGGGGGGTTTAGTTTTTTTTTGGAGGTGTGGTCCTAAACTTTTGATCAGCTGAAAAACAGCCTGTTTCAGTTTTTTCGTTGTTTTCATTAAATTGAATGCTCAAACAATGTTTTGTCTCACTCCCATTTCTTCTTGTTGCAAGTTTAAGCTCTACTTGGAACCTTGTTAAGATCCAGCCATGCTAAATATGATTTTTTTGCCATTTTTCAAGTGGTCTTAAACTTTTGATCAGGACTGAATAAGAGGTCGAATGAAAAATACTTTTTTTCTTAGTTTCCTCCTCGTAAAATATGGTATTCAGTTGTCACTTGTAGAAATGGCTACTGCTTCAAAACAAAAAATCTATATTCTTATAAGAAAATATTTCTAAATAAATAAAATAAATAATATAATATTAATATATCACATTATTAATTATTTTATGTATAATATTATATATATATATATATATATATATATATATACAGTACAGACCAAAAGTTTGGACACACCTTCTCATTCAAAGAGTTTTCTTTATTTTCATGACTATGAAAATTGTAGATTCACACTGAAGGCATCAAAACTATGAATTAACACATGTGGAATAATATACATAACAAACAAGTGTGAAACAACTGAAAATATGTCATATTCTAGGTTCTTCAAAGTAGCCACCTTTTGCTTTGATTACTACTTTGCACACTCTTGGCATTCTCTTGATGAGCTTCAAGAGGTAGTCCCCTGAAATGGTTTTTACTTCACAGGTGTGCCCTGTCAGGTTTAATAAGTGGGATTTCTTGCCTTATAAATGAGGTTGGGACCATCAGTCGCGTTGAGGAGAAGTCAGGTGGATACACAGCTGATAGTCCTACTGAATAGACTGTTAGAATTTGTATTATGGGAAGAAAAAAGCAGCTAAGTAAAGAAAAACGAGTGGCCATCATTACTTTAAGAAATGAAGATCAGTCAGCCGAAAAAGTGGGAAAACTTTGAAAGTAAGGGCTATTTGACCATGAAGGAGAGTGATGGGGTGCTGTGCCAGATGACCTGGCCTCCACAGTCACCGGACCTGAACCCAATCGAGATTGTTTGGGGTGAGCTGGACCGCAGAGTGAAGGCAAAAGGGCCAACAAGTGCCAAGCATCTCTGGGAACTCCTTCAAGACTGTTGGAAGACCATTTCAGGGGACTACCTCTTAAAGCTCATCAAGAGAATGCCAAGAGTGTGCAAAGCAGTAATCAAAGCAAAAGGTGGCTACTTTGAAGAACCTAGAATATGACATATTTTCAGTTGTTTCACACTTGTTTGTTATGTATATAATTCCACATGTGTTAATTCATAGTTTTGATGCCTTCATAGTCATGAAAATAAAGAAAACTCTTTGAATGAGAAGGTGTGTCCAAACTTTGGTCTGTACTGTATATATATATATATATATATATATATATATATATATATATATAGAGTAAAAAAACACTGGCAGCACCACCCTAGGAAGTGTGGAAAAATAGACGGGTGCAATGTCCAAGTACGGTAAAAGGTGCTTACCCACTTATAGAAGACAAAAATCGGACTGCACTCCAAGCATTTCTTCAAAAAAGTGTGTTTTTATTCACCCATATGGTGGCAAAAGCGACGTTTCGGCTCAAGCATGAGCCTTTCTCAAGGCTCATGCTTGAGCCGAAACGTCGCTTTTGCCACCATATGGTGAATAAAAACACACTTTTTTGAAGAAATGCTTGGAGTGCAGTCCGATTTTTGTCTTATATATATATATATATATATATATATATATATATAAAAATAAAAAATGGCAGCACCGTCACAGATGAAAAAATGGATGAAGGGTGCAAAAAGCCCAGTATGGATATAAGCCAATCCAGTAAAATGCAAGCGATGAAAAAAAGGGCAGCACTCCAATAGATAAAAATAACTTATTTACCCATAAGGCTGTTGCGACGTTTCGGCTCTTACACAGGAGCCTTCCTCAAGCAGTGACTGCTTGAGGAAGGCTCCTGTGTAAGAGCCGAAACGTCGCAACAGCCTTATGGGTAAATAAAGTTATTTTTATTTTTATCTATTGGAGTGCTGCCCTTTTTTCATTGCTTATATATATATATATATATATATATATATATATATATATAAAATGAAATAAAAATTTAATAATTAAAATCATAAGAAATGAGAAAATGTACTGTTTCTGATTTACTACAATATTTTTAAAGGGATATCTCCATCAGAAAGGGGATTTTTTTTACTCAGTATTCCAATATATTTATAGAAAACAATTAAAAAAAATGTTTGGTTCTTTTTAATTTTGGCACTACTATACCATTGAAAATTAAATAAAAAATATTATCCTTCTGTAGCAGTCAAGACAAAAGATAAGACCTCCTACATAGAGATAGGTAATCTGGCCAGCCTGTCTCATTAGCCATTTTCTATGCCAGTTTTCTGGCGCCAAACTAAGCGTCTTAAACTAAGCCAGAAGAGGAGCTGGCATAGTTTAAACCATGTCACATGGCCAGGGAACCAAGCATCAAAGTTATGTAGAGGCCTGTACCTCTATATGACTTTGGCGCATTAATAAATGACCCCCAAAATGCTCATTCATCGAGTGAACTTATAGTTTATGCAGCACATTAATTCATGATTTCACAAACAGTGATCTGCTGCCCAGAAACAACAAATCTGTATGAGGACAAGCCATGGCAACAGCCATCACTCCTCCCCATACAGAGGAAGTGAATATTGCATGTTAATGCTGCTCTTACCTCCACTGACAGGCAGATAGCAAGAGGGTAAGGGAAATGTACCTTTTAGGGAAATTAAGATGCACAATACATTTTGCGTCTGATAATCTGAAATTTTCAGTTTTGTCCTGAATTTCACATGCTCCTTCCAACCTCTCCTCAAATAAACCAAACATACGTTAGAAAATAATTTAAAAAACAGAAATATGCGGCACTCACCAATCTTTCAGCAGCTTTATTATCCCAAAAATATACTAGATGAAGGTACAGCACAGCTCATTTCTGTTCTTTTTTAAAATACTATATGTAGTTCATTGGCTGAGCACCGTCATTGGTCACTATTTTGAGGGGTGCTGATCCCTGATGTCAGATATTGCACGCATGGCAGTGCCCACTTTCTAAAAAATACCTGAGAAAATGAATTTGCATTCACGTACAAGTAAATCACCAAGTGTCTGCTGGGTGTTCTTTCGTGCATTGTCATGAGTAACTGGCAACATTATCGAATGACATAGAAGATGTAAATCAAGTGGGATTTGGGAGGCATTACCACCGATAAGACACTTTAAGCATAAAGGACTGCCAATCGGGCATTTTGTGATTTACATGCAGTGCATAAGTAAATAAAGTAAATTTTCTCTGGTATGCTTGGTTTATGATGATTCGCACTTGTAATTTGGCAGGCGTTCTAAGCTTTCATGATTTAGATGCTAGATACATATTGTACAAGAAAGATATCTTTATAGGAGAGTGTTGAGGGAAAAGTACCTGTTTATATGACATCTTGCGTATCATTTGTAAAGAATCATGTGGGAGACCTTGAAGTGAAATGAAGGTGTCACGGTAGGTGGGGAAAGGAAGAACACCAAATAAAAAAACTACAACAGTAACACAGACTAGGCCCCAAAGCTAGTGAGGAGGGTGAAGGCAACCTCCTAGTTATCCCTGAGCCTCTCCCTGACTGCTAACAGTATGAGCAAATCATAATGGTGGAAGAACTCATACACAGGAACCTAAGACCTGCTGAAACTGACACAAACCCTAAATTAGGGAGCGGGAATGAGACTGCCGGGACCTTCCAACGTGAAGGGACCATGTCTCCCTGAGACCTAGACACAACACACACACAAAGTAGAAATAGGAGGACTTAGCTTGAGAAGAGTGAGAAGTAGGAGAACTTCTAACAACCAGCTTGGAACTCCAGAAGGATATAACAACCGCAAGGTCTGCAGTGAGAGGGGGCTAAAATAGAGCCACTAAACAGCAAATGAGCAGAACCTGTAAAGAGGTGAGATCCTGCCCACAACAACAGACAGCAAGGAAAAACAGAAAGACCTGTCAGATCTTCTCAGACCTCTCACAGGGCAGGCAGTGACAGTATCCCCCTCCCCCCCCCCCCCCCCGTTCTACGGGTGACCTCCTCCGGGCACCCAGGACCGACCTTATCCAGGTGTGCCCTGTGAAAGGCAACTAGCACTGACATCAGTCGCCGGAACCCACATTCTTTCTTCTGGACCGTAACCCTTCCAATGTACAAGGTACTGAAGGGAACCACGAAGAATACATGAGTTAATTATTCTGGAGATCTGAAACTCCAGATTACCATCTATCATGACAGGAGGAGGTGGCAAGGGAGATAGTTCAGCAGGTTCCACATAGTTTTTCAACAAAGATTTGTGAAACACATTATGGATTGTCCAAGCCTGCGGAAGTTCAAGACGAAACACAACTGGATTAATAATGGCAGAGATCTTGTAAGGACCAATAAATCTTGGGCCCAACTTCCAAAAGGGTACCTTTAACTTAATGTTCTTAGTAGACAACCACACCAAATCACCCACACACAGGTCCGGACCAGTCATACGTCTCTTGTCAGCCATACTTTATATCTTTCGCCCATTTTTTTCAAATTGATTTGAATCTTCCGCCAGATAGATGACAATGAGGAAGAGAATCTCTCCTCTTCAGGTATACCAGAGGACTCAGTCCCAGAAAAAGTACCAAACTGAGGGTGAAACTCATATGCACCAAAAAAATGGTGACTTATAAGTGGACTCCTGTCTATGGTTATTCAAGGCAAACTCAGCCAAAGACAAAAATAAAGACCATTCTTCCATTCTCAGAGACAAAACACCTCAAAAAAGTCTCCAGATTCTCGTTAGTGCGCTCAGTTTGTCCGTTCGACTGAGGGTGGAAAGCCGAAGAAAAGGACAACTGAAACCCCCAGGCGAGTACAGAACACCCTCCAGAACCTGGAAACAAATTGCGTCCCCTATCAGATACCACATCAGAGGGAATGCCATGTAATTTCACAATGTTATCAATAAACACTTGAGCGAGAGTTTTGGCATTGGGCAAACCTGATAATGGTATGAAGTGCGCCATCTTACTGAAGCGGTCTACCACCACCAAAATCACAGTCTTCCTAGAAGAGCTAGGTAAATCAGTGATGAAGTCCATGGACAAATGCGTCCAAGGACGGGATGGGATGGACAAAGGAAGAAGGGATCCTGAAGGCTGAGTATGAGTCACCTTGTTTTTTAGAATAAAAAGCACAAGGGCGCCATTTGCTAGGAGAGGGAACCTGCGACAACACTGCTCCGACTCCCACTTCTGATGCGTCAACCTCCACAATGAAAGGTTGAGACACATTGGGTTGCAGCAGAATTAGAGCAGAAGCGAAACATTCCTTTATTGCAGAAAAAGCATGTAATGCCTCTGCCGACCAGACTGAGAAGTCCACACCTTTCTTGGTCATATCACTCAAAGGCTTGACAACAGTGGAATAATTCAGGATAAACTTTCTGTAGTAATTAGTAAATCCCAAAAACCGCATCAGCGCTTTCTGATTCTCAGGTCGATCCCAGTCTAATACTGCACGGACCTTTTCAGGATCCATACGAAAACCTGAGGAAGAAAGCAGGTAACCCAGGAACTGCAGCTCCTGAACAGCAAGCACACATTTTTCCAACTTAGCATACAACTTATTCTCCCGGAGGATCAATAATACTTGTCTTAAATTATCCTGATGTGTCTCCATATCAGGCAAGTAAATTAGTATGTCATCGAGGTAAATAACAACAAACCTCCCCACCAAATGATGAAAAATGTCATTGATAAAGTGCTGAAAGACCGCCGGAGCATTAGTCAAACCAAAGGGCATGACCAAGTTCTCAAAGTTACCCTCAGGGGTATTAAAATCCATCTTCCATTCATCCCCCTCCCTGATTCTTATCAGATTATAAGTCCCTCTTAAATCCAATTTATAAAACACCTTGGCTTCAACAATCTGATCGAATAAATCCGGGATCAAGGGAAGGGGATAAGGATCCCGGACAGTGATAAGATTAAGCTCCCGGAAATCCAAACATGGTCTAAGGGACCGATCTTTTTTTTTTTAACAAAAAAGAAGCCTGCAGCCACAGGTGACTAATGGTCTAATATGTCCTTTTGTCAAACTCTCGGTAATATACTCTCGCATAACTTCTCTTTTGGGTTGAGAAAGATTATACAACCGAGACTTTGGCAATTTAGCTCCGGGAATAAGATTGACCGGACAATCATACTCTCAATGAGGGGGTAACTCCTGATCTCCACCCTCAGAGAATACGACCGAAAAATCAGAAAGAAACGGAGGTAACACCTTAGTGGATACCACTGAAAGTGATGCGCCGTCCATACAGAAATCACTCCAATTACTGATTTGTCTTGCTTGACAATCTATGGTAGGATTATGTCTGATCAACCATGGTAAACCTAGCACTAGAGGAGCAGTCAAACCCTTCAGCACAAACCAAGAAATGGACTCAACATGGGAATCACCCACCCTCAAATTAATATCCTGCACCATATGAGTCAGACACTTTGCAAGAGAGGAGCGGAATCAATAGCAAACACAGATATCCCCTTGTTTAATGCGCTTGTTTTAAAACCATGACTCTGAACAAATTGATAATCAACAAGGTTAACCCCTGCACCACTGTCAACAAACACTTCTAATTCAATATTTACGGAGTCTAGCGCCACCATGGCAGGCAGGAGAAATCGGGTACTACAGGTAAAAGACAAAAATATCTTCTCTGACTCCCCATCCACGCTACCAAGAGTAAGAGAACTAGATCTATTAGTGAGAACCCCCTTTTTTTCTTTTTCACCATGAGATTTAATATAAGGACATCCGAGGTTCCCATTACCAGGGCCTGAAGAGACCTGTCCCAACTGCATAGGCTCATCATCTAGCTGAAGTGAAGAGATTGTTTCCCCATATGATAGTGCATCCCGAGAGAGGGGAACCTTGCATCTCTCTCTGGCGTCTATCAATCCGTATGGCCAGGGACATAGCCGCCTCCAAAGAATCAGGGTTTTCGTGGAATGCCAGGGCGTCTTTTAGTCTCTCAGACAGCCCCTGACAGAACTGACTACGGAGTGCTGGGTTTTTCCGCTCCGAATCAGTCGCCCATCTCTTAAATTCAGAACAATATGACTCTGCAAAACGTTCTCCCTGACTCAAGCTACGCAGCTTAGAATTGGCCAAAGAAACCCGGTCTGGGTCATCATAAATAAGGCCCAGGGCTCTGAAAAATTCATCCACCGATTGGAGGGATTGGGAACAGATCGGTAGAGAAAAGGCCCAGGACTGAGCATCACCTTTCAGCAGAGAAATAATAATCCCCCCTCTTTGAGTCTCGTCCCCAGAGGGGATCGGATGCAGACGAAAATACAATTTACAAGATTCTCTGAAACTAACAAAATTATCACTTCCCCCAGAAAACCTGTCTGGGAGGCGACCTTAGGTTTAAGGCTGATCTGGTTCACACTGGCTGAACCAGACGCCTGAGAATCCTGAAACTGTGCAACACCATGACAGAGGTCAGCTACCTCCAAAGATAATCCCTGTATGCGATCAACTAGTGCATTAACAGTATCCATATCTGCACAAGGAAAATAATGACGGTAAGGGCAGTTGTTAATGTCACAGTAGGTGGGGAAAGGAAGAACACAAAATAAACAAATTACAACAGTAACACAGACTAGGCCCCAAAGCTAGTGAAGAGGGGGATGGTAACCTCCTAGTTATCCTTGAGCCTCTCCCTGACTGCTAACAGTTTGAGCAAATCCTAATGGTGGAAGAACTCATACACCGGAACCTAAGACCTGCTGAAACTGACACAAACCCTAAATTAGGGAGCGGGAATGAGACTGCCGGGACCTTCCACTGTGAAGGGACCAGCATCTCCCTGAGACCTAGACACAACACACACACACAAAGTAGAAACATTAGGACTTAGCTTGAGAAGAGTAAGAAGTAGGAGAACTTCTAACAACCAGCTTGGAACTCCAGAAGGAAATAACAACCGCAAGGTCTGCAGTGAGAGGCGGGCTAAAATAGAGCCACTAAATAGTGATGAGAGGCAGGGGTCATATTCGAATTCCGCGATATTTCGCGAATATTTTGTAGAATATTCAGCGAATATTCGTGAATTTGAATATTGACTATATTCAAAAAAAAATTTACTCAAAAAATTGACAAGGTAATGATCGCGTAATATGCAAATTTTCGTAATGCAAGTTCAATTGCCGAGCAAAAACATGATTCCTCCCTGCTTCCTGCTTGTGGGCCAATGAGTCATAGCACTATATCGAATATATTCGTAATATTCTAAAACAAGAATATATAGCAATACAGCGAATATTCGAAAAAAACTAATATAGAGCAATTTAGGGGCGTGGCTAGGCTGCCGAACGAGATGGCCGCTTGAGTGAAGAGCTCCTGCACCTCAGCGACTGTAACCTGGCTTGCTCGATTTTATCCACCGCAAAGACAGCACTATTCTACCCTCCCAGATGCTCTACTCCTCTGCGGTCACAATGGGGAAAACGAGGAAGCAATTGCAGAAGATGCAGGATGGGAATCTTGAAAGTTACTTTGACTGGGGTTGTTCTAAAGATAGCGCCGACGGAGCGGACAAAACGGCAGTGAGTTCCCCTATTAGCACGATGTCACCAGCGCTCACAGCCCGCTCACCCTCACCACCGGATCTATCGGGCACCACTGACCTGCTCCATGTGACACCCCCGTCGCTTCCTCCGACCTCCAACCCCGGAGGAGCCAAGAGCTTCACGGCAAGCTGCATTGAGGATCCAAGATGGCGCCCGTCCCCTGGCGTGGCAGCAACAGCCGCTCAGCCTCCAGCACCTGAAGTCGACCACGATGAATCCCGGTGGCCATATGCAGCTGAGTGAGTACACCCCTCATAACGCGGTGCCTCTGGACCCCTTCCAGCTACTACCTACCTCAGATAAACCAGTCACGGAGGACTCTCTTAAAAACATGCTCCTGGCATTGAAATCCTCCCTGCAGGCAGATATGGCAGGACTGATTAATCCCCTGGCTGCCAGGCTACAAACTACAGAAGACAAGGTGCAGCATGTGGAGGTGAAAATGGGTGAATTTGCTTCATCACAAAATGCCATAATTGATGCCCACAACGCTATGGCTGACGAGCTGGAGGCCCTCAAGTGGAAAATGGCAGACCTGGAGGACCGTTCCAGACGGAATAATATAAAATTTAGGGGTATCCCTGAGGATGTAGCCTCCCAAGATCTGCAGGCATACCTGAAAGGGTTAATAAAAGCTCTCTTGCCACAGATTCCAACCCCTGATATGATCATCGATAGGGCTCACAGGCTTCCCAAACCTCCACACCTAGGCCCTAATATTCCACGCGATACCCTGGCGCGTATTCATTTTTTTCATACCAAGGAAGCAATTATGGCTGCAGCGAGGAATAAGTCTGCGCTACCTGCTCCATATCAGAAGATTAAACTCTTCACTGACCTCTCCATGGTCACCCTCCGAAGGCGCAGAGCACTACAGCCTATTACAGCTGCTCTTAGGGATAATGACTTCCCATACAAATGGGGCTACCCTCTAAGGATCCTTGTCCGGAAAAATGGTCAAATGCACGCCATCAAGACCCTGGAGGAAGGGAAGCAGTTACTTCTCCTCTGGCAGATCCCTCTGTCCTCCAACAAAGTGGGTGCGGACCCCACCACCGTTGTTCCTGATACCCCGCTTACATCGGAGGACTGATTCCCCATGAGGGATGTCTATCGTGCAGGGACTTCTGCAGTGACCCATGTTCTACATTCGAGCGCTATCTTAGCGAAGTATATGGTTAGGTGCAGGTCCCTCTGTCACCATTACCTATTTTGGTTTACTCCAATCTAGCATTGGACTTTCGCCCTGTCCTATCTTAGACGGTTACTCCCGTCCTGTTTAAAGCCTACTGATTTTTAGACGGATATTTAAGTCTTATCTGTTGGTTTGTTATTCCTCCCTCCCTCTCTCCTCCCTTTCTTCCCCGTTGTAGAACCATAAGTGCCTGTAATCCCTGTCTTATTGATATCTGAACCTAATATTGTGTTATGTTATCTGCTCCAAGGGTCGCATTTAGTGGTTCCCTCTTGACATTATGGGCCTCAAGATTATGTCCCTGAATGTCAACAGTCTGAACTGCCCCCAGAAGAGGTCTTACATGTGGAAAGAAGCTCTGACAGCTAATGTTGATGTTCTATGTATTCAGGAGACCCATCTACTGCAAGCAGATGCTGACAGAGTACGCCACCGTTTATTCCCTGTTATCCTGCAGTCGCATTGTGACAAGAAAAAGAGAGGTACCCTGATTGTGGTTAAAAACACTGTCGCCTACACTCCTATTAAGACCAAAATTGACCCACAAGGTCGATATATCATCCTAGTTTGCTCCATCAACAGCATTGTATATACGCTGGTGAACCTATATGCCCCTAATTCGCACCAGTTGGCTTTCTTACATAAACTTATGCGCAATGTAAACAAGCTTAAACAAGGGAAAGTGGTTATATGCGGAGACTTTAATGCCGTCCTACACCCTACTATTGACTCCTCATTTTCTGCCAGACGCTCGGATGCGGGAATATCCACCTTCCTGCACTCTGAGGGCCTCACAGATGTGTGGAGAGCACAGCACAGCCTTGAGAGAGATTATTCCTTCTTTTCCCCGATACATATGTCCTACTCACGAATTGACATGTTCATGGTAGATCACACAGCTTTGCTCCATACTCTTTCCACCGATATTGGCCTAATTAAATGGTCCGATCATGCCCCGATCACTATTATTTTAGAAGAACAGTTTCAATCCACTAGGCCCCCTATATGGAGGAATAACACATTTCTCTTCAACAACCCAAAACATGTATCTGAGCTTTCTGCACAGTTAACTGAATACTTCCAGTTCAACAATGGTTCAGTTTCCAACAAATTCCTCCTGTGGCAGGCCCACAAAGCGTACATGCGAGGCTCTTTAATCAAACTGAATTCTGTAGTGAGAAGGCTCAGAGAACGTGATATTACTCAGACAATGGAGGACATCGCTAGATTGGAGACAATCAATAAAGCAGCTCCAAACAATCAATGCTCCACCGAGATTAGGGAAGCACGAAATAAGCTTAGCAGCTTACTTCTCCAAAACTACCACAAGTCCCTTTTACGGCTTCACTCTAAATTCTATTCTCAGAACAACAAAGCCGGCAGACTTTTAGCTCAACAACTAAAATCCCAGCAATCAAAATCAAAAATTCCCCATCTGTTGCACCCTGGGAACAAAGCAAAATTGACGGACCCCCGTGAAATCGCCAACCAATTTAACCACCTCAGCCCCCAGTGCTTAAACACCCTGAAAGACCAGGCCACTTTTTACACTTCTGACCTACACTACTTTCACCGTTTATTGCTCGGTCATGCAACTTACCACCCAAATGAATTTTACCTCCTTTTCTTCTCACTAATAGAGCTTTCATTTGGTGGTATTTCATTGCTGCTGACATTTTTACTTTTTTTGTTATTAATCGAAATTTAACGATTTTTTTTGCAAAAAAATGACATTTTTCACTTTCAGTTGTAAAATTTTGCAAAAAAAACGACATCCATATATAAATTTAGCTCTAAATTTATTGTTCTACATGTCTTTGATAAAAAAAAAATGTTTGGGTAAAAAAAAAATGCTTTGGGTAAAAGTTATAGCGTTTACAAACTATGGTACAAAAATGTGAATTTCCGCTTTTTGAAGCAGCTCTGACTTTCTGAGCACCTGTCATGTTTCCTGAGGTTCTACAATGCCCAGACAGTACAAACACCCCACAAATGACCCCATTTCGGAAAGTACACACCCTAAGGTATTCGCTGATGGGCATAGTGAGTTCATAGAACTTTTTATTTTTTGTCACAAGTTAGCGGAAAATGATGATTTTTTTTTTTGATTTTTTTTTCTTACAAAGTCTCATATTCCACTAACTTGTGACAAAAAATAAAAACTTCCATGAACTCACTATGCCCATCACGAAATACCTTGGGGTCTCTTCTTTCCAAAATGGGGTCACTTGTGGGGTAGTTATACTGCCCTGGCATTCTAGGGGCCCAAATGTGTGGTAAGGAGTTTGAAATCAAATTCTGTAAAAAATGACGAGTGAAATCCGAAAGGTGCTCTTTGGAATGTGGGCCCCTTTGCCCACCTAGGCTGCAAAAAAGTGTCACACATCTGGTATCTCCGTATTCAGTAGAAGTTGGGGAATGTGTTTTGGGGTGTCATTTTACATATACCCATGCTGGGTGAGATAAATATCTTGGTCAAATGCCAACTTTGTATAAAAAAATGGGAAAAGTTGTCTTTTGCCAAGATATTTCTCTCACCCAGCATGGGTATATGTAAAAAGACACCCCAAAACACATTCCCCAACTTCTCCCGAGTACGGAGATACCAGATGTGTGACACTTTTTTGCAGCCTAGGTGGGCAAAGGGGCCCATATTCCAAAGAGCACCTTTCGGATTTCACTCGTCATTTTTTACAGAATTTGATTTCAAACTCCTTACCACACCTTTGGGCCCCTAGAATGCCAGGGCAGTATAACTACCCCACAAGTGACCCCATTTTGGAAAGAAGAGACCCCAAGGTATTCGCTGATGGGCATAGTGAGTTCATGGAAGTTTTTATTTTTTGTCACAAGTTAGTGGAATATGAGACTTTGTATGAAAAAAAAAAAAAAAAAAAAAATCATCATTTTCCACTAACTTGTGACAAAAAATAAAAAATTCTAGGAACTCGCCATGCCCCTCACGGAATACCTTGGGGTGTCTTCTTTCCAAAATGGGGTCACTTGTGGGGTAGTTATACTGCCCTGGCATTTTCCAGGGGCCCTAATGTGTGGTAAGTAGGTAAATGACCAGTGAAATCCGAAAGGTGCTCTTTGGAATATGGGCCCCTTTGCCCACCTAGGCTGCAAAAAAGTGTCACACATCTGGTATCTCCGTACTCGGGAGAAGTTGGGGAATGTGTTTTGGGGTGTCTTTTTACATATACCCATGCTGGGTGAGAGAAATATCTTGGCAAAAGACAACTTTTCCCATTTTTTTATACAAAGTTGGCATTTGACCAAGATATTTATCTCACCCAGCATGGGTATATGTAAAATGACACCCCAAAACACATTCCCCACCTTCTCCTGAGTACGGAGATACCAGATGTGTGACACTTTTTTGCAGCCTAGGTGGGCAAAGGGGCCCATATTCCAAAGAGCACCTTTCGGATTTCACTCGTCATTTTTTACAGAATTTGATTTCAAACTCCTTACCACACATTTGGGCCCCTAAAATACCAGGGCATTATACCTACCCCACAAGTGACCCCATTTTGGAAAGAATAGACCCCAAGGTATTCGCTGATGGGCATAGTGAGTTCATGGAAGTTTTTATTTTTTGTCACAAGTTAGTGGAATATGAGACTTTGTATGAAAAAAAAAAAAAAAAAAAAAAAATCATCATTTTCCACTAACTTGTGACAAAAAATAAAAAATTCTAGGAACTCGCCATGCCCCTCACGGAATACCTTGGGGTGTCTTCTTTCCAAAATGGGGTCACTTGTGGGGTAGTTATACTGCCCTGGCATTTTCCAGGGGCCCTAATGTGTGGTAAGTAGGTAAATGACCAGTGAAATCCGAAAGGTGCTCTTTGGAATATGGGCCCCTTTGCCCACCTAGGCTGCAAAAAAGTGTCACACATCTGGTATCGCCGTATTCAGGAGAAGGTGGGGAATGTGTTTTGGGGTGTCTTTTTACATATACCCATGCTGGGTGAGAGAAATATCTTGGCAAAAGACAACTTTTCCCATTTTTTTATACAAAGTTGGCATTTGACCAAGATATTTATCTCACCCAGCATGGGTATATGTAAAATGACACCCCAAAACACATTCCCCACCTTCTCCTGAGTACGGAGATACCAGATGTGTGACACTTTTTTGCAGCCTAGATGCGCAAATGGGCCCAAATTCCATTTAGGAGGGCATTTTTAGACATTTGGATACCAGACTTCTTCTCACGCTTTGGGGCCCCTAGAATGCCAGGGCAGTATAAATACCCCACATGTGACCCCATTTTGGAAAGAAGACACCCCAAGGTATTCAATGAGGGGCATGGCGAGTTCATAGAAATTTTTTTTTTTTGGCACAAGTTAGCGGAAATTGATATTTTTTATTTTTTTCTCACAAAGTCTCCCGTTCCGCTAACTTGGGACAAAAATTTCAATCTTTCATGGACTCAATATGCCCCTCACGGAATACCTGGGGGTGTCTTCTTTCCGAAATGGGGTCACATGTGGGGTATTTATACTGCCCTGGCATTCTAGGGGCCCTAAAGCGTGAGAAGAAGTCTGGAATATAAATGTCTAAAAAATTTTACGCATTTGGATTCCGTGAGGGGTATGGTGAGTTCATGTGAGATTTAATTTTTTGTCACAAGTTAGTGGAATATGAGACTTTGTAAGAAAAAAAAATAATAATTCCGCTAACTTGGGCCAAAAAAATGTCTGAATGGAGCCTTACAGGGGGGTGATCAATGACAGGGGGGTTGATCAATGACAGGGGGTTGATCAATGACAGGGGGGTGATCAATGACAGGGGGGGTGATCAATGACAGGGGGGGTGATCAATGACAGGGGGGGTGATCAATGACAGGGGGGTGATCAATGACAGGGGGGTGATCAATGACAGGGGGGGTGATCAATGACAGGGGGGGTGATCAATGACAGGGGGGGTGATCAATGACAGGGGGGGTGATCAATGACAGGGGGGGTGATCAATGACAGGGGGGTAATCAATGACAGGGGGGTGATCAGGGAGTCTATATGGGGTGATCACCACAGTCATTGATCATGCCCCTGTAAGGCTTCATTCAGACGTCCGGATGCGTTTTGCGGATCCGATCCATCTATCAGTGGATCCGTAAAAATCATGCGGACGTCTGAATGGAGCTTTACAGGGGGGTAATCAATGACAGGGGGGTGATCAATGACAGGGGGGTGATCAGGGAGTCTATATGGGGTGATAACCACAGTCATTGATCATGCCCCTGTAAGGCTTCATTCAGACGTCCGGATGCGTTTTGCGGATCCGATCCATCTATCAGTGGATCCGTAAAAATCATGCGGACATCTGAATGGAGCTTTACAGGGGGGTGATCAGGGAGTCTATATGGGGTGATCACCACAGTCATTGATCATGCCCCTGTAAGGCTTCATTCAGACGTCCGGATGCGTTTTGCGGATCCGATCCATCTATCAGTGGATCCGTAAAAATCATGCGGACGTCTGAATGGAGCTTTACAGGGGGGTGATCAATGACAGGGGGGTGATCAATGACAGGGGGGTGATCAGGGAGTCTATATGGGGTGATAACCACAGTCATTGATCATGCCCCTGTAAGGCTTCATTCAGACGTCCGGATGCGTTTTGCGGATCCGATCCATCTATCAGTGGATCCGTAAAAATCATGCGGACATCTGAATGGAGCTTTACAGGGGGGTGATCAGGGAGTCTATATGGGGTGATCACCACAGTCATTGATCATGCCCCTGTAAGGCTTCATTCAGACGTCCGGATGCGTTTTGCGGATCCGATCCATCTATCAGTGGATCCGTAAAAATCATGCGGACGTCTGAATGGAGCTTTACAGGGGGGTAATCAATGACAGGGGGGTGATCAATGACAGGGGGGTGATCAGGGAGTCTATATGGGGTGATAACCACAGTCATTGATCATGACCCTGTAAGGCTTCATTCAGACGTCCGGATGCGTTTTGCGGATCCGATCCATCTATCAGTGGATCCGTAAAAATCATGCGGACATCTGAATGGAGCTTTACAGGGGGTTGATCAATGACAGGGGGGTAATCAATGACAGGGGGGTGATCAGGGAGTCTATATGGGGTGATCAGGGGTGATTAGGGGTGATCAGGGGCTAATAAGGGGTTAATAAGTGACGGGGGGGGGGTGTAGTGTAGTGTAGTGGTGCTTGGTGGGACTTTACTGAGCTACCTGTGTCCTCTGGTGGTCGATCCAAACAAATGGGACCACCAGAGGACCAGGTAGCAGGTATATTAGACGCTGTTATCAAAACAGCGTCTAATATACCTGTTAGGGGTTAAAAAAAACACATCTCCAGCCTGCCAGCGAACGATCGCCGCTGGCAGGCTGGAGATCAACTCTCTTACCTTCCGTTCCTGTGAGCGCGCGCGCCTGTGTGCGCGCGTTCACAGGAAATCTCGCGTCTCGCGAGATGACGCGTATATGCGTCCACTCGGAATGAATCAACCACCTCCAGGACGCGTCTGTGCGTACAGCGGTCCGGAGGTGGTTAAATTGTATTACCAGTCGCTTTACAACTTAAAAGAGACTGTCCCTCTTCCTGGTGATTACTCTTCCTCGGTGGAGAGCTTTCTAACTCAAGCGTCTCTCCCTGCCCTCTCAACACTCCATTTTCACTTGTTGAAATTAATAAAGTTGTCGGGTCTCTCCAGATGGGTAAGTCTCCAGGTCCTGATGGACTCTCTAATGAGTACTTTCGCCACTTCCAGAGTATTATTGCTCCCTACATGCTTGACATGTTTAACTTAGTACAGGATGGCCACCTTTTTCCCCCAGATATGTTAGAAGCACTTATAGTCACTATCCCGAAACCAGGCAAAACCCCTGATGTGCCCCAGAACTTCCGCCCTATTTCGCTGCTTAATTCTGACATAAAAATTTTCGCCAAACTTATCGCTAATAGATTGGCTCCACTCCTCCCCTCCCTGATCCACCCTGACCAAACAGGGTTTGTAACTGGCCGATTAGCGTCTGATAACACTAGACGGATTGTGGACTTAATTAATTACGCTGAATTACATAATCTCCCAATGCTCGCGATGCTGCATTGGGACTACACTTTCTCTACTCTCCGTCAAATGGGCTTTTCGGGGCAGATACTGCAGACTATCCATAGCTTATATTCTTCACCATCCGCGAGGGTCTGGGTTAATGGTGTGGTGTCGGACCCGTTTGCAATTACCAATGGATCCAGACAGGGTTGCCCCTTATCTCCCCTATTGTTTATCCTGGCATTGGAACCCCTGGCTCAGTCCATAAGAAACTCGCCTTTAATAACGGGAATGGAAGTGGGGAATAGGTCCCATAAGATCACACTTTATGCGGACGACATCATTCTCACTTTATCTAACCCCAGTAGCTCGCTAGGCGCCGCCCTTAATATTATCTCACATTACGGGTCTCTGTCTTACTATAAAATTAATAGCGCTAAGTCTCAAGCCTTACCTATCAATATCCCACTAGCTGAGGTAGCCTCTCTGAAATCCTCACATGATTTAGATTGGCAAACTTCTGAGCTACCTTACTTAGGTGTTAAGATTACCTATCCTTGCTCCTTGCTTTATAGTAAAAATTACCTCCCCCTTCTCGATACAATGCAGAGAGACCTTAACAGTTTCTCTATGAAAGCTGTATCCTGGGCGGGCAGAGTGGCGTCATTTCAAATGATGACCCTTCCCAAATTCATATATATTTTTCGGGCCCTCCCGATCCCTATGACATTTTTTAAAAAAGCTCAGACTGCCCTAGGTAAATATATTTGGGGTCCGACCAAACCTAAAGTAGCTCGTGCACTATTGTCCAAGAAAAAACAAGTTGGCGGACTAGGCCTCCCGGACATTAGGGATTACTTTCAAGCAATAGCGCTCTCTTTTGCCCGGGAATGGTGGTCCCCAGATGACACAAAGGCCTGGATCCAGATTGAGCAGCACACTATAAAACGCGCTTCATTGAAGGACTACCTGATCCATCTGTTGTGGAACCCATCCCAGCCATGTGGAGACTTACTGACAATAAGACTGGTTGGTAGCTTGTGGTCCTCTATCCACAAGACGCAGAAAGACACAGTAGCCACCCTTCTTGCACAAGCCACTATAGGAACATTGGAGCTAACCATTCCTGATATTAATTTGAATGCCTGGAGGGAGAGAGGGATCACTTTAATCTCCCAAATCATGTCAAATGACTGTCTCCTCCCCTTTGATTCTCTTCACCGCTTGTTTGCATTGCCGCATACAGAATTCTACAATTTTCTTAGAATCAGACACTTCATTGCTAAGATTAAGCAAAGTCCACCCTCTATTAACTCAGACATATGGAGACTGTTCCAACACCCGTCCCTTTTTAGGAAGCATACTACGCGATACGTGTTTGATGTTTTAGGGGATAAAGCTACCTTTGTCAAAACATTGCCCATCAGGAAATGGGAAACAGAATTGGGGAAAATTTTTCCAGACGAGCAGTGGATACAAGCTATCAGATTCCTAGTCTCCAATTTTAAATGTGTCTCCCACTATGAAGCAGGGTTGAAGACCCTCCTGCATTGGTACTTCACCCCACAGAGACTGGGTAGAATCTACCCTTCGTCTTCCCCCAACTGTTGGCGGGAGTGTGGGGCCAGAGGTTCCTTATTCCATATCTTATGGACATGTCCTGTAATCAAGCAATTCTGGCGCAGTGTTTTTGACCTGATCACTGAGATTACCTCCCGGGTTATGGACCCTCACCCTGAACTGGCTCTCTTGTTTCTGGGTATTCACAATATCCCCCTAGAACACAGGAACTTGGTGGGTCACATTCTGCTTAATGCTAAATTGATCATTACACGTTATTGGAAGCAAACTGTTTCTCCAACTATAGCAGAAGTTATACTAGAGGTTAACAAATCATGCAGATATGAAAACCTAGTGCCTTCCACGATTATCCCCCTGAAGTCCAAGCTTCTCACCTGGAGTCCATGGCTCAATAACCCAAACTACACCTCCTGAAGTGTATGGAGATTCTTGATTTTGGGCTGAGATTAGGGCGCAGTAATGTATGCAGGGAAAAATTGGTCCCTCAAATTACGATGACTTGTGGTTTACCTTATCACCCCTTCTTCCCTCCCCCTTTTCCCTTTCCCCCTTTTACCTCTATGATGTTACGGTCTAATTGTTACAGACCTTACTCACTATGCAAGCTATTAATGTACACCATTGTCTTACTGATTAGCCTACTGCGTAGGCGCACATTGTTATGCCTTCCTTTATTGCAATCTCTGGCTTGAATAGCCAATCTTTGAAAATGCCAATAAAAATGATTTACTCTATAGAGCAATTTAGCTAATATAGTGCTATAATCTTTTTTTTTTATAGTTGTAATTTTTTTCCAATCTGAACTTCAGATGAGAAAAAAAATTACAACTATTAGACAAAGAAGATTATAGCACTATATTAGCTAAATTGCTCTATATTCGGTTTTTTCCCCCGAATATTAGCTATATTGCTATATATTCTTGTTTTAGAATATTACAAATATTCAAAAAAACAAATATATTCGATATAGTGCTATATATACATTTTTTTGAATATTCATCATTTTTTCCATTTAAAGTCATGATTCCTCCCTGCTTCTTGCTTGTGGGCCAATGAGTCATTGGCTCACAAGCAAGAAGCAGGGAGGAATCATGTTTTTACTCGGCAATTGAAAAATTTGCGATAAAAATTTGCATGACGAAAATTCACTATATAAAAAGCTTGAATATTTGAACTTACGAATATATATCACTATATTCAAAATATTCGCAAATTTTCAAAGTACCTGTATTCGCGATAAAAATTAGCAATTCGTATATTCGTGATCAACACCACCACTAAACAGCAAATGAGCAGAACCTGTGAAGAGGTGATATCCTGCCCACAACAACAGACAGCAAGGAAAAACAGAAAGACCTGTCAGATAGACTCACGTGCTGCAAGTCTATCTGATCTTCTCAGACCTCTCACAGGGCAGACAGTGACAGAAGGAGGTTCTATGGTTTGGTGAGCCCACAACTGAGCATTTGGCCAATAAACCAAATAAAATTAAAAGTTATACATAAAATTGTACAAATAACATATTCATGGAACATGTTAACCTGCCTGCTTCTAAATTTTACATTTATCTGAAAGTTTGCTGTTTGTGGACATGGCAGAAATGGGTCTGACATGCAATCAAAGATGTGTGCAGTATCATCTAGAGTAGACCATGGGCCAGTAACCTCTGGTTCTCCAGCTGTTGAGCAACTAGAACTCCCAGCATGCATCCAATCAATTGCTGCTGCAGCCATGACCTACTACTCTTAGGCTAAGTTCACACGAACGTGTGTAATCTGTGGCCGTATTGCGGCCCGTAAATTGCGGGCCGCAATACACGGCCACAGTTCCGTGTGAATTCCGCATCACGGATGCGGACCCATTCACTTCAATGGGTCCGCTAATCCGGAATCGCGGAACGCCCGCACGGGACGGGACCCCTCGGAAGCACTACGGAGTGCCTCCTGGGGTTACGTCCCGTTCTTCCGTTCCGCAAAAAGATAGAACAAGTCCTATCTTTTCGCGGAACGGCCGGATCGCGGACCCATTAAAGTGAATGGGTCCGCGATCCGATGCGGCTGACCTACGGCCGGCGAACAAGCATTGCGGCCCGCTATTTGCGGGCCGCTTCACAGGCACGGGTCACACACGTTCGTGTGAACCCGGCCTTAGTGAAGGGGAATGGAAATACTCGGAATGGCTGGGGATTGCTGAGGTGAGCATGCTTTTTGCTTATACCATGTTGTGTTGCTTTAAAGATATTTTTCCCTGGACAACCCCTACAGTTCTTTGTATGCTTCGGAGCAACCTGAAGTACTGCATTTTGTGTACAACCAACCCTGATTCCAAAACACAGAACTTGTTCATAGATTAGAGATAAATGCAGGAACAGACTGTCACATATCTGCTGAGTAGCAAGCAGTCCAGGATTGTGCAGTAGGAGTGGCACTGTGCCACTATGAGATTATTCTATGGATACTGTTGCCTGGACATAAAGTTTTATGGACAAGTCTATCTGCTGGCCAAAGTGGTATGACCAATAATGTATGAATGTTATTATTGCCTCTGCACTCTTTGACCTACACTCATTTATAGGCCTGCAGTGTGAAGTATGTGCCAGATTGCAGCTCTGAGTGGGTACAAAGTACCCCTAGTGTCATAGGCATAATTGCTAGGATAACAGCTGCTTTGGGGCCCATAACTAAAACGTTAAATGCTGCTAGTGATGACTATGAATGATGAAAGGGGCATGAAAAAATGAATGGGACCTTATTCCAAGTTTTCTATGGAGCCCCATGGTTACTTTTTGCATCCCAGCATTATCCCTCTGCTGCGTTTTCTGAATTATTTAGGTATTGTGACATCACTGCACTATCCTGTGCTATGACATCATACTTACAATGAGACATCATCATGTTTATGTTTTCTTGTGCAGTAATTTTACCAAGCACATGACATTCTCTCTGTCCGGCAACATTACTGCATGCATTATTTGTGTCAAATTATTACCGTAAGTAGATTCATTCTTGCACTTTGACATCAATGTAGATATTCTCATCACATGTTTTGGAGAGAGGAAAATAAATATAAGGGAAAATAAATATAAACTTGCTGTTGAAAGTAGCGAGAGTAATATGGGGGTCCATTTTTACGTTTTACAACTCTACCCAGTGTTAGGACAATCTGCTGGGAGCAGTAGTGTTTTGAACATTTGTAACAATGGTTGGAGTTAAGGGTGAGGCTTTTAAAATGGGATGCAGCAAGTATGTATATGTTTCTTCTAGAGAGACTCCTGGATAGCAGCTAACCATTATTGTGGCTCTCAAAAGTCTCTTTAGGCTACTTTCACACTAGCGTTGTTTGAATCCGGCGTTCAATTCAGACACCGGAACTGCCCGCCTGATCTGTAAAAACGTGTGAAAACGGATTACATTTGAATCCTGATCAGGATTTTGATCAGAATGAAAAAAATGCATTGGAAAAAACGGATCCGCCATTTATGGACTTTAACTTTCTTTTCAAATTTTTAGGGTTTAACATGGAAAAGCCGGATCCAGTTTAACGGAACATACGGCGCCGGATCCGGCATTAATGCAAGTCAATGGGAAAAAGGCCGGATCCAGCGTTCAATCAAAGTGTTCCGGATTTTTGGCCGGAGGTAAAAATACAACATGCTACAGTTTTCTGAAAATCCTGATCAGTCAAAAAGACTGAACTGAAGACATCCTGATGCATCCTGAACGGATTACTCTCCATTCAGAATGCATTAGGATAAAACTGATCAGTTCTTTTCCGGATTTGAGCCCTTAGGACAGAACTCAGCACCGGAAAAGAAAAACGCTAGTGTGAAAGTACCCTTAATCATAATCCACATGCGAGAAATATTCAATGTACTCCTCAACATTTTTAGCATTTCATTCTTGTATAATTTATATGTGCATCACAGGCCGAATGGGAGAGCCATAAGTGTAGCTAAAGCTGGAAGGAAAAAATGCAGATTTCCAAATGCAGATGCATTGCGATAGATAGCGATAGATAGCGATAGATAGATAGATAGATAGATAGATAGATAGATAGATAGAATATTGCACACAGGATACAAATAATTACCTTTGGCAGTTGACACTGATCCAAGCAGCTACATCCTTACAAGTGTGCTCATTTTATAATCTCTCAAACTATATATATAGTTGAGGACAGGTATGCAGAATTCCCCAAAGCAACATTTAATCTTTGGGAGACTGTAATTCTCACTAACAAGCTACTCATTATTTTTGGGATTATACGGCTACTTGGAAAAATAGTGCAAGAATGATAATTACAGTGCTATATGACTTTAACCCCTGCAAACAAGATCTTTGGGTGTCGATGTCTTCATGGGCCAGCCGTGGATGCAATGGAGGCCTCCTCGTCTGCCCTCTGTGTATACCTATATAAAAAAGAAGGTCCAAACCAGTTACCTTTATCTACTCTGTGTATACCTACTAGACTGTGTCTAGTGCAGGGGCGCACACACAGGGGGGTACAATGTGTCTGGACCCCCCTTCTCAGAAGCAGTCTGAATATTTTTTTTTGCTTTTACAGGGCCGCACTGCCAATGAGGCGAGGTAACATGATCGCATCAGGCAATGCAGCCCTGGAAATAAGTGGGGGCGGCAGGGCTGAGGGAAATGAGCGCTTCTATTGTGGAAGCACTCATCTCTCTACATTCATATGTATTGCCATCCTTAGGATGGCGAAACAGTTGATAGCTGCAGTAGAGCAGGGGAGAGGCTTCTCCCTTCCCCGATCCTCTGATAGACTTCAGGCCTAGTGCCTGCACCACCAGAGCCAGGTAGTGTACAGGACGGGACACAGGCCAGAAGAGGCCTGCATCCCGTCGCTGCCAGAAGCATGGAGGTAAGCATTAGCGGTTTGTTTGTTTTTATTTGGCACAATGCTGTTAGACGCACGGGGGGGAGGAGCACTATAGGGGCACTATATAGGAGCATTTTTTTAGTGGCACATTATGGGGAACATTATGCGGACATCTACTGGGGGCACTACATAGGGGCATTTTATACTGGCACACATTATGGGGGACACTATGGAGGTGGGGGAAGCATTATGAGGGCATCTAGGGGGCACACTTTATACTAGCACATTATGGGGGCACTATGCAGAAAGGGAAAACAGAAACACTATGAGGGCATCTACTGGGGGCACTAAGGAGGGGTCATTTTACACTGGCACATTATGGGGGACACTATGAAGGCATTTACTGGGGGCAATATATAGGGGGATTTTATACTGGCACAAATTATGGGGGCACAACGGGAAAGTAGGAAAGAGGAGCACTATGGGGGCCTCTACTGGGGCACTATATAGGGGCATTTTATACTTGCACACATTATGAGGGGCACTATGGGGGTGGGGGAGCACTGTGAGAGCATCTACTGGGGGCATTTTATACTAGCATATTATGGGGGGGGCAGGGGTGTAGCTAGAAATGCATGGGCCCCATAGCACAAAAAAAATTATGCCCCCCCCCCGTGCCATCCACAGATCCCCCTCCCCTAAATAGTGCCATCAACAGATCCCCCTCCCCTAAATAGTGCCATCCACAGATCCCCCTCCCCTAAACAGTGCCATCCACAGATCCCCCTCCCCTAAATAGTGCCATCCACAGATCCCCTCCTCTAAACAGTGCCATCCACAGATCCCCCTCCCCTAAATAGTGCCATCCACAGATCCCCCCTCCCCTAAACAGTGCCATCCACAGATCCCCTTCCCCTAAACAGTGCAATCCACAGATCCCCCTGCCCTAAATAGTGCCATCCACAGATCCCCCTCCCCCAAACAGTGTCATCCACAGATCTCCCTCCCCTAAATAGTGCCATCCACAGATCCCCCCTCCCCTAAACAGTGCCATCCACAGATCCCCCTCCCCTAAATAGTGCCATCCACAGATCCCCCTCCCCTAAACAGTGCCATCCACAGATCCCCCGCCCCTAAACAGTGCCATCCACAGATCCCCCTCCCCTAAATAGTGCCATCCACAGATCCCCTCCCCTAAACAGTGCCATCCACAGATCCCCCTCCCCTAAATAGTGCCATCCACAGATCCCCCCTCCCCTAAACAGTGCCATCCACAGATCTCCCTCCCCTAAATAGTGCCATCCACAGATCCCCCTCCCCTAAATAGTGCCATCCACAGATCCCCCGCCCCTAAATAGTAACATCCACAGATCCCCCTCCCCGACGCTCACATGAGTACATTTATAAATAGAGTTGAGCGAACACCAGGATGTTCGGGTTCGAGAAGTTCGGCCGAACTTCCCGGAAATGTTCGGGTTCGGGTTCCGAACCCGACCCGAACTTCGTCCCGAACCCGAACCCCATTGAAGTCAATGGGGACCCGAACTTTTGGGCACTAAAAAGGCTGTAAAACAGCCCAGGAAAGAGCTAGAGGGCTGCAAAAGGCAGCAACATGTAGGTAAATCCCCTGCAAACAAATGTGGATAAGGAAATGAATTAAAATAAAAATTAAAAAATAAAAATGACCCAATATCAATTGGACAGAGGTCCCATAGCAGAGAATCTGGCTTCACGTCAGCAGAGAATCAGTCTCTTCATGCCATAGCAAAGAATCTGGCTTCATGTCAGCAGAGAATCAGTCTCTTCATGCCATAGCAGAGAATCTGGCTTCATGTCACCCACCACTGGAAGAGGCCACTGTCACATATTTAGGCCCCGGCACCCAGACAGAGGAGAGAAGTCCCGTAACAGAGAATCTGGCCTTATGTCAGCGCAGAATCTGTCTTCATGTCATAGCAGAGAATCAGGCTTCACGCCACCCACCACTGGAACAGGCCACTGTCACACATTTAGGCCCAGGCACCCAGGCAGAGGAGAGAGGTCCCGTTAACAGAGAATCTGGCCTTATGTCAGCACAGAATCTGTCTTCATGTCATAGCAGAGAATCAGGCTTCACGTCACCCACCACTGGAACAGGCCACTGTCACACATTTAGGCCCAGGCACCCAGGCAGAGGAGAGAGGTCCCGTAACAGAGAATCTGGCCTTATGTCAGCACAGAATCTATCTTCATGTCATAGCAGAGAATCAGGCTTCACGTCACCCACCACTGGAACAGGCCACTGTCACATATTTAGGCCCAGGCAGAGGAGAGAGGTCCCGTAACAGAGAATCTGGCCTTATGTCAGCGCAGAATCTGTCTTCATGTCATAGCAGAGAATCAGGCTTCACGTCACCCACCACTGGAACAGGCCACTGTCACATATTTAGGCCCAGGCACCCAGGCAGAGGAGAGAGGTCCTGTAACAGAGAATCTGGCCTTATGTCAGCGCAGAATCTGTCTTCATGTCATAGCAGAGAATCAGGCTTCACGTCACCCACCACTGGAACAGGCCACTGTCACACATTTAGGCCCAGGCACCCAGGCAGAGGAGAGAGGTCCCGTAACAGAGAATCTGGCCTTATGTCAGCACAGAATCTGTCTTCATGTCATAGCAGAGAATCAGGCTTCACGTCACCCACCACTGGAACAGGCCACTGTCACATATTTAGGCCCAGGCACCCAGGCAGAGGAGAGAGGTCCCGTAACAGAGAATCTGGCCTTATGTCAGCGCAGAATCTGTCTTCATGTCATAGCAGAGAATCAGGCTTCACGTCACCCACCACTGGAACAGGCCACTGTCACATATTTAGGCCCAGGCACCCAGGCAGAGGAGAGAGGTCCCATAACAGAGAATCTGGCCTTATGTCAGCGCAGAATCTGTCTTCATGTCATAGCAGAGAATCAGGCTTCACGTCACCCACCACTGGAACAGGCCACTGTCACATATTTAGGCCCAGGCACCCAGGCAGAGGAGAGAGGTCCTGTAACAGAGAATCTGGCCTTATGTCAGCGCAGAATCTGTCTTCATGTCATAGCAGAGAATCAGGCTTCACGTCACCCACCACTGGAACAGGCCACTGTCACACATTTAGGCCCAGGCACCCAGGCAGAGGAGAGAGGTCCCGTAACAGAGAATCTGGCCTTATGTCAGCACAGAATCTGTCTTCATGTCATAGCAGAGAATCAGGCTTCACGTCACCCACCACTGGAACAGGCCACTGTCACATATTTAGGCCCAGGCACCCAGGCAGAGGAGAGAGGTCCTGTAACAGAGAATCTGGCCTTATGTCAGCGCAGAATCTGTCTTCATGTCATAGCAGAGAATCAGGCTTCACGTCACCCACCACTGGAACAGGCCACTGTCACACATTTAGGCCCAGGCACCCAGGCAGAGGAGAGAGGTCCCGTAACAGAGAATCTGGCCTTATGTCAGCACAGAATCTGTCTTCATGTCATAGCAGAGAATCAGGCTTCACGTCACCCACCACTGGAACAGGCCACTGTCACATATTTAGGCCCAGGCACCCAGGCAGAGGAGAGAGGTCCCGTAACAGAGAATCTGGCCTTATGTCAGCGCAGAATCTGTCTTCATGTCATAGCAGAGAATCAGGCTTCACGTCACCCACCACTGGAACAGGCCACTGTCACATATTTAGGCCCAGGCACCCAGGCAGAGGAGAGAGGTCCCATAACAGAGAATCTGGCCTTATGTCAGCGCAGAATCTGTCTTCATGTCATAGCAGAGAATCAGGCTTCACGTCACCCACCACTGGAACAGGCCACTGTCACATATTTAGGCCCAGGCACCCAGGCAGAGGAGAGAGGTCCTGTAACAGAGAATCTGGCCTTATGTCAGCGCAGAATCTGTCTTCATGTCATAGCAGAGAATCAGGCTTCACGTCACCCACCACTGGAACAGGCCACTGTCACACATTTAGGCCCAGGCACCCAGGCAGAGGAGAGAGGTCCCGTAACAGAGAATCTGGCCTTATGTCAGCACAGAATCTGTCTTCATGTCATAGCAGAGAATCAGGCTTCACGTCACCCACTACTGGAACAGGCCACTGTCACATATTTAGGCCCAGGCACCCAGGCAGAGGAGAGAGGTCCCGTAACAGAGAATCTGGCCTTATGTCAGCGCAGAATCTGTCTTCATGTCATAGCAGAGAATCAGGCTTCACGTCACCCACCACTGGAACAGGCCACTGTCACATATTTAGGCCCAGGCACCCAGGCAGAGGAGAGAGGTCCCGTAACAGAGAATCTGGCCTTATGTCAGCGCAGAATCTATCTTCATGTCATAGCAGAGAATCAGGCTTCACGTCACCCACCACTGGAACAGGCCACTGTCACACATTTAGGCCCAGGCACCCAGGCAGAGGAGAGAGGTCCCGTAACAGAGAATCTGGCCTTATGTCAGCGCAGAATCTGTCTTCATGTCATAGCAGAGAATCAGGCTTCACGTCACCCACCACTGGAACAGGCCACTGTCACACATTTAGGCCCAGGCACCCAGGCAGAGGAGAGAGGTCCCGTAACAGAGAATCTGGCCTTATGTCAGCACAGAATCTGTCTTCATGTCATAGCAGAGAATCAGGCTTCACGTCACCCTCCACTGGAACAGGCCACTGTCACATATTTAGGCCCAGGCACCCAGGCAGAGGAGAGAGGTCCCGTAACAGAGAATCTGGCCTTATGTCAGCGCAGAATCTGTCTTCATGTCATAGCAGAGAATCAGGCTTCACGTCACCCACCACTGGAACAGGCCACTGTCACACATTTAGGCCCCGGCACCCAGACAGAGGAGAGGTTCATTCAACTTTGGGTTGCCCCGCAATATAATGGTAAAATTAAATTAAAAATAGTATTGAATGAGGAAGTGCCCTGGAGTAGAATAATATATTGTTAAGGGGAGGTAGTTAATATCTAATCTGCACAAGGGATGGACAGGTCCTGTGGGATCCATGCCTGGTTCATTTTTATGAACGTCAGCTTGTCCACATTGGCTGTAGACAGGCGGCTGCTTTTGTCTGTAATGACGCCCCCTGCCGTGCTGAATACACGTTCAGACAAAACGCTGGCCGCCGGGCAGGCCAGCACCTCCAAGGCATAAAAGGCTAGCTCTGGCCACGTGGACAATTTGGAGACCCAGAAGTTGAATGGGGCCGAACCATCAGTCAGTACGTGGAGGGGTGTGCACAGGTACTGTTCCACCATGTTAGTGAAATGTTGCCTCCTGCTAACACGTTCCGTATCAGGTGGTGGTGCAGTTAGCTGTGGCGTGTTGTCAAAACTTTTCCACATCTCTGCCATGCTAACCCTGCCCTCAGAGGAGCTGGCCGTGACACAGCTGCGTTGGCGACCTCTTGCTCCTCCTCTGCCTTCGCCTTGGGCTTCCACTGGTTCCCCTGTGACATTTGGGAATGCTCTCAGTAGCGCGTCTACCAACGTGCGCTTGTACTCGCGCATCTTCCTATCACGCTCCAGTGTAGGAAGTAAGGTGGGCACATTGTCTTTGTACCGGGGATCCAGCAGGGTGGCAACCCAGTAGTCCGCACACGTTAAAATGTGGGCAACTCTGCTGTCGTTGCGCAGGCACTGCAGCATGTAGTCGCTCATGTGTGCCAGGCTGCCCAGAGGTAAGGACAAGCTGTCCTCTGTGGGAGGCGTATCGTCATCGTCCTGAGTTTCCCCCCAGCCACGCACCAGTGATGGGCCCGAGCTGCTTTGGGTGCCACCCCGCTGTGAACATGCTTCATCCTCATCCTCCTCCACCTCCTCCTCATCCTCGTCCTTCTCGTCCTCCAGTAGTGGGCCCTGTCTGGCCACATTTGTACCTGGCCTCTGGTGTTGCAAAAAACCTCCCTCTGAGTCACTTCGAAGAGACTGGCCTGAAAGTGCTAAAAATGACCCCTCTTCCTCCTTTTCCTCCTGGGCCACCTCCTCTTCCATCATCGCCCTAAGTGTTTTCTGAAGGAGACATAGAAGTGGTATTGTAACGCTGATAACGGCGTCATCGCCACTGGCCATGTTGGTGGAGTACTCGAAACAACGCAACAGGGCACACAGGTCTCGCATGGAGGCCCAGTCATTGGTGGTGAAGTGTGTCTGATCCGCAGTGCGACTGACCCGTGTGTGCTGTAGCTGAAACTCCACTATGGTCTGCTGCTGCTCGCACAGTCTGTCCAGCATATGCAAGGTGGAGTTCCACCTGGTGGGTACGTCGCATATGAGGCGGTGAGCGGGAAGGCCGAAGTTACGCTGTAGCGCAGACAGGCGAACAGCGGCAGGGTGTGAACGCCGGAAGCGCGAACAGACGGCCCGCACTTTATGCAGCAGCTCTGACATGTCGGGGTAGTTGCGAATGAACTTCTGCACCACCAAATTCAGCACATGCGCCAGGCAAGGGATGTGCGTCAAACCGGCTAGTCCCAGAGCTGCAACGAGATTTCGCCCATTATCGCACACCACCAGGCCGGGCTTGAGGCTCACCGGCAGCAACCACTCGTCGGTCTGTTGTTCTATACCCCGCCACAACTCCTGTGCGGTGTGGGGCCTGTCCCCCAAACATATGAGTTTCAGAATGGCCTGCTGACGTTTACCCCGGGCTGTGCTGAAGTTGGTGGTGAAGGTGTGTGGCTGACTGGATGAGCAGGTGGAAGAAGAGGAGGAGGAAGCTGAGTAAGAGGAGGAGGAGACAGGAGGCAAAGAATGTTGCCCTGCGATCCTTGGCGGCGGAAGGACGTGCGCCAAACAGCTCTCTGCCTGGGGCCCAGCCGCCACTACATTTACCCAGTGTGCAGTTAGGGAGATATAGCGTCCCTGGCCGTGCTTACTGGTCCACGTATCTGTGGTTAGGTGGACCTTGCCACAGATGGCGTTGCGCAGTGCACACTTGATTTTATCGGACACTTGTTTGTGCAGGGAAGGCACGGCTCTCTTGGAGAAGTAGTGGCGGCTGGGAACAACATACTGTGGGACAGCAAGTGACATGAGCTGTTTGAAGCTGTGTGTGTCCACCAGCCTAAATGACAGCATTTCATAGGCCAGTAGTTTAGAAATGCTGGCATTCAGGGCCAGGGATCGAGGGTGGCTAGGTGGGAATTTACGCTTTCTCTCAAATGTTTGTGAGATGGAGAGCTGAACGCTGCCGTGTGACATGGTTGAGATGCTTGGTGACGCAGGTGGTGGTGTTGGTGGTACATCCCATGTTTGCTGGGCGGCAGGTGCCAACGTTCCTCCAGAGGCAGAGGAAGAGGCCGAGGCGGCGGCAGCAGCAGCAGAAGAGGCCGAGGCGGCGGCAGCAGCAGAAGAGGCCGAGGCGGCAGCAGCAGAAGAGGTAGCAGGGGGAGCCTGAGTGACTTCCTTGTTTTTAAGGTGTTTACTCCACTGCAGTTCATGCTTTGCATGCAGGTGCCTGGTCATGCAGGTTGTGCTAAGGTTCAGAACGTTAATGCCTCGCTTCAGGCTCTGATGGCACAGCGTGCAAACCACTCGGGTCTTGTCGTCAGCACTAGTGTTGAGCGCGAATATTCGAATTGCGAATTTTTTTCTCGAATATCGCAATTTCGAGATTTCGCGAATATTTAGAATATCGTTCTATATATTCGCGAAATAGAATATTCTTTTTTTTTCTTTTTTTTTTTTTATTATATTTTTTTCTTTCCCACTTCCCTAAAGTTGTTCTTACCTGTCCTTTGGATTCCTGGCTTCCTGGCTGCTCCAGTCAGTGGCGCTTTCAACTTACTGCTATATTCCATATTAGCTAAATTACAATCTAATCTATATGTGTATTTTACGAAATTTCGCAATAGTCGCAATTGCGATGCGAGTAATATAACACGAAATATTCGCATGAAGATTTCAACTTAGCACTGCTATACTCCATATTCTAGCCTAATATGGAATATAGCTGTGCTAAGTTAGCACTGCTATATTCCATATTAGGCTAGAATATGGAGTATAGCTGTGCTAAGTTGAAATCTTCATGCGAATATTTCGTGTTATATTAGTCGCATCGCAATTTAATATAACGCATCGAGTAATATAACACGAAATATTCGCATGAAGATTTCAACTTAGCACTGCTATACTCCATATTCTAGCCTAATATGGAATATAGCTGTGCTAAGTTAGCACTGCTATATTCCATATTAGGCTAGAATATGGAGTATAGCTGTGCTAAGTTGAAATCTTCATGCGAATATTTCGTGTTATATTAGTCGCATCGCAATTTAATATAACGCATCGAGTAATATAACACGAAATATTCGCATGAAGATTTCAACTTAGCACTGCTATACTCCATATTCTAGCCTAATATGGAATATAGCTGTGCTAAGTTAGCACTGCTATATTCCATATTAGGCTAGAATATGGAGTGTAGCTGTGCTAAGTTGAAATCTTCATGCGAATATTTCGTGTTATATTAGTCGCATCGCAATTTCGACTTTTTCAAATGTTCTTAATATTGCTCTAACTTCGTCTTTTAGAAATTTCGTAATATTGCTCTAACTTCGTCTCTTAGAATATTACGAATATTCTAAAAGACGAAGTTAGAGCAATATTACGAAATTTCGTAAAATACACATATAGATTGTAATTTAGCTAATATAGTGCTATAATCCCTTTTTTTTCCTGTAATTTTTTTTGCCTCTTCTGAACTTAAGTTTTGTAAAATATGTACACTATTAAAAATTATTACTATAGCAGTATATTAGCTTAAATACAATCTATGTGTATTTTACGAAATTTCGTAATATTGCTCTAACTTCATCTTTTAGAATATTACGAATATTCTAAAAGACGAAGTTAGAGCAATATTAAGAACATTTGCAAAAGTCGAAATTGCGATGCGAGTAATATAACACGAAATAGTCGCATGAAGATTTCAATTTAGCACAGCTATATTCCATATTCTAGCCTAATATGGAATATAGCAGTGCTAACTTAACACAGCTATATTCCATATTAGGCTAGAATATGGAATATAGCAGTGCTAAGTTTAAATCTTCATGCGACTATTTCGTGTTATATTACTCGCATCGCAATTTCGACTTTTGCAAATGTTCTTAATATTGCTCTAACTTCGTCTTTTAGAATATTCGTAATATTCTAAGAGACGAAGTTAGAGCAATATTACGAAATTTCGTAATATACACATATTAGCCTAGCCATAGTCATTAGCATAGGAACGTTGCCTTATACTATCAAGATAAATTTTCGCAATATGCGAAAAATAATTTCGCGATAATTGGAATAATTGCGAATATTCGATTTCGACGAATATAACACGAATATTCATGCGAATATTCGCGAAATATCGCGAAACCGAATATGGCACCTCCCGCTCATCACTAGTCAGCACATTGTTTGAAGAAGTGCCATGCCAGGGAACTCCTTGAAGCTGCCTTTGGGGTGCTCGGTCCCAGATGGTGGCGGTCAGTAGCAGGCGGAGTCTCTTGGCGGCGGGTGTTCTGATTTTGCCCACTGCTCCCTTTTTTGCTACGCTGTTGGCTCGGTCTCACCACTGCCACTTCCTCCGAACTCTGAAAGTCAGTGGCACGACCTTCATTCCATGTGGGGTCTAGGATCTCATCGTCCCCTGCATCGTCTTCCACCCAGTCTTGATCCCTGACCTCCTGTTCAGTCTGCACACTGCAGAAAGACGCAGCAGTTGGCACCTGTGTTTCGTCATCATCAGAGACGTGCTGAGGTGGTATTCCCATGTCCTCATCATCAGGAAAAATAAGTGGTTGTGCGTTAGTGCATTCTATCTCTTCCACCCCTGGGGAAGGGCTAGGTGGATGCCCTTGGGAAACCCTGGCAGCAGAGTCTTCAAACAGCATAAGAGACTGCTGCATAACTTGAGGCTCAGACAGTTTCCCTGATATGCATGGGGGTGATGTGACAGACCGATGGGCTTGGTTTTCATGCGCCATCTGTGCGCTTTCTGCAGAAGACTGGGTGGGAGATAATGTGAACGTGCTGGATCCACTGTCGGCCACCCAATTGACTAATGCCTGTACCTGCTCAGGCCTTACCATCCTTAGAACGGCATTGGGCCCCACCAAATATCGCAGTAAATTCTGCTGGCTACTGGGACCTGAGGTAGTTGGTTCACTAGGACGTGTGGCTGTGGCAGAACGGCCATGTCCTCTCCCAGCACCAGAGGGTCCACTAAAACCACCACGACCATGTCCACGTCCGCGTCCCTTATTAGATGTTTTCCTCATTGTTCCCGTTCACCACAATTTTGAGAATGGCAAATTTGGGAATAGTTTTTCAACCCAGAACAAAAAATGTGCTTTTACGGTCACTACAAATAACTTGACCAGCTAAAACAGTACAGATTTGGTTGAATAGAAATGTGAGGCCTGTTTTTTTTTGCGCTGTGTGACAGGTATAGGTTTAATCACAGAATCAGACTTCTATCTGCATGGTAGCGTGTGTCTTAGGTTTTTCTGAATGACACTATCAGCACCTTCAATGTAAGATATCCTTTTTGGGATAGATTTCAAGTAGGCCTCATATACCAGAAACTAGTTATTTTGAGAAAGGCAAATTTGGGAATAGTTTTTCAACCCAGAACAAAAAGTGTGCTTTTACGGTCACTACAAATAACTTGACCAGCTAAAACAGTACAGATTTGGTTGAATAGAAATGTCAGGCCTGTTTTTTTTTTGCGCTATGTGACAGGTATAGGTTTAATCACAGAATCAGACTTCTATCTGCATGGTAGCGTGTGTCTTAGGTTTTTCTGAATGACACTATCAGCACCTTCAATGTAAGATATCCTTTTTGGGATAGATTTCAAGTAGGCCTCATATACCAGAAACTAGTTATTTTGAGAATGGCAAATTTGGGAATAGTTTTTCAACCCAGAACAAAAAGTCTGCTTTTACGGTCACTACAAATAACTTGACCAGCTAAAACAGTACAGATTTGGTTGAATAGAAATGTCAGGCCTGTTTTTTTTTTGCGCTATGTGACAGGTATAGGTTTAATCACAGAATCAGACTTCTATCTGCACGGTAGCGTGTGTCTTAGGTTTTTCTAAATGACACTATCAGCACCTTCAATGTAAGATATCTTTTTTGGGATAGATTTCAAGTAGGCCTCATATACCAGAAACTAGTTATTTTGAGAATGGCAAATTTGGGAATAGTTTTTCAACCCAGAACAAAAAGTTTGCTTTTACGGTCACTACAAATAACTTTACCAGCTAAAACAGTACAGATTTGGTTGAATAGAAATGTCAGGCCTGTTTTTTTTTTGCGCTATGTGACAGGTATAGGTTTAATCACAGAATCAGACTTCTATCTGCACGGTAGCGTGTGTCTTAGGTTTTTCTGAATGACACTATCAGCACCTTCAATGTAAGATATCTTTTTTGGGATAGATTTCAAGTAGGCCTGAAATACCACAAACTAGTTATTTTCAGAATGGCAAATTTGGGAATGCTTTTTCAACCCAGAACAAAAAGTCTGCTTTGACGGTCACTACAAATAACTTGACCAGCTAAAACTGTGCAGATTTGGTTGAATAGAGATGTGAGACCTGTTTTTTTTTGCGCTGTGTGACAGTTATAGGTTTAATCACAGAATGACACTTCTATCAGCACGCTAGCGTGTGTTTTAGGTTTTTCTGAATGATACTATCAATAACTTCAATGTAAGATTTTCTTTTTGGGATAGATTTCAAGTAGGCCTGAAATACCACAAACTAGTTATTTTCAGAATGGCAAATTTGGGAATGCTTTTTCAACCCAGAACAAAAAGTCTGCTTTGACGGTCACTACAAATAACTTGACCAGCTAAAACTGTGCAGATTTTGTTGAATAGAGATGTGAGACCTGTTTTTTTTTGCGCTGTGTGACAGTTATAGGTTTAATCACAGAATGACACTTCTATCAGCACGCTAGCGTGTGTCTTAGGTTTTTCTGAATGATACTATCAATAACTTCAATGTAAAATTTTCTTTTTGGGATAGATTTCAAGTAGGCCTGAAATACCACAAACTAGTTATTTTCAGAATGGCAAATTTGGGAATGCTTTTTCAACCCAGAACAAAAAGTCTGCTTTGACGGTCACTACAAATAACTTGACCAGCTAAAACTGTGCAGATTTGGTTGAATAGAGATGTGAGACCTGTTTTTTTTTTGCACTGTGTGACAGTTATAGGTTTAATCACAGAATGACACTTCTATCAGCACGCTAGCGTGTGTCTTAGGTTTTTCTGAATGATACTATCAATAACTTCAATGTAAGATTTTCTTTTTGGGATAGATTTCAAGTAGGCCTGAAATACCACAAACTAGTTATTTTCAGAATGGCAAATTTGGGAATGCTTTTTCAACCCAGAACAAAAAGTCTGCTTTGACGGTCACTACAAATAACTTGACCAGCTAAAACTGTGCAGATTTGGTTTGTGAGATCTGTTTTCTTTTTGGGATAGATTTCAAGTAGGCCTGAAATACCACAAACTAGTTATTTTCAGAATGGCAAATTTGGGAATGCTTTTTCAACCCAGAACAAAAAGTCTGCTTTGACGGTCACTACAAATAACTTGACCAGCTAAAACTGTGCAGATTTGGTTGAATAGAGATGTGAGACCTGTTTTTTTTTGCGCTGTGTGACAGTTATAGGTTTAATCACAGAATGACACTTCTATCAGCACGCTAGCGTGTGTCTTAGGTTTTTCTGAATGATACTATCAATAACTTCAATGTAAGATTTTCTTTTTGGGATAGATTTCAAGTAGGCCTGAAATACCACAAACTACTGTAGTTATTTTCAGAATGGCAAATTTGGGAATGCTTTTTCAACCCAGAACAAAAAGTCTGCTTTGACGGTCACTACAAATAACTTGACCAGCTAAAACTGTGCAGATTTGGTTGAATAGAGATGTGAGACCTGTTTTTTTTTGCGCTGTGTGACAGTTATAGGTTTAATCACAGAATGACACTTCTATCAGCACGCTAGCGTGTGTCTTAGGTTTTTCTGAATGATACTATCAATAACTTCAATGTAAGATTTTCTTTTTGGGATAGATTTCAAGTAGGCCTGAAATACCACAAACTAGTTATTTTCAGAATGGCAAATTTGGGAATGCTTTTTCAACCCAGAACAAAAAGTCTGCTTTGACGGTCACTACAAATAACTTGACCAGCTAAAAATGTGCAGATTTGGTTGAATAGAGATGTGAGACCTGTTTTTTTTTGCGCTGTGTGACAGTTATAGGTTTAATCACAGAATGACACTTCTATCAGCACGCTAGCGTGTGTCTTAGGTTTTTCTGAATGATACTATCAATAACTTCAATGTAAGATTTTCTTTTTGGGATAGATTTCAAGTAGGCCTGAAATACCACAAACTAGTTATTTTCAGAATGGCAAATTTGGGAATGCTTTTTCAACCCAGAACAAAAAGTCTGCTTTGACGGTCACTACAAATAACTTGACCAGCTAAAACTGTGCAGATTTGGTTGAATAGAGATGTGAGACCTGTTTTTTTTTTGCGCTGTGTGACAGTTATAGGTTTAATCACAGAATGACACTTCTATCAGCACGCTAGCGTGTGTCTTAGGTTTTTCTGAATGATACTATCAATAACTTCAATGTAAGATTTTCTTTTTGGGATAGATTTCAAGTAGGCCTGAAATACCACAAACTAGTTATTTTCAGAATGGCAAATTTGGGAATGCTTTTTCAACCCAGAACAAAAAGTCTGCTTTGACGGTCACTACAAATAACTTGACCAGCTAAAACTGTGCAGATTTGGTTGAATAGAGATGTGAGACCTGTTTTTTTTTTGCGCTGTGTGACAGTTATAGGTTTAATCACAGAATGACACTTCTATCAGCACGCTAGCGTGTGTCTTAGGTTTTTCTGAATGATACCATCAATAACTTCAATGTAAGATTTTCTTTTTGGGATAGATTTCAAGTAGGCCTGAAATACCACAAACTAGTTATTTTCAGAATGGCAAATTTGGGAATGCTTTTTCAACCCAGAACAAAAAGTCTGCTTTGACGGTCACTACAAATAACTTGACCAGCTAAAACTGTGCAGATTTGGTTGAATAGAGATGTGAGACCTGTTTTTTTTTTGCGCTGTGTGACAGTTATAGGTTTAATCACAGAATGACACTTCTATCAGCACGCTAGCGTGTGTCTTAGGTTTTTCTGAATGATACTATCAATAACTTCAATGTAAGATTTTCTTTTTGGGATAGATTTCAAGTAGGCCTGAAATACCACAAACTAGTTATTTTCAGAATGGCAAATTTGGGAATGCTTTTTCAACCCAGAACAAAAAGTCTGCTTTGACGGTCACTACAAATAACTTGACCAGCTAAAACTGTGCAGATTTGGTTTGTGAGACCTGTTTTCTTTTTGGGATAGATTTCAAGTAGGCCTGAAATACCACAAACTAGTTATTTTCAGAATGGCAAATTTGGGAATGCTTTTTCAACCCAGAACAAAAAGTCTGCTTTGACGGTCACTACAAATAACTTGACCAGCTAAAACTGTGCAGATTTGGTTGAATAGAGATGTGAGACCTGTTTTTTTTTGCGCTGTGTGACAGTTATAGGTTTAATCACAGAATGACACTTCTATCAGCACGCTAGCGTGTGTCTTAGGTTTTTCTGAATGATACTATCAATAACTTCAATGTAAGATTTTCTTTTTGGGATAGATTTCAAGTAGGCCTGAAATACCACAAACTACTGTAGTTATTTTCAGAATGGCAAATTTGGGAATGCTTTTTCAACCCAGAACAAAAAGTCTGCTTTGACGGTCACTACAAATAACTTGACCAGCTAAAACTGTGCAGATTTGGTTGAATAGAGATGTGAGACCTGTTTTTTTTTGCGCTGTGTGACAGTTATAGGTTTAATCACAGAATGACACTTCTATCAGCACGCTAGCGTGTGTCTTAGGTTTTTCTGAATGATACTATCAATAACTTCAATGTAAGATTTTCTTTTTGGGATAGATTTCAAGTAGGCCTGAAATACCACAAACTAGTTATTTTCAGAATGGCAAATTTGGGAATGCTTTTTCAACCCAGAACAAAAAGTCTGCTTTGACGGTCACTACAAATAACTTGACCAGCTAAAACTGTGCAGATTTGGTTGAATAGAGATGTGAGACCTGTTCTTTTTTGCGCTGTGTGACAGTTATAGGTTTAATCACAGAATGACACTTCTATCAGCACGCTAGCGTGTGTCTTAGGTTTTTCTGAATGATACTATCAATAACTTCAATGTAAGATTTTCTTTTTGGGATAGATTTCAAGTAGGCCTGAAATACCACAAACTAGTTATTTTCAGAATGGCAAATTTGGGAATGCTTTTTCAACCCAGAACAAAAAGTCTGCTTTGACGGTCACTACAAATAACTTGACCAGCTAAAACTGTGCAGATTTGGTTGAATAGAGATGTGAGACCTGTTTTTTTTTGCGCTGTGTGACAGTTATAGGTTTAATCACAGAATGACACTTCTATCAGCACGCTAGCGTGTGTCTTAGGTTTTCTGAATGATACTATCAATAACTTCAATGTAAGATTTTCTTTTTGGGATAGATGTCAAGTAGGCCTGAAATACCACAAACTAGTTATTTTCAGAATGGCAAATTTGGGAATGCTTTTTCAACCCAGAACAAAAAGTCTGCTTTGACGGTCACTACAAATAACTTGACCAGCTAAAACTGTGCAGATTTGGTTGAATAGAAATGTCAGGTCTATTTTTTAGGCGCTGGGTGACAGGCTCAACTTGCCCCTGATGTAATATATGGCCAAAAAATAACCAGACTGTTGATGGTTAAATGCACTTCGGTGACACAGGCTCAGCCTGCAGCTGATGTAGTATATGGCCAAAAAATACTCAGACTGTTGATGGTTAAATGCACTTGGGTGAAACAGGCTCAGCCTGCAGCTGATGTAGTATATGGCCAAAAAATAACCAGACTGTTGATGGTTAAATGCACTTCGGTGACACAGGCTCAGCCTGCAGCTGATGTAGGATATAGCACAAAATAACCACACTATCGATGGTTAAATACACTTGGTGATAGCTCGTGCTGGCGCACCACAAGTCACAAAATGGCCGCCGATCACCCCAGAAAAAAAGTGATCTAAAAACGCTCTGGGCAGCCTCAAAAAAGTGAGCAAGTCAATAATAGCACTTCAATGATCCACAGCTGCAGATCGATCACAGAATGAAGTCTTTTGGAGGAGTTAATCTGCCTAATCTCGCCCTAACGTCGCAGCTGCAACCTCTCCCTATACTGATCATAGCAGAGTGACGTGCGGCGCTACGTGACTCCAGCTTAAATAGAGGCTGGGTCACATGGTGCACTGGCCAATCACAGCCATGCCAATATTAGGCATGGCTGTGATGGCCTCTTGGGCCAAGTAGTATGATGCTTGTTGATTGGCTGCTTTGCAGCCTTTCAAAAAGCGCCAAGAATGCGCCGAACACCGAACTCGAACCCGGACTTTTACTAAAATGTTCGGGTTCGGGTCCGTGTCACGGACACCCCAAAATTCGGTACGAACCCGAACTATACAGTTCGGGTTCGCTCATCCCTTGTCGTGATGGATCGCTTTAATTATAAACAACAAAATCTCTCCATGTTGGAGGATGAAAATACCTATCAAAGATTACATCACGACCCCACCCCCCTCTACCAGCAAGACCTTCTGCCTCTGTTGTCTCTTGGCCAGGAGAAAGACTTTCTAAGCCAGAAACAATTATATTATATTATAGTGCAACATCATATCATTCCTATATTGCATTTGCTCTGAAAAATACACAAGGGAGGTTTTCAGCCGGCCATGAGACCTGGCAGGAAGGTTTTTGATGTATTACAGCTGATGTCACTTCACTTTATACGGTCATCCCTCATGATTTAGCACTTCTTGCCTTGACTTTGTTTTGAAAATATACAGTTGCAAGAAAAAGTATGTGAACGCTTTGGAATGATATGGATTTCTGCACAAATTGGTCATAAAATCTGATCTGATCTTCATCTAAGTCACAACAATAGACAATCACAGTCTGCTTAAACTAATAACACACAAAGAATTAAATGTTACCATGTTTTTTTTTCAACACACCATGTAAACATTCACAGTGCAGGTGGAAAAATTATGTGAACCCCTAGAGTAATGACATCTCCAAGAGCTAATTGGAGTGAGGTGTCAGCCAACTGGAGTCCAATCAATGAGATGAGATTGGAGGTGTTGGTTACAGCTGCCCTGCCCTATAAAAACTCCCCACAAGTTCTCGGTTTGCTTTTCACAAGAAGAATTGTCTGTTGTGAATGATGCATCGCACAAAAGAGCTTTCAGAAGACCTACATTTAATAATTGTTGACTTGCATAAAGCTAGAAAGGGTTATAAAAGTATCTCAAAAAGCCTTGCTGTTCATCAGTCCACGGTAAGACAAATGGTCTATAAATGGAGAAAGTTCAGCACTGCTGCTACTCTCCCTAGGAGTGGCCATCCTGTAAAGATGACTGCAAGAGCACAGCGCAGACTGCTCAATGAGGTGAAGAAGAATCCTAGAGTGTCAGCTAAAGACTTACAAAAGTCTCTGGCATATGCTAACATCCCTGTTAGAGAATCTATGATACGTAAAACAGTAAACAAGAATGGATTTCATGGGAGGATACCACAGAGGAAGCCACTGCTGTCCAAAAAAAACATTGCTGCATGTTTACAGTTTGCACAAGAGCACCTGGATGTTCAAAAGCAGTACTGCCATAATATTCAGTGGACAGATGAAACCAAGGTTGAGTTGTTTGGAAGAAACACACAACACTATGTGCGGAGAAAAAGAGGCACAGCACACCAACATCAAAACCTCATCCCAACTGTGAAGTATGGTGGTGGGGGCATCATGGTTTGGGGCTGCTTTGCTGCATCAGGGCCGGGACAGATTGCTATCATCGAAGGAAAAAATAATTCCCAAGTTTATCAAGACATTTTGCAGGAGAACTTAAGGCCATCTGTCCACCAGCTGAAGCTCAACAGCAGATGAGTATTGAAACAGGATAACGACCCAAAGCATAGAAGTAAATCAACAACAGAATGGCTTAAACAGAAGAAAATACGCCTTCTGGAGTGGCCCAGTCAGAGTCATGACTTAAACCCGATTTAGATGCTATGGCATGACCTCAAGAAAGCGATTCACACCAGACATCCCAAAAATATTGCTGAACTGAAAAAGTTCTGTAAAGAGGAATGGTCAAGAATTACTCCTGACCGTTGTGCACGTCTGATCTGCAACTACAGGAAACGTTTGGTTGAAGTTATTGCTGCCAAAGGAGGTTCAACCAGTTATTAAATCCAAGGGTTCACATACTTTTTTTTACCTGCACTGTGAATGTTTACATGGTGTTTTCAATAAAAACATGGTAACATTTAATTATTTGTGTGTTATTAGTTTAAGCAGACTGTGATTGTCTATTGTTGTGAAGATCAGATCACATTTTATGACCAATTTGTGCAGAAATTCATATCATTCCAAAGGGTTCACATACTTTTTCTTGCAACTGTATACCAATTTTTCCCTGGAATTTCGGGAATATGTCTGCCAGGTGGTCTTTTTTCTACTCAGACATAATTATTTCATGGTCGATCATTGTTTCTTCTTGCAGCGTACCTGTGTGTCCATGGGGGCAAAATTTTCGCAATCCATGGACAATATTTATATGGCGTGGTGGGAGCATGACTATTTATTCTCGGATGAATGTCCTTGGGTGTCTTCCATGAGGTGTTACGGACGCTACATATACGACCTGCTGTTTGTATGGTCGGGCGATGTGGCGGCCGTCACGTTTTTTTGTTGACTTCCTCGGTGACAACAAATGCCATCTCAAATTTACTATCCATGGTGATCCTTTCACCATACCACTTTTACGTCTCCCTTTGGTTGGGGATGTTGCAGCTAATACTGTAACCTCTTATACTTATCGCAAGGACACTGCTGGTAATGCAACGCTACTAGCGACATCATGCCACCCTTCACATGTGGTACACAATTTTCAAAAGGGTGAATTGATCAGAGCAAGATGCAACAGCTCGGGTGATCAGGCCTTTATTAAGGAAACAGCAGTGGTGGTATCCATACTGTCCTTGCGTAAGTTTACACCGTGGACTATTAACCGTGTGAAAATATTTGTGGCATACAAATCTAGAACCGACCTTGTTTTCTCTGATAAGTCTCCATCCGCTGTGGGTAGAAGGAGAAATTTTGACAGTCAAAGGGAGGAGTCGGTGTCTCTTGTCACCAGCTATAGTCCTGAGTACCCGGAGATATGTAGGATTGTCAAGAAACACCTGGCGGTTCTAACTTTCAATGACCAATGGACTAATATTGCTCAGTCAGGTGTGAAATGTATTGCTTGACGGGCACCTACTTTGGCGCAATAAATTAGCCCCAGTCTATATACAGAAACATATCGCAATTCATCCACCTGGCTGAGATATAAGGGGACTTACAAATGTGAACATCATATCTGCACGTGCTGCAATTTTTTTCAGACAGGTTCCTGAATTTTAATTTTTTTATATGCAACACTCATTTGAGCTAAAACTATATGTCAATTGCAATATCAGCCATGTAGTTTATTGCATTGCGTGCTCTATTTGCCAATTACAATGTGTGGGCTGTACTACCAACAGCATAAAAGTCTGGATTCGTAGACACCTCTCAGACATACCCCTCACCAAAGTCAGGAATGTATTAGCAGTTTGTCTCCATTATGATGTAATCCACCAGGGTAACACTACAGGTTTCTAGGTACAAGCCCTGAAAAGGGTTAATCCCCCCATCAGGGGAGGTTACCATAGGTGTAAGTTACTAAAAAAAGACGTCTTTTTGATCGTTTCCATAGGTACCTCTGTACCCAAGGGTCTGAATTGAAAACAAGATTTAATTTTACATTATTGATTCCTTGTTATCATTTTATTTTTATATTGATGTATGCATTTTATTTTTTCTTATGTTATTCTTCTGACAATGTGGAAAATGTTAGTGAATGGAAGATGGGCGTATGACATATAAATTGCATCCACCTGGTAATTAGTGGTCCTGCCTACTTAAGCAAGGGTGTAAGGCCCCTTTCACATGAGCGTGACGGATTAGGTCCGGATGCGTTCAGGATGCGTTCAGTGAAACTCGCACTATTTTGCAAGCAAGTTCAGTCAGTTTTGTCTGCGATTGCGTTCAGTTGTTCAGTTGTTTCCGTGCCGGTGCAATGCGTTTTGATTCGTTTTTCACGCACGTGATAAAAAACTGAAGGTTTACAAACAACATCTCTTAGCAACCATCAGTGAAAAACGTATCGCATGCGCACTTGCTTGCGGATGCAATGCGTTTTTCACTGAAGCCCCATTCACTTCTATGGGGCCAGGGCTGCGTGAAAAACGCAGAATATAGAACATGCTGCGATTTTCACGCAACGCAGAATTGATGCGTGAAAAACAATGCTCATGTACACAGACCCATTGAAATGAATGGGTTAGGATTCAGTGCGGGTGCTATGCGTTCACGTCACGCATTGCACCCGCGCGGAAAACTCGCTCGTGTGAAAGGGGCCTTACAATGTTCAGGAAGGGGTTGACATCAAGCAGGGTGATGTGGGGGGAAATGCGAGTTTCTTACTGTGTAGGAGGCTGCTGACTGTGCGAACCCCGGCTCTTCTGCTTGCTGGGGACGGACGGCTTATCTGCTGGGTTGCCTGAATAACACTGGTGGCCGGCAGCTCATGTTACACTGACTGCCACACTGGGTGCACGCCTACTGCCTGCCACTAGCCAATCAGCAGCAGGATCTTTGAACACTACTTATGCTGATTGGACAGTGTGCCTGAAGGTTAAAATGGGGGGCATGGCATTGACGAGAGCACGCACTGTAGTTGTAGGGGCGGGGCCAGAGTCTGTGAGCTGACACCTGATGGATGAGGCAGTTTTGGCTGAGGGAGTTTTGGATGAGGGAGTGAAGGAGGAGGGAGGAGGGAGTTTGGGCTGACGTCTGAGGGAGGAGGGAGTGTCGAATGACTTCTGAGGGAGGAGGGAGTTTGGGCTGACGTCTGAAGGAGGAGGGAGTGTGGGCTGACGTATGAGGGAGGAGGGAGTTTGGGCTGATGCCTGAGGGAAGAGGGAGTGTGGGCTGACGTCTGAGGGAGGAGGGAGTTTGGGCTGACGCCTGAGGGAAGAGGGAGTTTGGGCTGACGTATGAGGGAGGAGGGAGTTTGGGCTGACGCCTGAGGGAGGAGGGAGTTTGGGCTGACGGAGGAGGAGGGAGTTGTGGAGGATGTCTGAGGATGTCCTAATATGTATGCCGTATATTAGACAAATGTTCCCTTTCATTGTCCCTACACATTAGAAGAAAAATAAAAATAGTTTGTTATTTAACTGCTTACCGACCGCCTAACGCAGGGATGCGTCCTGGCGGCGGTCGATTCATTCCTCCTAGATGCATATCCACGTCATCTCGCGAGACCAAGATTTCCTGTAAACGCGCTCACACAGGCGCGCGCGTTCACAGGAACCGAAGGTAAGCGAGTGGATCTGCAGCCTGCCAGCGGCGATCGTTCGCTGGCAGGCTGTAGATGCGATTTTTTTAACCCCTAACAGGTATATTAGACGCTGTTTTGATAACAGCGTCTAATATACCTGCTACCTGGTCCTCTGGTGGTCCCTTTTGCTTGGATCGACCACCAGAGGACACAGGCAGCTCTGTAATAAGTAGCACCAAGCACCACACTAAACTACACCCCACCTGTCACTTATTAACCCCTTATTAACCCCTGATCACCCCATATAGACTCGCTGATCACCCCCCTGTCATTGATCACCCCCCTGTCATTGATCACCGCCCTGTAAGGCTCCATTAAGATGTCTGTATGTGTTTTACGGATCCACGGATCCATGGATCGGATCCGCAAAACACATACGGAATGCGGATAAAAATGGATACGATAAAAATGTTTTTCTAAAAGGAATTTGGGCCCCTTTGCGGATCTAGGCTGCAAAAAAGTGCCACACATGTGGTATCGCCGTACTCAGGAGAAGTTGGGGAATGTGTTTTGGGTTGTCATTTTACATATACCCATGCTGGGTGAGATAAATATCTTGGTCAAATACCAACTTTGTATAAAAAAATGGGAAAAGTTGTCTTTTGTCGAGATATTTCTCTCACCTATTTACACATTTTGATTTCAAACTACTTCTCACACATTAGGGCCCCTTAAAATGCCAGGGCAGTATAACTACCCCACAAGTGACCCCATTTTGGAAAGAAGACACCACAAGGTATTTCATGATGGGCATAGTGAGTTCATGGAAGTTTTTATTTTTTGTCACAAGTTAGTGGTATATGAGACTTTGTAAGAAAAAAAAAAATAATAAAAAATCATTTTCCGCTAACTTGTGACAAAAAATAAAAAGTTCTATGAACTCACTATGCCCATCAGAAAATACCTTAGGGTGTCTACTTTCCGAAATGGGGTTATTTGTGGGGTTTTTCTACTGTCTGGGCATTGTAGAACCTCAGGAAACATGACAGGTGCTCAGAAAGTCAGAGCTGCTTCAAAAAGCGGAAATTCACATTTTTGTACCATAGTTTGTAAACGCTATAACTTACCCAAACCATTTTTTTTTTACCCAAACCATTTTTTTTTTACCCAAACCATTTTTTTTATCAAAGACATGTAGAACAATAAATTTAGAGAAAAATTTATATATAGATGTCGTTTTAAAAAAAAAAAATTACAACTGAAAGTGAAAAATGTAATTTTTTTGCAAAAATTTTGTTAAATTTCGATTAATAACAAAAAAAGTAAAACTGTCAGCAGCAATGAAATACCACCAAATGAAAGCTCTATTAGTGAGAAGAAAAGGAGGTAAAATTCATTTGGGTGGTAAGTTGCATGACCGAGCAATAAACCGTGAAAGTAGAATAGTGCAGAATTGTAAAAAGTGGTCTGGTCATTAAGGGTGTTTAAGCTAGGGGAGCTGAGGTGGTTAAGCATGCAGCAATTTATTTTATTTTTTTGTAACAAAGATTCCCTGACAGTTTTGCAGACAATAATGTTTTGGTATAGTATAATAAAATGTTATAAAAATGTTACCAGTAAGGCCACATTCACACGACAGTGGTGCCGCCATGCTTGTGTTGCGGACCACAAACCGCAGGTCCAGTAAACAGGGGCACCAGCTGTTCGAACTCCAATCTTTTGTCACATCTTGAGGATCAAAGACCCATGGAAGTCATTGGGCCTGCACCACAATGCAGAGTTCACACGGCCAGTGCTCATGTTTTGCAGACCCGCTATTTGCGGTCCACAACACGGCACAGCAGCACCGCGGTAATGTGAACGTACTCTAAGGCCTCTTTCACACGGGCGAGATTTCCGCATGGGTGCAATGCGTGAGGTGAACGCATTGCACCCGCACTGAATCTGGACCCATTAATTTCTATGGGGCTGTGCACATGAGCGGTGATTTTCACGCATCACTTGTGCATTGCTTGAAAATCGCAGCATGCTCTACTTTGTGCGTTTTTCACGCAACACATGCCCCATAGAAGTGAATGGGGCTGCGTGAAAAAAGTGCGAATGCGGTGCGATTTTCACGCACGGTTGCTAGGAGACGATCGGGATGGGGACCCGATCATTATTATTTTCCCTTATAACATGGTTATAAGGGAAAATAATAGCATTCTTAATACAGAATGCTTAGTAAAATAGGGCTGGAGGGGGTAAAAAAAATAATAATAATTTAACTCACCTCAGCCTGGCTTCTCTTCTGTCTTCATCTTTGCTGTGCAGGAGGAAAAGGACCAGTGGTGCCGATTTTTCTCACGCGCGTGCAAAACACATTAAAATGTTTTGCACTCGCAAGGAAAAATCGTGCTTTTTCCCGCGACGCACCCGCATCTTATCCGGCCCAAAACCATGACGCCCGTGTGAAAGAGGCCTAAGGCTGGGACTACATGGCTATCTCGGTCATGCCACCTGTCACAGATTTTTTTGTGTGGATGTGGCAACTTGAGAGTGGCGATGCACCGCATTCAGTTGCTGAACTGGGCTGCACTGACAAATAATGATTGTTGGTCTCAAGATTAATATCTAGTCCCAGTCTGAAGAACCAAAAAAATAAAGCCTTTCTTTTCCATTAAAATGGTTTATTTTGCAAATTGTTAATACCCCTGCTTCACACACACATATACAGATGCAGCTGAACTAAACTTGATGGTTAACGTGTTAAGTAAAAAAAATTACACAAAAAGTTAACTCTTTCAATGTATTTCAATTGCTTTTGTCAAAAGATAACACTGTGACGTGTCAATTTTAGCTTGGCTACATATGTATTATTACAGCAATTGTCACAACCAGTATAATAAAGTTAAAGAGTAACTAAACTTTTGTATACATTTTTGTGAACATGTCCGTAATGCCCTAATAACAGTGTTTGTAATATAGTTTATTAATATTTTTTGTATTCTTAATACACTTTTCCCCCTCTCTAAAGCTCATATTTCACTGTGCACTTAAAATCTACTTCTCTGTACACCACTGACTTCTCAGTGGTGTACGGAGTACGGGCTGTGCACATTTTATCAATGGGCCGCAGCATATTATTGCTCCTGCCCGTGCCCCCCGGAGGTTTAATAAATCCTGGTATAACACATGTGTACCATGTAACCATGTGCCTTGCCAGGATTAGCTGAGCCGAGCAGGCTCCTGCTTCTGCCTGCTTCGCTAAGCTAAGAGCTGACATTCAGGACTTTTAGCTTAGCGAAGCAGGCACAGGCAGGAGCCCGTTCTGCCCAGCTAATCCTGGCATAGCACATGGTTACAGGCTACCCATGTGCTATGCCAGGATTTAGTAAACCTCCCAGGGGGCACGGGCAGGAGCAGCAATATGCATAAATGATGTATTGTAATGCATTGCAGAGGGGATCAGACTCCCAAAAGTTGAAGTCCCAGAGTGGGACAGAAATAAAGTAAAAAAATAAATATAAAAAAAAGTCTTTTTAATGATAAAAAATAAAGTTTCAAGTAAGAAAAAAGATTTTGATTTTGTAATAAAATAAAAAAAAAAACACATATTAGGTAACGCCACGTGCGTCAGATAAACACCGTAAAAAAAATAACTGTGGCAAAAAAGCTATTTTTGTCAACTTACATCAGAAAAATGTAAAGATTTGCTTCTAAACTTCTAAGCCTTCTAACGTCCTGTCCTCCCCGCCAAAAAAAAGGCATTCACAAAATTATCCAAACATGAAGTAGACATATGGGGAATGTAAAGTAGTAACTATTTTTGGAGTTATTACTATCTATTATAAAAGTAGAGAAATTGAAATTTGGAAATTTTTCTACATTTTTGGTAAATTAGGTATTTTTTAATAAATAAAAATGAAATTTTTGACAAATTTTTACCACTGTCATGAAGTACAATATGTGATAAGAAAAGAATCTCAGAATGGCCTGGATAAGTTAAAGCATTTTAAAGTTATTACCACATAAAGTGACACATGTCAGATTTGCTAAAAATAGCCTGGGCAGAAAGGTGAAAAATGGCTTAGTCCTGAAAGGGTTAAACTGTCACCTGAATTAAATGTTACCATGTTTTTTTTTCAACACACCATGTAAACATTCACAGTGCAGGTGGAAAAATTATGTGAACCCCTAGAGTAATGACATCTCCAAGAGCTAATTGGAGTGAGGTGTCAGCCAACTGGAGTCCAATCAATGAGATGAGATTGGAGGTGTTGGTTACAGCTGCCCTGCCCTATAAAAACTCCCCACAAGTTCTCGGTTTGCTTTTCACAAGAAGAATTGTCTGTTGTGAATGATGCATCGCACAAAAGAGCTTTCAGAAGACCTACATTTAATAATTGTTGACTTGCATAAAGCTAGAAAGGGTTATAAAAGTATCTCAAAAAGCCTTGCTGTTCATCAGTCCACGGTAAGACAAATGGTCTATAAATGGAGAAAGTTCAGCACTGCTGCTACTCTCCCTAGGAGTGGCCATCCTGTAAAGATGACTGCAAGAGCACAGCGCAGACTGCTCAATGAGGTGAAGAAGAATCCTAGAGTGTCAGCTAAAGACTTACAAAAGTCTCTGGCATATGCTAACATCCCTGTTAGAGAATCTATGATACGTAAAACAGTAAACAAGAATGGATTTCATGGGAGGATACCACAGAGGAAGCCACTGCTGTCCAAAAAAAACATTGCTGCATGTTTACAGTTTGCACAAGAGCACCTGGATGTTCAAAAGCAGTACTGCCATAATATTCAGTGGACAGATGAAACCAAGGTTGAGTTGTTTGGAAGAAACACACAACACTATGTGCGGAGAAAAAGAGGCACAGCACACCAACATCAAAACCTCATCCCAACTGTGAAGTATGGTGGTGGGGGCATCATGGTTTGGGGCTGCTTTGCTGCATCAGGGCCGGGACAGATTGCTATCATCGAAGGAAAAAATAATTCCCAAGTTTATCAAGACATTTTGCAGGAGAACTTAAGGCCATCTGTCCACCAGCTGAAGCTCAACAGCAGATGAGTATTGAAACAGGATAACGACCCAAAGCATAGAAGTAAATCAACAACAGAATGGCTTAAACAGAAGAAAATACGCCTTCTGGAGTGGCCCAGTCAGAGTCATGACTTAAACCCGATTTAGATGCTATGGCATGACCTCAAGAAAGCGATTCACACCAGACATCCCAAAAATATTGCTGAACTGAAAAAGTTCTGTAAAGAGGAATGGTCAAGAATTACTCCTGACCGTTGTGCACGTCTGATCTGCAACTACAGGAAACGTTTGGTTGAAGTTATTGCTGCCAAAGGAGGTTCAACCAGTTATTAAATCCAAGGGTTCACATACTTTTTTTTACCTGCACTGTGAATGTTTACATGGTGTTTTCAATAAAAACATGGTAACATTTAATTATTTGTGTGTTATTAGTTTAAGCAGACTGTGATTGTCTATTGTTGTGAAGATCAGATCACATTTTATGACCAATTTGTGCAGAAATTCATATCATTCCAAAGGGTTCACATACTTTTTCTTGCAACTGTATACCAATTTTTCCCTGGAATTTCGGGAATATGTCTGCCAGGTGGTCTTTTTTCTACTCAGACATAATTATTTCATGGTCGATCATTGTTTCTTCTTGCAGCGTACCTGTGTGTCCATGGGGGCAAAATTTTCGCAATCCATGGACAATATTTATATGGCGTGGTGGGAGCATGACTATTTATTCTCGGATGAATGTCCTTGGGTGTCTTCCATGAGGTGTTACGGACGCTACATATACGACCTGCTGTTTGTATGGTCGGGCGATGTGGCGGCCGTCACGTTTTTTTGTTGACTTCCTCGGTGACAACAAATGCCATCTCAAATTTACTATCCATGGTGATCCTTTCACCATACCACTTTTACGTCTCCCTTTGGTTGGGGATGTTGCAGCTAATACTGTAACCTCTTATACTTATCGCAAGGACACTGCTGGTAATGCAACGCTACTAGCGACATCATGCCACCCTTCACATGTGGTACACAATTTTCAAAAGGGTGAATTGATCAGAGCAAGATGCAACAGCTCGGGTGATCAGGCCTTTATTAAGGAAACAGCAGTGGTGGTATCCATACTGTCCTTGCGTAAGTTTACACCGTGGACTATTAACCGTGTGAAAATATTTGTGGCATACAAATCTAGAACCGACCTTGTTTTCTCTGATAAGTCTCCATCCGCTGTGGGTAGAAGGAGAAATTTTGACAGTCAAAGGGAGGAGTCGGTGTCTCTTGTCACCAGCTATAGTCCTGAGTACCCGGAGATATGTAGGATTGTCAAGAAACACCTGGCGGTTCTAACTTTCAATGACCAATGGACTAATATTGCTCAGTCAGGTGTGAAATGTATTGCTTGACGGGCACCTACTTTGGCGCAATAAATTAGCCCCAGTCTATATACAGAAACATATCGCAATTCATCCACCTGGCTGAGATATAAGGGGACTTACAAATGTGAACATCATATCTGCACGTGCTGCAATTTTTTTCAGACAGGTTCCTGAATTTTAATTTTTTTATATGCAACACTCATTTGAGCTAAAACTATATGTCAATTGCAATATCAGCCATGTAGTTTATTGCATTGCGTGCTCTATTTGCCAATTACAATGTGTGGGCTGTACTACCAACAGCATAAAAGTCTGGATTCGTAGACACCTCTCAGACATACCCCTCACCAAAGTCAGGAATGTATTAGCAGTTTGTCTCCATTATGATGTAATCCACCAGGGTAACACTACAGGTTTCTAGGTACAAGCCCTGAAAAGGGTTAATCCCCCCATCAGGGGAGGTTACCATAGGTGTAAGTTACTAAAAAAAGACGTCTTTTTGATCGTTTCCATAGGTACCTCTGTACCCAAGGGTCTGAATTGAAAACAAGATTTAATTTTACATTATTGATTCCTTGTTATCATTTTATTTTTATATTGATGTATGCATTTTATTTTTTCTTATGTTATTCTTCTGACAATGTGGAAAATGTTAGTGAATGGAAGATGGGCGTATGACATATAAATTGCATCCACCTGGTAATTAGTGGTCCTGCCTACTTAAGCAAGGGTGTAAGGCCCCTTTCACATGAGCGTGACGGATTAGGTCCGGATGCGTTCAGGATGCGTTCAGTGAAACTCGCACTATTTTGCAAGCAAGTTCAGTCAGTTTTGTCTGCGATTGCGTTCAGTTGTTCAGTTGTTTCCGTGCCGGTGCAATGCGTTTTGATTCGTTTTTCACGCACGTGATAAAAAACTGAAGGTTTACAAACAACATCTCTTAGCAACCATCAGTGAAAAACGTATCGCATGCGCACTTGCTTGCGGATGCAATGCGTTTTTCACTGAAGCCCCATTCACTTCTATGGGGCCAGGGCTGCGTGAAAAACGCAGAATATAGAACATGCTGCGATTTTCACGCAACGCAGAATTGATGCGTGAAAAACAATGCTCATGTACACAGACCCATTGAAATGAATGGGTTAGGATTCAGTGCGGGTGCTATGCGTTCACGTCACGCATTGCACCCGCGCGGAAAACTCGCTCGTGTGAAAGGGGCCTTACAATGTTCAGGAAGGGGTTGACATCAAGCAGGGTGATGTGGGGGGAAATGCGAGTTTCTTACTGTGTAGGAGGCTGCTGACTGTGCGAACCCCGGCTCTTCTGCTTGCTGGGGACGGACGGCTTATCTGCTGGGTTGCCTGAATAACACTGGTGGCCGGCAGCTCATGTTACACTGACTGCCACACTGGGTGCACGCCTACTGCCTGCCACTAGCCAATCAGCAGCAGGATCTTTGAACACTACTTATGCTGATTGGACAGTGTGCCTGAAGGTTAAAATGGGGGGCATGGCATTGACGAGAGCACGCACTGTAGTTGTAGGGGCGGGGCCAGAGTCTGTGAGCTGACACCTGATGGATGAGGCAGTTTTGGCTGAGGGAGTTTTGGATGAGGGAGTGAAGGAGGAGGGAGGAGGGAGTTTGGGCTGACGTCTGAGGGAGGAGGGAGTGTCGAATGACTTCTGAGGGAGGAGGGAGTTTGGGCTGACGTCTGAAGGAGGAGGGAGTGTGGGCTGACGTATGAGGGAGGAGGGAGTTTGGGCTGATGCCTGAGGGAAGAGGGAGTGTGGGCTGACGTCTGAGGGAGGAGGGAGTTTGGGCTGACGCCTGAGGGAAGAGGGAGTGTGGGCTGACGTATGAGGGAGGAGGGAGTTTGGGCTGACGCCTGAGGGAGGAGGGAGTTTGGGCTGACGGAGGAGGAGGGAGTTGTGGAGGATGTCTGAGGATGTCCTAATATGTATGCCGTATATTAGACAAATGTTCCCTTTCATTGTCCCTACACATTAGAAGAAAAATAAAAATAGTTTGTTATTTAACTGCTTACCGACCGCCTAACGCAGGGATGCGTCCTGGCGGCGGTCGATTCATTCCTCCTAGATGCATATCCACGTCATCTCGCGAGACCAAGATTTCCTGTAAACGCGCTCACACAGGCGCGCGCGTTCACAGGAACCGAAGGTAAGCGAGTGGATCTGCAGCCTGCCAGCGGCGATCGTTCGCTGGCAGGCTGTAGATGCGATTTTTTTAACCCCTAACAGGTATATTAGACGCTGTTTTGATAACAGCGTCTAATATACCTGCTACCTGGTCCTCTGGTGGTCCCTTTTGCTTGGATCGACCACCAGAGGACACAGGCAGCTCTGTAATAAGTAGCACCAAGCACCACACTAAACTACACCCCACCTGTCACTTATTAACCCCTTATTAACCCCTGATCACCCCATATAGACTCGCTGATCACCCCCCTGTCATTGATCACCCCCCTGTCATTGATCACCGCCCTGTAAGGCTCCATTAAGATGTCTGTATGTGTTTTACGGATCCACGGATCCATGGATCGGATCCGCAAAACACATACGGAATGCGGATAAAAATGGATACGATAAAAATGTTTTTCTAAAAGGAATTTGGGCCCCTTTGCGGATCTAGGCTGCAAAAAAGTGCCACACATGTGGTATCGCCGTACTCAGGAGAAGTTGGGGAATGTGTTTTGGGTTGTCATTTTACATATACCCATGCTGGGTGAGATAAATATCTTGGTCAAATACCAACTTTGTATAAAAAAATGGGAAAAGTTGTCTTTTGTCGAGATATTTCTCTCACCTATTTACACATTTTGATTTCAAACTACTTCTCACACATTAGGGCCCCTTAAAATGCCAGGGCAGTATAACTACCCCACAAGTGACCCCATTTTGGAAAGAAGACACCACAAGGTATTTCATGATGGGCATAGTGAGTTCATGGAAGTTTTTATTTTTTGTCACAAGTTAGTGGTATATGAGACTTTGTAAGAAAAAAATAAATAATAAAAAATCATTTTCCGCTAACTTGTGACAAAAAATAAAAAGTTCTATGAACTCACTATGCCCATCAGAAAATACCTTAGGGTGTCTACTTTCCGAAATGGGGTTATTTGTGGGGTTTTTCTACTGTCTGGGCATTGTAGAACCTCAGGAAACATGACAGGTGCTCAGAAAGTCAGAGCTGCTTCAAAAAGCGGAAATTCACATTTTTGTACCATAGTTTGTAAACGCTATAACTTACCCAAACCATTTTTTTTTTACCCAAACCATTTTTTTTTTACCCAAACCATTTTTTTTATCAAAGACATGTAGAACAATAAATTTAGAGAAAAATTTATATATAGATGTCGTTTTAAAAAAAAAAATTACAACTGAAAGTGAAAAATGTAATTTTTTTGCAAAAATTTTGTTAAATTTCGATTAATAACAAAAAAAGTAAAACTGTCAGCAGCAATGAAATACCACCAAATGAAAGCTCTATTAGTGAGAAGAAAAGGAGGTAAAATTCATTTGGGTGGTAAGTTGCATGACCGAGCAATAAACCGTGAAAGTAGAATAGTGCAGAATTGTAAAAAGTGGTCTGGTCATTAAGGGTGTTTAAGCTAGGGGAGCTGAGGTGGTTAAGCATGCAGCAATTTATTTTATTTTTTTGTAACAAAGATTCCCTGACAGTTTTGCAGACAATAATGTTTTGGTATAGTATAATAAAATGTTATAAAAATGTTACCAGTAAGGCCACATTCACACGACAGTGGTGCCGCCATGCTTGTGTTGCGGACCACAAACCGCAGGTCCAGTAAACAGGGGCACCAGCTGTTCGAACTCCAATCTTTTGTCACATCTTGAGGATCAAAGACCCATGGAAGTCATTGGGCCTGCACCACAATGCAGAGTTCACACGGCCAGTGCTCATGTTTTGCAGACCCGCTATTTGCGGTCCACAACACGGCACAGCAGCACCGCGGTAATGTGAACGTACTCTAAGGCCTCTTTCACACGGGCGAGATTTCCGCATGGGTGCAATGCGTGAGGTGAACGCATTGCACCCGCACTGAATCTGGACCCATTAATTTCTATGGGGCTGTGCACATGAGCGGTGATTTTCACGCATCACTTGTGCATTGCTTGAAAATCGCAGCATGCTCTACTTTGTGCGTTTTTCACGCAACACATGCCCCATAGAAGTGAATGGGGCTGCGTGAAAAAAGTGCGAATGCGGTGCGATTTTCACGCACGGTTGCTAGGAGACGATCGGGATGGGGACCCGATCATTATTATTTTCCCTTATAACATGGTTATAAGGGAAAATAATAGCATTCTTAATACAGAATGCTTAGTAAAATAGGGCTGGAGGGGGTAAAAAAAATAATAATAATTTAACTCACCTCAGCCTGGCTTCTCTTCTGTCTTCATCTTTGCTGTGCAGGAGGAAAAGGACCAGTGGTGCCGATTTTTCTCACGCGCGTGCAAAACACATTAAAATGTTTTGCACTCGCAAGGAAAAATCGTGCTTTTTCCCGCGACGCACCCGCATCTTATCCGGCCCAAAACCATGACGCCCGTGTGAAAGAGGCCTAAGGCTGGGACTACATGGCTATCTCGGTCATGCCACCTGTCACAGATTTTTTTGTGTGGATGTGGCAACTTGAGAGTGGCGATGCACCGCATTCAGTTGCTGAACTGGGCTGCACTGACAAATAATGATTGTTGGTCTCAAGATTAATATCTAGTCCCAGTCTGAAGAACCAAAAAAATAAAGCCTTTCTTTTCCATTAAAATGGTTTATTTTGCAAATTGTTAATACCCCTGCTTCACACACACATATACAGATGCAGCTGAACTAAACTTGATGGTTAACGTGTTAAGTAAAAAAAATTACACAAAAAGTTAACTCTTTCAATGTATTTCAATTGCTTTTGTCAAAAGATAACACTGTGACGTGTCAATTTTAGCTTGGCTACATATGTATTATTACAGCAATTGTCACAACCAGTATAATAAAGTTAAAGAGTAACTAAACTTTTGTATACATTTTTGTGAACATGTCCGTAATGCCCTAATAACAGTGTTTGTAATATAGTTTATTAATATTTTTTGTATTCTTAATACACTTTTCCCCCTCTCTAAAGCTCATATTTCACTGTGCACTTAAAATCTACTTCTCTGTACACCACTGACTTCTCAGTGGTGTACGGAGTACGGGCTGTGCACATTTTATCAATGGGCCGCAGCATATTATTGCTCCTGCCCGTGCCCCCCGGAGGTTTAATAAATCCTGGTATAACACATGTGTACCATGTAACCATGTGCCTTGCCAGGATTAGCTGAGCCGAGCAGGCTCCTGCTTCTGCCTGCTTCGCTAAGCTAAGAGCTGACATTCAGGACTTTTAGCTTAGCGAAGCAGGCACAGGCAGGAGCCCGTTCTGCCCAGCTAATCCTGGCATAGCACATGGTTACAGGCTACCCATGTGCTATGCCAGGATTTAGTAAACCTCCCAGGGGGCACGGGCAGGAGCAGCAATATGCATAAATGATGTATTGTAATGCATTGCAGAGGGGATCAGACTCCCAAAAGTTGAAGTCCCAGAGTGGGACAGAAATAAAGTAAAAAAATAAATATAAAAAAAAGTCTTTTTAATGATAAAAAATAAAGTTTCAAGTAAGAAAAAAGATTTTGATTTTGTAATAAAATAAAAAAAAAAACACATATTAGGTAACGCCACGTGCGTCAGATAAACACCGTAAAAAAAATAACTGTGGCAAAAAAGCTATTTTTGTCAACTTACATCAGAAAAATGTAAAGATTTGCTTCTAAACTTCTAAGCCTTCTAACGTCCTGTCCTCCCCGCCAAAAAAAAGGCATTCACAAAATTATCCAAACATGAAGTAGACATATGGGGAATGTAAAGTAGTAACTATTTTTGGAGTTATTACTATCTATTATAAAAGTAGAGAAATTGAAATTTGGAAATTTTTCTACATTTTTGGTAAATTAGGTATTTTTTAATAAATAAAAATGAAATTTTTGACAAATTTTTACCACTGTCATGAAGTACAATATGTGATAAGAAAAGAATCTCAGAATGGCCTGGATAAGTTAAAGCATTTTAAAGTTATTACCACATAAAGTGACACATGTCAGATTTGCTAAAAATAGCCTGGGCAGAAAGGTGAAAAATGGCTTAGTCCTGAAAGGGTTAAACTGTCACCTGAATTAAATGTTACCATGTTTTTTTTTCAACACACCATGTAAACATTCACAGTGCAGGTGGAAAAATTATGTGAACCCCTAGAGTAATGACATCTCCAAGAGCTAATTGGAGTGAGGTGTCAGCCAACTGGAGTCCAATCAATGAGATGAGATTGGAGGTGTTGGTTACAGCTGCCCTGCCCTATAAAAACTCCCCACAAGTTCTCGGTTTGCTTTTCACAAGAAGAATTGTCTGTTGTGAATGATGCATCGCACAAAAGAGCTTTCAGAAGACCTACATTTAATAATTGTTGACTTGCATAAAGCTAGAAAGGGTTATAAAAGTATCTCAAAAAGCCTTGCTGTTCATCAGTCCACGGTAAGACAAATGGTCTATAAATGGAGAAAGTTCAGCACTGCTGCTACTCTCCCTAGGAGTGGCCATCCTGTAAAGATGACTGCAAGAGCACAGCGCAGACTGCTCAATGAGGTGAAGAAGAATCCTAGAGTGTCAGCTAAAGACTTACAAAAGTCTCTGGCATATGCTAACATCCCTGTTAGAGAATCTATGATACGTAAAACAGTAAACAAGAATGGATTTCATGGGAGGATACCACAGAGGAAGCCACTGCTGTCCAAAAAAAACATTGCTGCATGTTTACAGTTTGCACAAGAGCACCTGGATGTTCAAAAGCAGTACTGCCATAATATTCAGTGGACAGATGAAACCAAGGTTGAGTTGTTTGGAAGAAACACACAACACTATGTGCGGAGAAAAAGAGGCACAGCACACCAACATCAAAACCTCATCCCAACTGTGAAGTATGGTGGTGGGGGCATCATGGTTTGGGGCTGCTTTGCTGCATCAGGGCCGGGACAGATTGCTATCATCGAAGGAAAAAATAATTCCCAAGTTTATCAAGACATTTTGCAGGAGAACTTAAGGCCATCTGTCCACCAGCTGAAGCTCAACAGCAGATGAGTATTGAAACAGGATAACGACCCAAAGCATAGAAGTAAATCAACAACAGAATGGCTTAAACAGAAGAAAATACGCCTTCTGGAGTGGCCCAGTCAGAGTCATGACTTAAACCCGATTTAGATGCTATGGCATGACCTCAAGAAAGCGATTCACACCAGACATCCCAAAAATATTGCTGAACTGAAAAAGTTCTGTAAAGAGGAATGGTCAAGAATTACTCCTGACCGTTGTGCACGTCTGATCTGCAACTACAGGAAACGTTTGGTTGAAGTTATTGCTGCCAAAGGAGGTTCAACCAGTTATTAAATCCAAGGGTTCACATACTTTTTTTTACCTGCACTGTGAATGTTTACATGGTGTTTTCAATAAAAACATGGTAACATTTAATTATTTGTGTGTTATTAGTTTAAGCAGACTGTGATTGTCTATTGTTGTGAAGATCAGATCACATTTTATGACCAATTTGTGCAGAAATTCATATCATTCCAAAGGGTTCACATACTTTTTCTTGCAACTGTATACCAATTTTTCCCTGGAATTTCGGGAATATGTCTGCCAGGTGGTCTTTTTTCTACTCAGACATAATTATTTCATGGTCGATCATTGTTTCTTCTTGCAGCGTACCTGTGTGTCCATGGGGGCAAAATTTTCGCAATCCATGGACAATATTTATATGGCGTGGTGGGAGCATGACTATTTATTCTCGGATGAATGTCCTTGGGTGTCTTCCATGAGGTGTTACGGACGCTACATATACGACCTGCTGTTTGTATGGTCGGGCGATGTGGCGGCCGTCACGTTTTTTTGTTGACTTCCTCGGTGACAACAAATGCCATCTCAAATTTACTATCCATGGTGATCCTTTCACCATACCACTTTTACGTCTCCCTTTGGTTGGGGATGTTGCAGCTAATACTGTAACCTCTTATACTTATCGCAAGGACACTGCTGGTAATGCAACGCTACTAGCGACATCATGCCACCCTTCACATGTGGTACACAATTTTCAAAAGGGTGAATTGATCAGAGCAAGATGCAACAGCTCGGGTGATCAGGCCTTTATTAAGGAAACAGCAGTGGTGGTATCCATACTGTCCTTGCGTAAGTTTACACCGTGGACTATTAACCGTGTGAAAATATTTGTGGCATACAAATCTAGAACCGACCTTGTTTTCTCTGATAAGTCTCCATCCGCTGTGGGTAGAAGGAGAAATTTTGACAGTCAAAGGGAGGAGTCGGTGTCTCTTGTCACCAGCTATAGTCCTGAGTACCCGGAGATATGTAGGATTGTCAAGAAACACCTGGCGGTTCTAACTTTCAATGACCAATGGACTAATATTGCTCAGTCAGGTGTGAAATGTATTGCTTGACGGGCACCTACTTTGGCGCAATAAATTAGCCCCAGTCTATATACAGAAACATATCGCAATTCATCCACCTGGCTGAGATATAAGGGGACTTACAAATGTGAACATCATATCTGCACGTGCTGCAATTTTTTTCAGACAGGTTCCTGAATTTTAATTTTTTTATATGCAACACTCATTTGAGCTAAAACTATATGTCAATTGCAATATCAGCCATGTAGTTTATTGCATTGCGTGCTCTATTTGCCAATTACAATGTGTGGGCTGTACTACCAACAGCATAAAAGTCTGGATTCGTAGACACCTCTCAGACATACCCCTCACCAAAGTCAGGAATGTATTAGCAGTTTGTCTCCATTATGATGTAATCCACCAGGGTAACACTACAGGTTTCTAGGTACAAGCCCTGAAAAGGGTTAATCCCCCCATCAGGGGAGGTTACCATAGGTGTAAGTTACTAAAAAAAGACGTCTTTTTGATCGTTTCCATAGGTACCTCTGTACCCAAGGGTCTGAATTGAAAACAAGATTTAATTTTACATTATTGATTCCTTGTTATCATTTTATTTTTATATTGATGTATGCATTTTATTTTTTCTTATGTTATTCTTCTGACAATGTGGAAAATGTTAGTGAATGGAAGATGGGCGTATGACATATAAATTGCATCCACCTGGTAATTAGTGGCCCTGCCTACTTAAGCAAGGGTGTAAGGCCCCTTTCACATGAGCGTGACGGATTAGGTCCGGATGCGTTCAGGATGCGTTCAGTGAAACTCGCACTATTTTGCAAGCAAGTTCAGTCAGTTTTGTCTGCGATTGCGTTCAGTTGTTCAGTTGTTTCCGTGCCGGTGCAATGCGTTTTGATTCGTTTTTCACGCACGTGATAAAAAACTGAAGGTTTACAAACAACATCTCTTAGCAACCATCAGTGAAAAACGTATCGCATGCGCACTTGCTTGCGGATGCAATGCGTTTTTCACTGAAGCCCCATTCACTTCTATGGGGCCAGGGCTGCGTGAAAAACGCAGAATATAGAACATGCTGCGATTTTCACGCAACGCAGAATTGATGCGTGAAAAACAATGCTCATGTACACAGACCCATTGAAATGAATGGGTTAGGATTCAGTGCGGGTGCTATGCGTTCACGTCACGCATTGCACCCGCGCGGAAAACTCGCTCGTGTGAAAGGGGCCTTACAATGTTCAGGAAGGGGTTGACATCAAGCAGGGTGATGTGGGGGGAAATGCGAGTTTCTTACTGTGTAGGAGGCTGCTGACTGTGCGAACCCCGGCTCTTCTGCTTGCTGGGGACGGACGGCTTATCTGCTGGGTTGCCTGAATAACACTGGTGGCCGGCAGCTCATGTTACACTGACTGCCACACTGGGTGCACGCCTACTGCCTGCCACTAGCCAATCAGCAGCAGGATCTTTGAACACTACTTATGCTGATTGGACAGTGTGCCTGAAGGTTAAAATGGGGGGCATGGCATTGACGAGAGCACGCACTGTAGTTGTAGGGGCGGGGGCCAGAGTCTGTGAGCTGACACCTGATGGATGAGGCAGTTTTGGCTGAGGGAGTTTTGGATGAGGGAGTGAAGGAGGAGGGAGGAGGGAGTTTGGGCTGACGTCTGAGGGAGGAGGGAGTGTCGAATGACTTCTGAGGGAGGAGGGAGTTTGGGCTGACGTCTGAAGGAGGAGGGAGTGTGGGCTGACGTATGAGGGAGGAGGGAGTTTGGGCTGATGCCTGAGGGAAGAGGGAGTGTGGGCTGACGTCTGAGGGAGGAGGGAGTTTGGGCTGACGCCTGAGGGAAGAGGGAGTTTGGGCTGACGTATGAGGGAGGAGGGAGTTTGGGCTGACGCCTGAGGGAGGAGGGAGTTTGGGCTGACGGAGGAGGAGGGAGTTGTGGAGGATGTCTGAGGATGTCCTAATATGTATGCCGTATATTAGACAAATGTTCCCTTTCATTGTCCCTACACATTAGAAGAAAAATAAAAATAGTTTGTTATTTAACTGCTTACCGACCGCCTAACGCAGGGATGCGTCCTGGCGGCGGTCGATTCATTCCTCCTAGATGCATATCCACGTCATCTCGCGAGACCAAGATTTCCTGTAAACGCGCTCACACAGGCGCGCGCGTTCACAGGAACCGAAGGTAAGCGAGTGGATCTGCAGCCTGCCAGCGGCGATCGTTCGCTGGCAGGCTGTAGATGCGATTTTTTTAACCCCTAACAGGTATATTAGACGCTGTTTTGATAACAGCGTCTAATATACCTGCTACCTGGTCCTCTGGTGGTCCCTTTTGCTTGGATCGACCACCAGAGGACACAGGCAGCTCTGTAATAAGTAGCACCAAGCACCACACTAAACTACACCCCACCTGTCACTTATTAACCCCTTATTAACCCCTGATCACCCCATATAGACTCGCTGATCACCCCCCTGTCATTGATCACCCCCCTGTCATTGATCACCGCCCTGTAAGGCTCCATTAAGATGTCTGTATGTGTTTTACGGATCCACGGATCCATGGATCGGATCCGCAAAACACATACGGAATGCGGATAAAAATGGATACGATAAAAATGTTTTTCTAAAAGGAATTTGGGCCCCTTTGCGGATCTAGGCTGCAAAAAAGTGCCACACATGTGGTATCGCCGTACTCAGGAGAAGTTGGGGAATGTGTTTTGGGTTGTCATTTTACATATACCCATGCTGGGTGAGATAAATATCTTGGTCAAATACCAACTTTGTATAAAAAAATGGGAAAAGTTGTCTTTTGTCGAGATATTTCTCTCACCTATTTACACATTTTGATTTCAAACTACTTCTCACACATTAGGGCCCCTTAAAATGCCAGGGCAGTATAACTACCCCACAAGTGACCCCATTTTGGAAAGAAGACACCACAAGGTATTTCATGATGGGCATAGTGAGTTCATGGAAGTTTTTATTTTTGTCACAAGTTAGTGGTATATGAGACTTTGTAAGAAAAAAAAAATAATAAAAAATCATTTTCCGCTAACTTGTGACAAAAATAAAAAGTTCTATGAACTCACTATGCCCATCAGAAAATACCTTAGGGTGTCTACTTTCCGAAATGGGGTTATTTGTGGGGTTTTTCTACTGTCTGGGCATTGTAGAACCTCAGGAAACATGACAGGTGCTCAGAAAGTCAGAGCTGCTTCAAAAGCGGAAATTCACATTTTTGTACCATAGTTTGTAAACGCTATAACTTACCCAAACCATTTTTTTTTTACCCAAACCATTTTTTTTTTACCCAAACCATTTTTTTTATCAAAGACATGTAGAACAATAAATTTAGAGAAAAATTTATATATAGATGTCGTTTTAAAAAAAAAAAATTACAACTGAAAGTGAAAAATGTAATTTTTTTGCAAAAATTTTGTTAAATTTCGATTAATAACAAAAAAAGTAAAACTGTCAGCAGCAATGAAATACCACCAAATGAAAGCTCTATTAGTGAGAAGAAAAGGAGGTAAAATTCATTTGGGTGGTAAGTTGCATGACCGAGCAATAAACCGTGAAAGTAGAATAGTGCAGAATTGTAAAAAGTGGTCTGGTCATTAAGGGTGTTTAAGCTAGGGGAGCTGAGGTGGTTAAGCATGCAGCAATTTATTTTATTTTTTGTAACAAAGATTCCCTGACAGTTTTGCAGACAATAATGTTTTGGTATAGTATAATAAAATGTTATAAAATGTTACCAGTAAGGCCACATTCACACGACAGTGGTGCCGCCATGCTTGTGTTGCGGACCACAAACCGCAGGTCCAGTAAACAGGGGCACCAGCTGTTCGAACTCCAATCTTTTGTCACATCTTGAGGATCAAAGACCCATGGAAGTCATTGGGCCTGCACCACAATGCAGAGTTCACACGGCCAGTGCTCATGTTTTGCAGACCCGCTATTTGCGGTCCACAACACGGCACAGCAGCACCGCGGTAATGTGAACGTACTCTAAGGCCTCTTTCACACGGGCGAGATTTCCGCATGGGTGCAATGCGTGAGGTGAACGCATTGCACCCGCACTGAATCTGGACCCATTAATTTCTATGGGGCTGTGCACATGAGCGGTGATTTTCACGCATCACTTGTGCATTGCTTGAAAATCGCAGCATGCTCTACTTTGTGCGTTTTTCACGCAACACATGCCCCATAGAAGTGAATGGGGCTGCGTGAAAAAAGTGCGAATGCGGTGCGATTTTCACGCACGGTTGCTAGGAGACGATCGGGATGGGGACCCGATCATTATTATTTTCCCTTATAACATGGTTATAAGGGAAAATAATAGCATTCTTAATACAGAATGCTTAGTAAAATAGGGCTGGAGGGGGTAAAAAAATAATAATAATTTAACTCACCTCAGCCTGGCTTCTCTTCTGTCTTCATCTTTGCTGTGCAGGAGGAAAAGGACCAGTGGTGCCGATTTTTCTCACGCGCGTGCAAAACACATTAAAATGTTTTGCACTCGCAAGGAAAAATCGTGCTTTTTCCCGCGACGCACCCGCATCTTATCCGGCCCAAAACCATGACGCCCGTGTGAAAGAGGCCTAAGGCTGGGACTACATGGCTATCTCGGTCATGCCACCTGTCACAGATTTTTTTGTGTGGATGTGGCAACTTGAGAGTGGCGATGCACCGCATTCAGTTGCTGAACTGGGCTGCACTGACAAATAATGATTGTTGGTCTCAAGATTAATATCTAGTCCCAGTCTGAAGAACCAAAAAAATAAAGCCTTTCTTTTCCATTAAAATGGTTTATTTTGCAAATTGTTAATACCCCTGCTTCACACACACATATACAGATGCAGCTGAACTAAACTTGATGGTTAACGTGTTAAGTAAAAAAAATTACACAAAAAGTTAACTCTTTCAATGTATTTCAATTGCTTTTGTCAAAAGATAACACTGTGACGTGTCAATTTTAGCTTGGCTACATATGTATTATTACAGCAATTGTCACAACCAGTATAATAAAGTTAAAGAGTAACTAAACTTTTGTATACATTTTTGTGAACATGTCCGTAATGCCCTAATAACAGTGTTTGTAATATAGTTTATTAATATTTTTTGTATTCTTAATACACTTTTCCCCCTCTCTAAAGCTCATATTTCACTGTGCACTTAAAATCTACTTCTCTGTACACCACTGACTTCTCAGTGGTGTACGGAGTACGGGCTGTGCACATTTTATCAATGGGCCGCAGCATATTATTGCTCCTGCCCGTGCCCCCCGGAGGTTTAATAAATCCTGGTATAACACATGTGTACCATGTAACCATGTGCCTTGCCAGGATTAGCTGAGCCGAGCAGGCTCCTGCTTCTGCCTGCTTCGCTAAGCTAAGAGCTGACATTCAGGACTTTTAGCTTAGCGAAGCAGGCACAGGCAGGAGCCCGTTCTGCCCAGCTAATCCTGGCATAGCACATGGTTACAGGCTACCCATGTGCTATGCCAGGATTTAGTAAACCTCCCAGGGGGCACGGGCAGGAGCAGCAATATGCATAAATGATGTATTGTAATGCATTGCAGAGGGGATCAGACTCCCAAAAGTTGAAGTCCCAGAGTGGGACAGAAATAAAGTAAAAAAATAAATATAAAAAAAAGTCTTTTTAATGATAAAAAATAAAGTTTCAAGTAAGAAAAAAGATTTTGATTTTGTAATAAAATAAAAAAAAAAACACATATTAGGTAACGCCACGTGCGTCAGATAAACACCGTAAAAAAAAAAACTGTGGCAAAAAAGCTATTTTTGTCAACTTACATCAGAAAAATGTAAAGATTTGCTTCTAAACTTCTAAGCCTTCTAACGTCCTGTCCTCCCCGCCAAAAAAAAGGCATTCACAAAATTATCCAAACATGAAGTAGACATATGGGGAATGTAAAGTAGTAACTATTTTTGGAGTTATTACTATCTATTATAAAAGTAGAGAAATTGAAATTTGGAAATTTTTCTACATTTTTGGTAAATTAGGTATTTTTTAATAAATAAAAATGAAATTTTTGACAAATTTTTACCACTGTCATGAAGTACAATATGTGATAAGAAAAGAATCTCAGAATGGCCTGGATAAGTTAAAGCATTTTAAAGTTATTACCACATAAAGTGACACATGTCAGATTTGCTAAAAATAGCCTGGGCAGAAAGGTGAAAAATGGCTTAGTCCTGAAAGGGTTAAACTGTCACCTGAATTAAATGTTACCATGTTTTTTTTTCAACACACCATGTAAACATTCACAGTGCAGGTGGAAAAATTATGTGAACCCCTAGAGTAATGACATCTCCAAGAGCTAATTGGAGTGAGGTGTCAGCCAACTGGAGTCCAATCAATGAGATGAGATTGGAGGTGTTGGTTACAGCTGCCCTGCCCTATAAAAACTCCCCACAAGTTCTCGGTTTGCTTTTCACAAGAAGAATTGTCTGTTGTGAATGATGCATCGCACAAAGAGCTTTCAGAAGACCTACATTTAATAATTGTTGACTTGCATAAAGCTAGAAAGGGTTATAAAAGTATCTCAAAAAGCCTTGCTGGTTCATCAGTCCACGGTAAGACAAATGGTCTATAAATGGAGAAAGTTCAGCACTGCTGCTACTCTCCCTAGGAGTGGCCATCCTGTAAAGATGACTGCAAGAGCACAGCGCAGACTGCTCAATGAGGTGAAGAAGAATCCTAGAGTGTCAGCTAAAGACTTACAAAAGTCTCTGGCATATGCTAACATCCCTGTTAGAGAATCTATGATACGTAAAACAGTAAACAAGAATGGATTTCATGGGAGGATACCACAGAGGAAGCCACTGCTGTCCAAAAAAAACATTGCTGCATGTTTACAGTTTGCACAAGAGCACCTGGATGTTCAAAAGCAGTACTGCCATAATATTCAGTGGACAGATGAAACCAAGGTTGAGTTGTTTGGAAGAAACACACAACACTATGTGCGGAGAAAAAGAGGCACAGCACACCAACATCAAAACCTCATCCCAACTGTGAAGTATGGTGGTGGGGGCATCATGGTTTGGGGCTGCTTTGCTGCATCAGGGCCGGGACAGATTGCTATCATCGAAGGAAAAAATAATTCCCAAGTTTATCAAGACATTTTGCAGGAGAACTTAAGGCCATCTGTCCACCAGCTGAAGCTCAACAGCAGATGAGTATTGAAACAGGATAACGACCCAAAGCATAGAAGTAAATCAACAACAGAATGGCTTAAACAGAAGAAAATACGCCTTCTGGAGTGGCCCAGTCAGAGTCATGACTTAAACCCGATTTAGATGCTATGGCATGACCTCAAGAAAGCGATTCACACCAGACATCCCAAAAATATTGCTGAACTGAAAAAGTTCTGTAAAGAGGAATGGTCAAGAATTACTCCTGACCGTTGTGCACGTCTGATCTGCAACTACAGGAAACGTTTGGTTGAAGTTATTGCTGCCAAAGGAGGTTCAACCAGTATTAAATCCAAGGGTTCACATACTTTTTTTTACCTGCACTGTGAATGTTTACATGGTGTTTTCAATAAAAACATGGTAACATTTAATTATTTGTGTGTTATTAGTTTAAGCAGACTGTGATTGTCTATTGTTGTGAAGATCAGATCACATTTTATGACCAATTTGTGCAGAAATTCATATCATTCCAAAGGGTTCACATACTTTTTCTTGCAACTGTATACAATTTTTCCCTGGAATTTCGGGAATATGTCTGCCAGGTGGTCTTTTTTCTACTCAGACATAATTATTTCATGGTCGATCATTGTTTCTTCTTGCAGCGTACCTGTGTGTCCATGGGGGCAAAATTTTCGCAATCCATGGACAATATTTATATGGCGTGGTGGGAGCATGACTATTTATTCTCGGATGAATGTCCTTGGGTGTCTTCCATGAGGTGTTACGGACGCTACATATACGACCTGCTGTTTGTATGGTCGGGCGATGTGGCGGCCGTCACGTTTTTTTGTTGACTTCCTCGGTGACAACAAATGCCATCTCAAATTTACTATCCATGGTGATCCTTTCACCATACCACTTTTACGTCTCCCTTTGGTTGGGGATGTTGCAGCTAATACTGTAACCTCTTATACTTATCGCAAGGACACTGCTGGTAATGCAACGCTACTAGCGACATCATGCCACCCTTCACATGTGGTACACAATTTTCAAAAGGGTGAATTGATCAGAGCAAGATGCAACAGCTCGGGTGATCAGGCCTTTATTAAGGAAACAGCAGTGGTGGTATCCATACTGTCCTTGCGTAAGTTTACACCGTGGACTATTAACCGTGTGAAAATATTTGTGGCATACAAATCTAGAACCGACCTTGTTTTCTCTGATAAGTCTCCATCCGCTGTGGGTAGAAGGAGAAATTTTGACAGTCAAAGGGAGGAGTCGGTGTCTCTTGTCACCAGCTATAGTCCTGAGTACCCGGAGATATGTAGGATTGTCAAGAAACACCTGGCGGTTCTAACTTTCAATGACCAATGGACTAATATTGCTCAGTCAGGTGTGAAATGTATTGCTTGACGGGCACCTACTTTGGCGCAATAAATTAGCCCCAGTCTATATACAGAAACATATCGCAATTCATCCACCTGGCTGAGATATAAGGGGACTTACAAATGTGAACATCATATCTGCACGTGCTGCAATTTTTTTCAGACAGGTTCCTGAATTTTAATTTTTTTATATGCAACACTCATTTGAGCTAAAACTATATGTCAATTGCAATATCAGCCATGTAGTTTATTGCATTGCGTGCTCTATTTGCCAATTACAATGTGTGGGCTGTACTACCAACAGCATAAAAGTCTGATTCGTAGACACCTCTCAGACATACCCCTCACCAAAGTCAGGAATGTATTAGCAGTTTGTCTCCATTATGATGTAATCCACCAGGGTAACACTACAGGTTTCTAGGTACAAGCCCTGAAAAGGGTTAATCCCCCCATCAGGGAGGTTACCATAGGTGTAAGTTACTAAAAAAAGACGTCTTTTTGATCGTTTCCATAGGTACCTCTGTACCCAAGGGTCTGAATTGAAAACAAGATTTAATTTTACATTATTGATTCCTTGTTATCATTTTATTTTTATATTGATGTATGCATTTTATTTTTTCTTATGTTATTCTTCTGACAATGTGGAAAATGTTAGTGAATGGAAGATGGGCGTATGACATATAAATTGCATCCACCTGGTAATTAGTGGCCCTGCCTACTTAAGCAAGGGTGTAAGGCCCCTTTCACATGAGCGTGACGGATTAGGTCCGGATGCGTTCAGGATGCGTTCAGTGAAACTCGCACTATTTTGCAAGCAAGTTCAGTCAGTTTTGTCTGCGATTGCGTTCAGTTGTTCAGTTGTTTCCGTGCCGGTGCAATGCGTTTTGATTCGTTTTTTCACGCACGTGATAAAAAACTGAAGGTTTACAAACAACATCTCTTAGCAACCATCAGTGAAAAACGTATCGCATGCGCACTTGCTTGCGGATGCAATGCGTTTTTCACTGAAGCCCCATTCACTTCTATGGGGCCAGGGCTGCGTGAAAAACGCAGAATATAGAACATGCTGCGATTTTCACGCAACGCAGAATTGATGCGTGAAAAACAATGCTCATGTACACAGACCCATTGAAATGAATGGGTTAGGATTCAGTGCGGGTGCTATGCGTTCACGTCACGCATTGCACCCGCGCGGAAAACTCGCTCGTGTGAAAGGGGCCTTACAATGTTCAGGAAGGGGTTGACATCAAGCAGGGTGATGTGGGGGGAAATGCGAGTTTCTTACTGTGTAGGAGGCTGCTGACTGTGCGAACCCCGGCTCTTCTGCTTGCTGGGGACGGACGGCTTATCTGCTGGGTTTGCCTGAATAACACTGGTGGCCGGCAGCTCATGTTACACTGACTGCCACACTGGGTGCACGCCTACTGCCTGCCACTAGCCAATCAGCAGCAGGATCTTTGAACACTACTTATGCTGATTGGACAGTGTGCCTGAAGGTTAAAATGGGGGGCATGGCATTGACGAGAGCACGCACTGTAGTTGTAGGGGCGGGGCCAGAGTCTGTGAGCTGACACCTGATGGATGAGGCAGTTTTGGCTGAGGGAGTTTTGGATGAGGGAGTGAAGGAGGAGGGAGGAGGGAGTTTGGGCTGACGTCTGAGGGAGGAGGGAGTGTCGAATGACTTCTGAGGGAGGAGGGAGTTTGGGCTGACGTCTGAAGGAGGAGGAGTGTGGGCTGACGTATGAGGGAGGAGGGAGTTTGGGGCTGATGCCTGAGGGAAGAGGGAGTGTGGGCTGACGTCTGAGGGAGGAGGGAGTTTGGGCTGACGCCTGAGGGAAGAGGGAGTTTGGGCTGACGTATGAGGGAGGAGGGAGTTTGGGCTGACGCCTGAGGGAGGAGGGAGTTTGGGCTGACGGAGGAGGAGGGAGTTGTGGAGGATGTCTGAGGATGTCCTAATATGTATGCCGTATATTAGACAAATGTTCCCTTTCATTGTCCCTACACATTAGAAGAAAAATAAAAATAGTTTGTTATTTAACTGCTTACCGACCGCCTAACGCAGGGATGCGTCCTGGCGGCGGTCGATTCATTCCTCCTAGATGCATATCCACGTCATCTCGCGAGACCAAGATTTCCTGTAAACGCGCTCACACAGGCGCGCGCGTTCACAGGAACCGAAGGTAAGCGAGTGGATCTGCAGCCTGCCAGCGGCGATCGTTCGCTGGCAGGCTGTAGATGCGATTTTTTTAACCCCTAACAGGTATATTAGACGCTGTTTTGATAACAGCGTCTAATATACCTGCTACCTGGTCCTCTGGTGGTCCCTTTTGCTTGGATCGACCACCAGAGGACACAGGCAGCTCTGTAATAAGTAGCACCAAGCACCACACTAAACTACACCCCACCTGTCACTTATTAACCCCTTATTAACCCCTGATCACCCCATATAGACTCGCTGATCACCCCCCTGTCATTGATCACCCCCCTGTCATTGATCACCGCCCTGTAAGGCTCCATTAAGATGTCTGTATGTGTTTTACGGATCCACGGATCCATGGATCGGATCCGCAAAACACATACGGAATGCGGATAAAAATGGATACGATAAAAATGTTTTTCTAAAAGGAATTTGGGCCCCTTTGCGGATCTAGGCTGCAAAAAAGTGCCACACATGTGGTATCGCCGTACTCAGGAGAAGTTGGGGAATGTGTTTTGGGTTGTCATTTTACATATACCCATGCTGGGTGAGATAAATATCTTGGTCAAATACCAACTTTGTATAAAAAAATGGGAAAAGTTGTCTTTTGTCGAGATATTTCTCTCACCTATTTACACATTTTGATTTCAAACTACTTCTCACACATTAGGGCCCCTTAAAATGCCAGGGCAGTATAACTACCCCACAAGTGACCCCATTTTGGAAAGAAGACACCACAAGGTATTTCATGATGGGCATAGTGAGTTCATGGAAGTTTTTATTTTTTGTCACAAGTTAGTGGTATATGAGACTTTGTAAGAAAAAAAAAAATAATAAAAAATCATTTTCCGCTAACTTGTGACAAAAAATAAAAAGTTCTATGAACTCACTATGCCCATCAGAAAATACCTTAGGGTGTCTACTTTCCGAAATGGGGTTATTTGTGGGGTTTTTCTACTGTCTGGGCATTGTAGAACCTCAGGAAACATGACAGGTGCTCAGAAAGTCAGAGCTGCTTCAAAAAGCGGAAATTCACATTTTTGTACCATAGTTTGTAAACGCTATAACTTACCCAAACCATTTTTTTTTTTACCCAAAACCATTTTTTTTTTACCCAAACCATTTTTTTTATCAAAGACATGTAGAACAATAAATTTAGAGAAAAATTTATATATAGATGTCGTTTTAAAAAAAAAAAAATTACAACTGAAAGTGAAAAATGTAATTTTTTTGCAAAAATTTTGTTAAATTTCGATTAATAACAAAAAAAGTAAAACTGTCAGCAGCAATGAAATACCACCAAATGAAAGCTCTATTAGTGAGAAGAAAAGGAGGTAAAATTCATTTGGGTGGTAAGTTGCATGACCGAGCAATAAACCGTGAAAGTAGAATAGTGCAGAATTGTAAAAAGTGGTCTGGTCATTAAGGGTGTTTAAGCTAGGGGAGCTGAGGTGGTTAAGCATGCAGCAATTTATTTTATTTTTTTGTAACAAAGATTCCCTGACAGTTTTGCAGACAATAATGTTTTGGTATAGTATAATAAAATGTTATAAAAATGTTACCAGTAAGGCCACATTCACACGACAGTGGTGCCGCCATGCTTGTGTTGCGGACCACAAACCGCAGGTCCAGTAAACAGGGGCACCAGCTGTTCGAACTCCAATCTTTTGTCACATCTTGAGGATCAAAGACCCATGGAAGTCATTGGGCCTGCACCACAATGCAGAGTTCACACGGCCAGTGCTCATGTTTTGCAGACCCGCTATTTGCGGTCCACAACACGGCACAGCAGCACCGCGGTAATGTGAACGTACTCTAAGGCCTCTTTCACACGGGCGAGATTTCCGCATGGGTGCAATGCGTGAGGTGAACGCATTGCACCCGCACTGAATCTGGACCCATTAATTTCTATGGGGCTGTGCACATGAGCGGTGATTTTCACGCATCACTTGTGCATTGCTTGAAAATCGCAGCATGCTCTACTTTGTGCGTTTTTCACGCAACACATGCCCCATAGAAGTGAATGGGGCTGCGTGAAAAAAGTGCGAATGCGGTGCGATTTTCACGCACGGTTGCTAGGAGACGATCGGGATGGGGACCCGATCATTATTATTTTCCCTTATAACATGGTTATAAGGGAAAATAATAGCATTCTTAATACAGAATGCTTAGTAAAATAGGGCTGGAGGGGGTAAAAAAAATAATAATAATTTAACTCACCTCAGCCTGGCTTCTCTTCTGTCTTCATCTTTGCTGTGCAGGAGGAAAAGGACCAGTGGTGCCGATTTTTCTCACGCGCGTGCAAAAACACATTAAAATGTTTTTGCACTCGCAAGGAAAAATCGTGCTTTTTCCCGCGACGCACCCGCATCTTATCCGGCCCAAAACCATGACGCCCGTGTGAAAGAGGCCTAAGGCTGGGACTACATGGCTATCTCGGTCATGCCACCTGTCACAGATTTTTTTGTGTGGATGTGGCAACTTGAGAGTGGCGATGCACCGCATTCAGTTGCTGAACTGGGCTGCACTGACAAATAATGATTGTTGGTCTCAAGATTAATATCTAGTCCCAGTCTGAAGAACCAAAAAAATAAAGCCTTTCTTTTCCATTAAAATGGTTTATTTTGCAAATTGTTAATACCCCTGCTTCACACACACATATACAGATGCAGCTGAACTAAACTTGATGGTTAACGTGTTAAGTAAAAAAAATTACACAAAAAGTTAACTCTTTCAATGTATTTCAATTGCTTTTGTCAAAAGATAACACTGTGACGTGTCAATTTTAGCTTGGCTACATATGTATTATTACAGCAATTGTCACAACCAGTATAATAAAGTTAAAGAGTAACTAAACTTTTGTATACATTTTTGTGAACATGTCCGTAATGCCCTAATAACAGTGTTTGTAATATAGTTTATTAATATTTTTTGTATTCTTAATACACTTTTCCCCCTCTCTAAAGCTCATATTTCACTGTGCACTTAAAATCTACTTCTCTGTACACCACTGACTTCTCAGTGGTGTACGGAGTACGGGCTGTGCACATTTTATCAATGGGCCGCAGCATATTATTGCTCCTGCCCGTGCCCCCCGGAGGTTTAATAAATCCTGGTATAACACATGTGTACCATGTAACCATGTGCCTTGCCAGGATTAGCTGAGCCGAGCAGGCTCCTGCTTCTGCCTGCTTCGCTAAGCTAAGAGCTGACATTCAGGACTTTTAGCTTAGCGAAGCAGGCACAGGCAGGAGCCCGTTCTGCCCAGCTAATCCTGGCATAGCACATGGTTACAGGCTACCCATGTGCTATGCCAGGATTTAGTAAACCTCCCAGGGGGCACGGGCAGGAGCAGCAATATGCATAAATGATGTATTGTAATGCATTGCAGAGGGGATCAGACTCCCAAAAGTTGAAGTCCCAGAGTGGGACAGAAATAAAGTAAAAAAATAAATATAAAAAAAAGTCTTTTTAATGATAAAAAATAAAGTTTCAAGTAAGAAAAAAGATTTTGATTTTGTAATAAAATAAAAAAAAAAACACATATTAGGTAACGCCACGTGCGTCAGATAAACACCGTAAAAAAAATAACTGTGCCAAAAAAGCTATTTTTGTCAACTTACATCAGAAAAATGTAAAGATTTGCTTCTAAACTTCTAAGCCTTCTAACGTCCTGTCCTCCCCGCCAAAAAAAAGGCATTCACAAAATTATCCAAACATGAAGTAGACATATGGGGAATGTAAAGTAGTAACTATTTTTGGAGTTATTACTATCTATTATAAAAGTAGAGAAATTGAAATTTGGAAATTTTTCTACATTTTTGGTAAATTAGGTATTTTTTAATAAATAAAAATGAAATTTTTGACAAATTTTTACCACTGTCATGAAGTACAATATGTGATAAGAAAAGAATCTCAGAATGGCCTGGATAAGTTAAAGCATTTTAAAGTTATTACCACATAAAGTGACACATGTCAGATTTGCTAAAAATAGCCTGGGCAGAAAGGTGAAAAATGGCTTAGTCCTGAAAGGGTTAAACTGTCACCTGAATTAAATGTTACCATGTTTTTTTTTCAACACACCATGTAAACATTCACAGTGCAGGTGGAAAAATTATGTGAACCTCTAGAGTAATGACATCTCCAAGAGCTAATTGGAGTGAGGTGTCAGCCAACTGGAGTCCAATCAATGAGATGAGATTGGAGGTGTTGGTTACAGCTGCCCTGCCCTATAAAAACTCCCCACAAGTTCTCGGTTTGCTTTTCACAAGAAGAATTGTCTGTTGTGAATGATGCATCGCACAAAAGAGCTTTCAGAAGACCTACATTTAATAATTGTTGACTTGCATAAAGCTAGAAAGGGTTATAAAAGTATCTCAAAAAGCCTTGCTGTTCATCAGTCCACGGTAAGACAAATGGTCTATAAATGGAGAAAGTTCAGCACTGCTGCTACTCTCCCTAGGAGTGGCCATCCTGTAAAGATGACTGCAAGAGCACAGCGCAGACTGCTCAATGAGGTGAAGAAGAATCCTAGAGTGTCAGCTAAAGACTTACAAAAGTCTCTGGCATATGCTAACATCCCTGTTAGAGAATCTATGATACGTAAAACAGTAAACAAGAATGGATTTCATGGGAGGATACCACAGAGGAAGCCACTGCTGTCCAAAAAAAACATTGCTGCATGTTTACAGTTTGCACAAGAGCACCTGGATGTTCAAAAGCAGTACTGCCATAATATTCAGTGGACAGATGAAACCAAGGTTGAGTTGTTTGGAAGAAACACACAACACTATGTGCGGAGAAAAAGAGGCACAGCACACCAACATCAAAACCTCATCCCAACTGTGAAGTATGGTGGTGGGGGCATCATGGTTTGGGGCTGCTTTGCTGCATCAGGGCCGGGACAGATTGCTATCATCGAAGGAAAAAATAATTCCCAAGTTTATCAAGACATTTTGCAGGAGAACTTAAGGCCATCTGTCCACCAGCTGAAGCTCAACAGCAGATGAGTATTGAAACAGGATAACGACCCAAAGCATAGAAGTAAATCAACAACAGAATGGCTTAAACAGAAGAAAATACGCCTTCTGGAGTGGCCCAGTCAGAGTCATGACTTAAACCCGATTTAGATGCTATGGCATGACCTCAAGAAAGCGATTCACACCAGACATCCCAAAAATATTGCTGAACTGAAAAAGTTCTGTAAAGAGGAATGGTCAAGAATTACTCCTGACCGTTGTGCACGTCTGATCTGCAACTACAGGAAACGTTTGGTTGAAGTTATTGCTGCCAAAGGAGGTTCAACCAGTTATTAAATCCAAGGGTTCACATACTTTTTTTTACCTGCACTGTGAATGTTTACATGGTGTTTTCAATAAAAACATGGTAACATTTAATTATTTGTGTGTTATTAGTTTAAGCAGACTGTGATTGTCTATTGTTGTGAAGATCAGATCACATTTTATGACCAATTTGTGCAGAAATTCATATCATTCCAAAGGGTTCACATACTTTTTCTTGCAACTGTATACCAATTTTTCCCTGGAATTTCGGGAATATGTCTGCCAGGTGGTCTTTTTTCTACTCAGACATAATTATTTCATGGTCGATCATTGTTTCTTCTTGCAGCGTACCTGTGTGTCCATGGGGGCAAAATTTTCGCAATCCATGGACAATATTTATATGGCGTGGTGGGAGCATGACTATTTATTCTCGGATGAATGTCCTTGGGTGTCTTCCATGAGGTGTTACGGACGCTACATATACGACCTGCTGTTTGTATGGTCGGGCGATGTGGCGGCCGTCACGTTTTTTTGTTGACTTCCTCGGTGACAACAAATGCCATCTCAAATTTACTATCCATGGTGATCCTTTCACCATACCACTTTTACGTCTCCCTTTGGTTGGGGATGTTGCAGCTAATACTGTAACCTCTTATACTTATCGCAAGGACACTGCTGGTAATGCAACGCTACTAGCGACATCATGCCACCCTTCACATGTGGTACACAATTTTCAAAAGGGTGAATTGATCAGAGCAAGATGCAACAGCTCGGGTGATCAGGCCTTTATTAAGGAAACAGCAGTGGTGGTATCCATACTGTCCTTGCGTAAGTTTACACCGTGGACTATTAACCGTGTGAAAATATTTGTGGCATACAAATCTAGAACCGACCTTGTTTTCTCTGATAAGTCTCCATCCGCTGTGGGTAGAAGGAGAAATTTTGACAGTCAAAGGGAGGAGTCGGTGTCTCTTGTCACCAGCTATAGTCCTGAGTACCCGGAGATATGTAGGATTGTCAAGAAACACCTGGCGGTTCTAACTTTCAATGACCAATGGACTAATATTGCTCAGTCAGGTGTGAAATGTATTGCTTGACGGGCACCTACTTTGGCGCAATAAATTAGCCCCAGTCTATATACAGAAACATATCGCAATTCATCCACCTGGCTGAGATATAAGGGGACTTACAAATGTGAACATCATATCTGCACGTGCTGCAATTTTTTTCAGACAGGTTCCTGAATTTTAATTTTTTTATATGCAACACTCATTTGAGCTAAAACTATATGTCAATTGCAATATCAGCCATGTAGTTTATTGCATTGCGTGCTCTATTTGCCAATTACAATGTGTGGGCTGTACTACCAACAGCATAAAAGTCTGGATTCGTAGACACCTCTCAGACATACCCCTCACCAAAGTCAGGAATGTATTAGCAGTTTGTCTCCATTATGATGTAATCCACCAGGGTAACACTACAGGTTTCTAGGTACAAGCCCTGAAAAGGGTTAATCCCCCCATCAGGGGAGGTTACCATAGGTGTAAGTTACTAAAAAAAGACGTCTTTTTGATCGTTTCCATAGGTACCTCTGTACCCAAGGGTCTGAATTGAAAACAAGATTTAATTTTACATTATTGATTCCTTGTTATCATTTTATTTTTATATTGATGTATGCATTTTATTTTTTCTTATGTTATTCTTCTGACAATGTGGAAAATGTTAGTGAATGGAAGATGGGCGTATGACATATAAATTGCATCCACCTGGTAATTAGTGGCCCTGCCTACTTAAGCAAGGGTGTAAGGCCCCTTTCACATGAGCGTGACGGATTAGGTCCGGATGCGTTCAGGATGCGTTCAGTGAAACTCGCACTATTTTGCAAGCAAGTTCAGTCAGTTTTGTCTGCGATTGCGTTCAGTTGTTCAGTTGTTTCCGTGCCGGTGCAATGCGTTTTGATTCGTTTTTCACGCACGTGATAAAAAACTGAAGGTTTACAAACAACATCTCTTAGCAACCATCAGTGAAAAACGTATCGCATGCGCACTTGCTTGCGGATGCAATGCGTTTTTCACTGAAGCCCCATTCACTTCTATGGGGCCAGGGCTGCGTGAAAAACGCAGAATATAGAACATGCTGCGATTTTCACGCAACGCAGAATTGATGCGTGAAAAACAATGCTCATGTACACAGACCCATTGAAATGAATGGGTTAGGATTCAGTGCGGGTGCTATGCGTTCACGTCACGCATTGCACCCGCGCGGAAAACTCGCTCGTGTGAAAGGGGCCTTACAATGTTCAGGAAGGGGTTGACATCAAGCAGGGTGATGTGGGGGGAAATGCGAGTTTCTTACTGTGTAGGAGGCTGCTGACTGTGCGAACCCCGGCTCTTCTGCTTGCTGGGGACGGACGGCTTATCTGCTGGGTTGCCTGAATAACACTGGTGGCCGGCAGCTCATGTTACACTGACTGCCACACTGGGTGCACGCCTACTGCCTGCCACTAGCCAATCAGCAGCAGGATCTTTGAACACTACTTATGCTGATTGGACAGTGTGCCTGAAGGTTAAAATGGGGGGCATGGCATTGATGAGAGCACGCACTGTAGTTGTAGGGGCGGGGCCAGAGTCTGTGAGCTGACACCTGATGGATGAGGCAGTTTTGGCTGAGGGAGTTTTGGATGAGGGAGTGAAGGAGGAGGGAGTTTGGGCTGACGTCTGAGGGAGGAGGGAGTGTCGAATGACTTCTGAGGGAGGAGGGAGTTTGGGCTGACGTCTGAAGGAGGAGGGAGTGTGGGCTGACGTATGAGGGAGGAGGGAGTTTGGGCTGACGCCTGAAGGAGGAGGGAGTGTGGGCTGACGTCTGAGGGAGGAGGGAGTTTGGGCTGACGCCTGAGGGAAGAGGGAGTTTGGGCTGACGTATGAGGGAGGAGGGAGTTTGGGCTGACGCCTGAGGGAGGAGGGAGTTTGGGCTGACGGAGGAGGAGGGAGTTGTGGAGGATGTCTGAGGATGTCCTAATATGTATGCCGTATATTAGACAAATGTTCCCTTTCATTGTCCCTACACATTAGAAGAAAAATAAAAATAGTTTGTTATTTAACTGCTTACCGACCGCCTAACGCAGGGATGCGTCCTGGCGGCGGTCGATTCATTCCTCCTAGATGCATATCCACGTCATCTCGCGAGACCAAGATTTCCTGTAAACGCGCTCACACAGGCGCGCGCGTTCACAGGAACCGAAGGTAAGCGAGTGGATCTGCAGCCTGCCAGCGGCGATCGTTCGCTGGCAGGCTGTAGATGCGATTTTTTTAACCCCTAACAGGTATATTAGACGCTGTTTTGATAACAGCGTCTAATATACCTGCTACCTGGTCCTCTGGTGGTCCCTTTTGCTTGGATCGACCACCAGAGGACACAGGCAGCTCTGTAATAAGTAGCACCAAGCACCACACTAAACTACACCCCACCTGTCACTTATTAACCCCTTATTAACCCCTGATCACCCCATATAGACTCGCTGATCACCCCCCTGTCATTGATCACCCCCCTGTCATTGATCACCGCCCTGTAAGGCTCCATTAAGATGTCTGTATGTGTTTTACGGATCCACGGATCCATGGATCGGATCCGCAAAACACATACGGAATGCGGATAAAAATGGATACGATAAAAATGTTTTTCTAAAAGGAATTTGGGCCCCTTTGCGGATCTAGGCTGCAAAAAAGTGCCACACATGTGGTATCGCCGTACTCAGGAGAAGTTGGGGAATGTGTTTTGGGTTGTCATTTTACATATACCCATGCTGGGTGAGATAAATATCTTGGTCAAATACCAACTTTGTATAAAAAAATGGGAAAAGTTGTCTTTTGTCGAGATATTTCTCTCACCTATTTACACATTTTGATTTCAAACTACTTCTCACACATTAGGGCCCCTTAAAATGCCAGGGCAGTATAACTACCCCACAAGTGACCCCATTTTGGAAAGAAGACACCACAAGGTATTTCATGATGGGCATAGTGAGTTCATGGAAGTTTTTATTTTTTGTCACAAGTTAGTGGTATATGAGACTTTGTAAGAAAAAAATAAATAATAAAAAATCATTTTCCGCTAACTTGTGACAAAAAATAAAAAGTTCTATGAACTCACTATGCCCATCAGAAAATACCTTAGGGTGTCTACTTTCCGAAATGGGGTTATTTGTGGGGTTTTTCTACTGTCTGGGCATTGTAGAACCTCAGGAAACATGACAGGTGCTCAGAAAGTCAGAGCTGCTTCAAAAAGCGGAAATTCACATTTTTGTACCATAGTTTGTAAACGCTATAACTTACCCAAACCATTTTTTTTTTACCCAAACCATTTTTTTTTTACCCAAACCATTTTTTTTATCAAAGACATGTAGAACAATAAATTTAGAGAAAAATTTATATATAGATGTCGTTTTAAAAAAAAAAAAATTACAACTGAAAGTGAAAAATGTAATTTTTTTGCAAAAATTTTGTTAAATTTCGATTAATAACAAAAAAAGTAAAACTGTCAGCAGCAATGAAATACCACCAAATGAAAGCTCTATTAGTGAGAAGAAAAGGAGGTAAAATTCATTTGGGTGGTAAGTTGCATGACCGAGCAATAAACCGTGAAAGTAGAATAGTGCAGAATTGTAAAAAGTGGTCTGGTCATTAAGGATGTTTAAGCTAGGGGAGCTGAGGTGGTTAAGCATGCAGCAATTTATTTTATTTTTTTGTAACAAAGATTCCCTGACAGTTTTGCAGACAATAATGTTTTGGTATAGTATAATAAAATGTTATAAAAATGTTACCAGTAAGGCCACATTCACACGACAGTGGTGCCGCCATGCTTGTGTTGCGGACCACAAACCGCAGGTCCAGTAAACAGGGGCACCAGCTGTTCGAACTCCAATCTTTTGTCACATCTTGAGGATCAAAGACCCATGGAAGTCATTGGGCCTGCACCACAATGCAGAGTTCACACGGCCAGTGCTCATGTTTTGCAGACCCGCTATTTGCGGTCCACAACACGGCACAGCAGCACCGCGGTAATGTGAACGTACTCTAAGGCCTCTTTCACACGGGCGAGATTTCCGCATGGGTGCAATGCGTGAGGTGAACGCATTGCACCCGCACTGAATCTGGACCCATTAATTTCTATGGGGCTGTGCACATGAGCGGTGATTTTCACGCATCACTTGTGCATTGCTTGAAAATCGCAGCATGCTCTACTTTGTGCGTTTTTCACGCAACACATGCCCCATAGAAGTGAATGGGGCTGCGTGAAAAAAGTGCGAATGCGGTGCGATTTTCACGCACGGTTGCTAGGAGACGATCGGGATGGGGACCCGATCATTATTATTTTCCCTTATAACATGGTTATAAGGGAAAATAATAGCATTCTTAATACAGAATGCTTAGTAAAATAGGGCTGGAGGGGGTAAAAAAAATAATAATAATTTAACTCACCTCAGCCTGGCTTCTCTTCTGTCTTCATCTTTGCTGTGCAGGAGGAAAAGGACCAGTGGTGCCGATTTTTCTCACGCGCGTGCAAAACACATTAAAATGTTTTGCACTCGCAAGGAAAAATCGTGCTTTTTCCCGCGACGCACCCGCATCTTATCCGGCCCAAAACCATGACGCCCGTGTGAAAGAGGCCTAAGGCTGGGACTACATGGCTATCTCGGTCATGCCACCTGTCACAGATTTTTTTGTGTGGATGTGGCAACTTGAGAGTGGCGATGCACCGCATTCAGTTGCTGAACTGGGCTGCACTGACAAATAATGATTGTTGGTCTCAAGATTAATATCTAGTCCCAGTCTGAAGAACCAAAAAAATAAAGCCTTTCTTTTCCATTAAAATGGTTTATTTTGCAAATTGTTAATACCCCTGCTTCACACACACATATACAGATGCAGCTGAACTAAACTTGATGGTTAACGTGTTAAGTAAAAAAAATTACACAAAAAGTTAACTCTTTCAATGTATTTCAATTGCTTTTGTCAAAAGATAACACTGTGACGTGTCAATTTTAGCTTGGCTACATATGTATTATTACAGCAATTGTCACAACCAGTATAATAAAGTTAAAGAGTAACTAAACTTTTGTATACATTTTTGTGAACATGTCCGTAATGCCCTAATAACAGTGTTTGTAATATAGTTTATTAATATTTTTTGTATTCTTAATACACTTTTCCCCCTCTCTAAAGCTCATATTTCACTGTGCACTTAAAATCTACTTCTCTGTACACCACTGACTTCTCAGTGGTGTACGGAGTACGGGCTGTGCACATTTTATCAATGGGCCGCAGCATATTATTGCTCCTGCCCGTGCCCCCCGGAGGTTTAATAAATCCTGGTATAACACATGTGTACCATGTAACCATGTGCCTTGCCAGGATTAGCTGAGCCGAGCAGGCTCCTGCTTCTGCCTGCTTCGCTAAGCTAAGAGCTGACATTCAGGACTTTTAGCTTAGCGAAGCAGGCACAGGCAGGAGCCCGTTCTGCCCAGCTAATCCTGGCATAGCACATGGTTACAGGCTACCCATGTGCTATGCCAGGATTTAGTAAACCTCCCAGGGGGCACGGGCAGGAGCAGCAATATGCATAAATGATGTATTGTAATGCATTGCAGAGGGGATCAGACTCCCAAAAGTTGAAGTCCCAGAGTGGGACAGAAATAAAGTAAAAAAATAAATATAAAAAAAAGTCTTTTTAATGATAAAAAATAAAGTTTCAAGTAAGAAAAAAGATTTTGATTTTGTAATAAAATAAAAAAAAAAACACATATTAGGTAACGCCACGTGCGTCAGATAAACACCGTAAAAAAAATAACTGTGCCAAAAAAGCTATTTTTGTCAACTTACATCAGAAAAATGTAAAGATTTGCTTCTAAACTTCTAAGCCTTCTAACGTCCTGTCCTCCCCGCCAAAAAAAAGGCATTCACAAAATTATCCAAACATGAAGTAGACATATGGGGAATGTAAAGTAGTAACTATTTTTGGAGTTATTACTATCTATTATAAAAGTAGAGAAATTGAAATTTGGAAATTTTTCTACATTTTTGGTAAATTAGGTATTTTTTAATAAATAAAAATGAAATTTTTGACAAATTTTTACCACTGTCATGAAGTACAATATGTGATAAGAAAAGAATCTCAGAATGGCCTGGATAAGTTAAAGCATTTTAAAGTTATTACCACATAAAGTGACACATGTCAGATTTGCTAAAAATAGCCTGGGCAGAAAGGTGAAAAATGGCTTAGTCCTGAAAGGGTTAAACTGTCACCTTATCCCGTTGTTTCCAAAATGGGGTCACTTTTTGGAAGTTTCTGTAGGGGTGCACTCAAATGGGACATGGTGTCTAAAAACCAGTCCAGCAAAATCTGCCTTCCAAAAACCATATGGCGTCCCTTTTCTTCTGCGCTCTGCCATGTGCCCTTACATCAGTTTACCACCACATGTAGGGTGTTTCTGTAAACTTCTGAATCAGGGTAATAGATATTGGGTTTTGTTTGTCTGTTAACCCCTGTTACAGAAAAAAATGGAATAAAATGGAAAATCTGCCAAAAAAGTGAAATTTAGAAATGCTATCTTAATTTTCCTAAAGGGTTAACAAAGTTTGTAAAATCAGTTTTGAATAACTTTAGGGGTGTAGTTTCAATGGGTGGTTTCTACCATGTAAGCCTTTCAAAGTGACTTCAGAACTAAACTGGTCTTTAAAAAGTGGGTTTTGGAAATTTTCTTAACAATTGAAGAATTGCTTCTAAAAGTCTAGGCCTTCTAACGTCCTAAAAAATTAAATTACATTTACAAAATGATGCCAACATAAAGCAGACATATGGGGAATGTTAAGTAATAAATATTTTACGAGGTATCACTTTTTGGTAAATTTGGGATTTTTTCATAAAAAAAGTGAAATATATTGACTCAAACTTATGACTGTCATAAAGACAATGTCTCGCAAGAAAACAATCTCAGAATGGCTTGGATAAGTAAAAGTGTTCCAAAGTTATTACCATATAAAGTGACACAATGTCAGATTAGCAAAAAATGGCCTGGGCAGGAGGGTGAAAACTGGCCCTGGGTAGAAGGAGTTAAATGGTAATAATACATTTCGATACATTCATATATCAATTTATACAACATGTATTTTTGCATTGCAGATTTGATATTCAAGTCAGAAAAAAGTGACATCCCTTCCCCACATGAAATCCATGCAGAAACTAGCACTATGGCATGCCAACCTGCAAATCCACTCCAGAAATCCAAGGGTCAACCTTGGGTTTCTGCCACAGATTCCACTGCAAATCAGTTGGATTTCAACCATTTGAACAGGATGTTTATTATGCTACTTCTTGCACAGATAATTAAAGCTTCCCTTCTAACCTAATTTTCACTTTATTTCCTATGTCTTAGAGCTCTTCAAATCTTCTTATCTTCATTAGGGGAAATCTTTGTTGGATTAATGGAGGATTATTACCTTCTCACAGATTTTAATACATTTAACAAGCAGCTCAGTCTGAGAATATATTGCATTTGATGAAGAATGAGATAATGTACTGTATGTCAAATGATAATAGGCAAAGGAGGTTTGAAAATGTTCAGTCACATGCAGCAAGTTTGTTTCTTAATTTTCAGAATATTATTAGAAATATTGGGCCAGATTTATCATTAGCTCAAGTCAGAATAATGGAGTGAAAAAGTTGCAAATTTTTGTGCAATCGCTTAAATGGCGCAAATATGTGCGACTTTTATTGGCTCTGCACTATGCTCGCCAGTTTTCTGAAAGTGGGAGTATTTTTTTATGTAAATGAATCTCTAGACAGATTTACTATTGCGACTATTTAAAAAGTCGCAAAAAAGTCAAATGCGACTTTTTAATAGAACATGCGACTTTTTCATAAAGACGTGGGACTTTTGTAAAGCTGCTTACTGACAGATAAACTGCTTTTTTTACAGTCTTAAAGGGCCGATCATAAATCTGACTTGGCTAAAACTGACTTTAGCCATATGTGAAAGTGGAGTGAGCTGTCAGAGTAATGATAAATCTGGCCCATTGTTTTTACAAGATCATTTATGTAGGTTTTAGGGTCTCATTTTATGTGCTGTCCTACAGTATCTAATATATAAAGCTGAGTGTATTTCATGTATGTATGTATGAATGTGTGTATGTATATATGTATATCCGCTAAAGGAATCCGCACCGTCACATTTAGGCCTAGTTCACACGAACGTGTGTGACCCGTGGCCGTATTGCGGCCCGCAATACACGGCCACAGTTCCGTGTGCATTCCGCATCACGGATGCGGACCCATTCACTTCAATGGGTCCGCAAATCCAGAATCGCGGAACGGCCGGACGGGACGGGACCCCTCGGAAGCACTACGGAGTGCTTCCATGGGGTTACGTCCCGTACTTCCGTTCCGCAGAAAGATAGAACATGTCCTATCTTTTAGCGGAACGGGCGGATCGCGGACCCATTCACTTTAATAGATGCGGCTGACCTACGGCCGGCGATCGTGCATTGCGGCCTGCTATTTGCAGGCCGCAGCACAGGCACAGGTCACACACGTTTGTGTGAACTAGGCCTTACAATCACAAAATTTGCAAGGCAAGGCATGTCACGTGAGCAGGAAGTGCAGGATATTAAAACAGGCAACCTGGTGGTCACTGGTTGCCTGTGAATGGTTCCTTATACCTCACCAGAGCTTAGTGTTTTGGATTACTTTGGACCCTCTGCTTACTGGCTTTGGTTACTCTTTCGACCCTAATCTAAAATTTGGCTGTGCTGTATCTACTGGTTTGACCCTGGCTTGACTTTTCGGATTTGCTACGGCCTGATGATTTCTATAGACCTGGGGGGGGGGGGGGGTTCCCCTTAGGGACAGGGAAATAGAGGTCCGGCTGTTCTACCAGCACCTCTATCTCCTCTCCCTGGGAGGTCCCTCCTCCCAAGCACATCCTCCTATCAACTTTTTATACTGATAGCAAGTCCTTTTAAATCAACAGGCAGGTATATACAATCCCCTATATACATATATAACTAATATTTTCATAAATACAATAAATCGAATAATATCGAGATATGAATAGTACAACATAGGCATAATCCGTCAATAGTAAAGGAAGATATCTATAATATAATGAGAAAGAAGAATACACAACAAATGCACACAAACCGCACAGAAACCTGCATACAAACCGCATCAATGGTTTCTATGGTTTTTAACCTCAAATAATTTCTGCCTTAGCCTCCAGAATATAGCAAATCTCCATATTATGATATTTTCAATATAGTCCTGAGGTAGAACAAACACACTAAGCTAACTACATGCAGATTGTGACTTAAATCTTACTGAGCCAGACTGATTGATTTATTGATTTATTTATTTTTCACTTTTTGAAGGATTCTAGATCCATTTTATCCCACATTTATATTTCTATAACTTTGGTCACACGTCCATGATGCTGTATCTATACTTTAAACTTAATGGTAATGGTCGTCAATGAATTTTGATTACTACCACTGGCATCCGTGTGCCTTTAAAATAAACAATCCAGTCCAGAATTTCAGAATGATCCAATTTAATCTAGGCAACACCCCCTTTAAGAAAACCATTAAAAAACCCTCACTTGTCTCCAGTATACAACTACTTACCACTGAGGAAGGAGCAGAAATTCGCTTCGAAACGCGTCTGGTATAAGGAACAGTGAGGAATATACAAGCCAGGATTACCACAAACTTTTGCGATTCACCGCTGAACTATCTGCAAACTACGTAATACAAACAACAACCGCATTTCCCCCAGCCTGAGAATCTATGAATAAGGACAAATCACAACTCTGAACAATTGACATATCGCCCCGCCTTAGTCACGTGGGACGCCACGTGATAAAGCGAGTGACCACGTGGGACGCCGCATAGGTGTCACCGCCAGTTCTGTGAGAAGGTCTGGCAGACGTTCTTCTCTACCTCTTGTATGACGTTCTTTGTTTTGGTTTCACTTTCTCATCTCCTTTTCTTCTGCCAGGTGTCACCAATTTAGACTAATCATCTTCCTTTATATTCCCTCCCGTACTGCCTCACTTTGTGGTTTATACTACTTCCTGGATGAAGTGTTCACTGCTGGAGGCTGCTGCTGTTTGCTCAGATAAGTCTTTTCCTTTATTGTGTTTCCTCACTGGCTTGATTCTAGGTGACCCTGACTCCGTCCCTATTAAGTGCAGGGAGCCGGTGGTCGTGTCCCCTCACTATTATAGGGTTTTCAGGTGTCACACAGTCTTAGGTACATGGGCATGCAATCGTCTACAATTGAGACCCTTGCATGTGCATAGCAGTCAGGGAGAGCTCTTAGGGTTTTATAGGGCTCACCTTTATTCTCCTTAGTTTGGGATCAAGCCAGTCGGTCGTTTATTTATAAGTTCCAGCTATCGCCAACTTCATCAGTGACAATAGGTCCTTGCAGGACAAAGCAAGCAGCAAAGCGGCGTGGAGCGGTAACGTACTTAACCTCTTTTCTAAGGTTATAAATATCAATGCAGGCTGAAACTACTACACAAAATATCTCAAAATAGACACAGCCTAATATACACTCACCTAAAGAATAATTAGGAACACCTGTTCTATTTCTCATTAATGCAATTATCTAGTCAACCAATCACATGGCAGTTGCTTCAATGCATTTAGGGGTGTGGTCCTGGTCAAGACAATCTCCTGAACTCCAAACTGAATGTCAGAATGGGAAAGAAAGGTGATTTAAGCAATTTTGAGCGTGGCATGGTTGTTGGCGCCAGACGGGCCGGTCTGAGTATTTCACAATCTGCTCAGTTACTGGGATTTTCACGCACAACCATTTCTAGGGTTTACAAAGAATGGTGTGAAAAGGGAGAAACATCCAGTATGCGGCAGTACTGTGGGCAAAAATGCCTTGTGGATGCTAGAGGTCAGAGGAGAATGGGCCGACTGATTCAAGCTGATAGAAGAGCAACGTTGACTGAAATAACCACTCGTTACAACCGAGGTATGCAGCAAAACATTTGTGAAGCCACAACACGCACAACCTTGAGGCGGATGGGCTACAACAGCAGAAGACCCCACCGGGTACCACTCATCTCCACTACAAATAGGAAAAAGAGGCTACAATTTGCACGAGCTCACCAAAATTGGACTGTTGAAGACTGGAAAAATGTTGCCTGGTCTGATGAGTCTCGATTTCTGTTGAGACATTCAAATGGTAGAGTCCGAATTTGGCGTAAACAGAATGAGAACATGTATCCATCTTCTGATGGCTACTTCCAGCAGGATAATGCACCATGTCACAAAGCTCGAATCATTTCAAATTGGTTTCTTGAACAGTTCACTGTACTAAAATGGCCCCCACAGTCACCAGATCTCAACCCAATAGAGCATCTTTGGGATGTGGTCGAACGGGAGCTTCGTGCCCTGGATGTGCATCCCTCAAATCTCCATTAACTGCAAGATGCTATTCTATCAATATGGGCCAACATTTCTAAAGAATGCTATCAGCACCTTGTTGAATCAATGCCACGTAGAATTAAGGCAGTTCTGAAGTCAAAAGGGGGTCCAACACCGTATTAGTATGGTGTTCCTAATAATTCTTTAGGTGAGTGTATATGTATATACACAAGTTATTAAATTGTTCAAGAGTGATCAAGTACGAGAACATTAATTTCAGTGCACCAGGCGGACTTTGATAAATTCAGTGTACCTTGCACCGTGACGACTAAAACCACTGGAACTGAACTTTGAACACACAGTAAATTTTCGGTGTTGATGCAAATAGCACACACTCAACCTGTACTATAAGTGCATACATTTTAACGCTATATATCATCTTGATGTCAAGCACTTTCATGCATTTGGTCAAAATCTGACATTCTGGGTACTCAGCCCATGCCTAAAAAAATTATGCTTTGCTATATATAACACCTGAACCAACAATTCCTGTGTATTCAGCCTGTCTTCAAAGCCTATCGTCGTGTACCCAGCTTGCATGTAGCAGTTTTATGTACCTAGCTTGCACATAGCACTTTGTGTACCCAGCTCGCGCGCAGCACTTGTATGTATTCAGCTTGCACATAGCACTTTGTATATTCAGCCTACATCAGCACCTTATACAGTCCTGATCAAAAGTTTAAGACCACTTGAAAAATGGCAAAAAATCATATTTTACATTGTTGGATCTTAACAAGGTTCCAAGTAGAGCTTCAACATGCAACAAGAAGAAATGAGAGTGAGACAAAACATTTTTTGAGCATTCAATTAATTGAAAATAACGATTGAAACAGGCTGTTTTTCAACTGATCCAAATTTTAGGACCACATGCCTTTAAAAGGCCAAATCTGTGCAAAGATGTGGATTCATTGTCATTTTCTGTCAGGTAGTCACACGTTGTGATGGCAAAGGCAAAAAAACTCTCCCTTTTTGAACGTGGTCGGGTTGTTGAACTGCATAAACAGGGTCTCTCACAGCGCTCCATCGCTGCTGAGGTGGGACGCAGTAAGACAGTCATTTGGAATTTCTCAAATGATCCTGAGGGTTATGGAACAAAAAAGTCAAGTGGAAGACCCCAAAAAATTTCATCAGCACTGAGCCGGAGGATCCAATTGGCTGTCCATCAAGACACTGGACCATCCTCGACCCAAATTAAGGCCCTTACTGGTGCTGACTGCAGCCCCATAACCATCAGACGGCATCTGAGACGGAAGGGCTTCAAAAACAAAAAACGTCTTCAAAGACCTAGTCTTCTTGAACGCAACAGAACTGCTCGTTTGGACTTTGCAAGAGAGCACCAAACATGGGACATTCAAAGGTGGAAGAAAGTTTTATTCTCTGATGAGAAAAAAATATAACCTTGATGGTCTTGATGGTTTCCAACGTTACTGGCATGATAAGCAGATCCCACCTGAGATGTTTTCTACGTGCCACAGTGGAGGCGGCGCCATAATGGTCTGGGGTGCTTTTTCCTTCAGTGGAACAATGGAGCTTCAGGAAGTGCAGGGGCGTCAAACGGCCGCTGGCTATGTCCAGATGTTGCAGAGAGCATTCCTCATGACTGAGGGCCCTCGTCTGTGTGGTAACGACTGGGTTTTTTAACAGGACAATGCTACAGTACACAATGTCCTCAGGACAAGGGACTTCTTCCAGGAGAATAACATCACTCTTTTGGCCCATCCTGCGTGTTCCCCTGATCTAAATCCAATTGAGAACCTTTGGGGATGGATGGCAAGGGACGTTTACAAAAATGGACAACAGTTCCAGACAGTAGATGGCCTTCGTGCGGCCGTCTTCACCACTTGGAGAAATGTTCCCACTCACCTCATGGAAACACTTGCATCAAGCATGCCGAAATTAATTTTTGAAGTGATAAACAATAACGGCGGAGCTACTCATTACTGAGTTCATGTTTGGAAGTTGGATTTCTGTTTTGGGGGGGGTTTAGTTTTTTTTTGGAGGTGTGGTCCTAAACTTTTGATCAGCTGAAAAACAGCCTGTTTCAGTTTATTCGTTGTTTTCATTAAATTGAATGCTCAATAAATGTTTTGTCTCACTCCCATTTCTTCTTGTTGCATGTTGAAGCTCTACTTGGAACCTTGTTAAGATCCAACCATGCTAAATATGAATTTTTGCCATTTTTCAGGTGGTCTTAAACTTTTGATCAGGAATGTATATTATACAGTTAGGTCCATAAATAATGGGACATCGACACAATTCTAAAATTTTTGGCTCTATACACCACCACAATGGATTTGGAACAAGATGTGCTTTAACTGCAGACTGTCAGCTTTAATTTGAGGGTATTTACATCCAAATCAGGTGAACAGTGTAGGAATTACAACAGTTTGTATATGTGCCTCCCACTTGTTAATTAACCAAAAGTAATGGGACAATTGGCTTCTCAGCTGTTCCATGGCCAGGTGTGTGTTATTCCCTCATTATCCCAATTACAATGAGCAGATAAAAGGTCCAGAGTTAATTTCAAGTGTGTTATTTGCATTTGGAATCTGTTGCTGTCAACTCTCAAGATGAGATCCAAAGAGCTGTCACTATCAGTGAAGCAAACCATCATTAGGCTGAAAAAACAAAACAAACTCATCAGAGAGATAGCAAAAACATTAGGCGTGGCCAAAACAACTGTTTGGCACATTCTTAAAAAGAAGAAACGCATCGGTGAGCTCAACAACAACAAAAGACCCGGAAGACCACGGAAAACAACTGTGGTGGATTACCAAAGAATTCTTTCCCTGGTAAAGAAAACACCCTTCACAACATTTGGCCAGATCAAGAACACTCTCCAGAAGGTAGGTGTATGTGTGTCAAAGTCAACAATCAAGAGAAGACTTCACCAGAGTTAATACAGAGGGTTTACTACAAGATGTAAACCATTGGTGAGCCTCAAAAACAGGAAGGCCAGATTAGAGTTTGCCAAACGACATCTAAAAAAGCCTTCACAGTTCTGGAACAACATCTTATGGACAGATCAGACCAAGATCAACTTGTACCTGATTGATGGGAAGAGAAGAGTATGGAGAAGGAAAGGAACTGCTCATGATCCTAAGCATACCACCTCATCAGTGAAGCATGGTGGTGGTAGTGTCATGGAATGGGCATGTATAGCTGCCAATGGAACTGGTTCTCTTGTATTTATTGATGATGTGACAGCTGACAAAAGCAGCAGGATGAATTCTGAAGTGTTTCAGGCAATATTATCTGCTCATATTTAGAGTTGAGCAGACACCTGGATGTTCGGGTTCGGCAGGTTCGGTCGAACTTGAAAAGAAAGTTCGGGTTTGGGACTCGAACTTGACCCCGAACCCCATTGAAGTCAATAGGGACCCAAACTTTTGGGCACTAAAATGGCTCTAAAATAGTCCTGGAAAGGGGAACCTGTGGGATCCATGCCTGGTTCATTTTAATAAACGTAAGCTTGTCCACATTGGCTGCGGCCTGTGATAATGCTCTCTGCCATGCTAAACACACGTTCACACTATACAGTGGCTGCAGGGCAGGTCAGCACCTCCAAGGCTGACAAAGCTTTTCCACATTTTGGCCATGCTAACCCTGTCTTCTCAAGTGCTGGCGGTGCCCCAGCTGCGTTGATGACCTCTTCCTCCTCCTCTGCCTTCGCCTTGTGCTTCCACTATGCCCCCCCTGTCAGGTGGGAATGCCATCAGCAGCGTGTGTTTGTAGTCGCGCATCATCCGATCAGTAACAGATGTTTTCACTAAATTTAGTTCCCTGTCAGCAATGCAGAGCAGGGGATCATTCACGGCAAAAGGGGGTTCATGTCAACCAGCAATAGAACAGAGGATTTTGAGAGATTTAGGCCCCTGTCACCCAGGCACAGCAGGGGTTCATTCACGGCAAAAGGGGGTTCTTGTCACCCAGCAATAGAACAGAGGATTTTGAGAGATTTAGGCCCCTGTCATCCAGGCATAGCAGGGGTTCATTCACGGCAAAAGAGAGTTCATGTCACCCAGCAATACAACAGAGTATTCTGAGAGATTTAGGTCCTTGTCACCCAGGCACAGCAGGGGTTCATTCACGGCAAAATGGGGTTCTTGTCACCCAGCAATAGAACAGAGGATTTTGAGAGATTTAGGCCCCTGTCACCCAGGCACAGCAGGGGTTCATTCACGGCAAAAGGGGGTTCATGTCACCCAGCAATACAACAGAGGATTTTGAGAGATTTAGGCCCCTGTCACCCAGGCACAGCAGGGGTTCATTCACGGCAAAAGGGGGTTTATGTCACCCAGCAATAGAACAAACGATTTTGAGAGATTTAGGCCCCTGTCACCAAGGCACAGCAGGGGTTCATTCATGGCAAAAGGGGGTTCATGTCACCCAGCAATAGAACAGACGATTTTGAGAGATTTAGGCCCCTGTCACCCAGGCACAGTAGGGGTTCATTCACGGCAAAAGGGGGTTCATGTCACCCAGCAATACAACAGAGGATTTTGAGAGCTTTAGGCCCCTGTCACCCAGGCACAGCAGGGGTTCATTCACGGCAAAAGGGGGTTCTTGTCACCCAGCAATAGAACAGACGATTTTGAGAGATTTAGGCCCCTGTCACCCAGGCACAGCAGGGGTTCATTCATAGCAAAAGGGGGTTCATGTCACCCAGCAATACAACAGAGGATTTTGAGAGATTTAGGCCCCTGTCTCCCAGGCACAGCAGGGGTTCATTCACGGCAAAAGGAAGTTCTTGTCACCCAGCAATAGTACAGAGAATTTTGAGAGATTTAGGCCCCTGTCACCCAGGAACAGCAGGGGTTCATTCATAGCAAAAGGGGGTTCATGTCACCCAGCAATACAACAGAGGATTTTGAGAGATTTAGGCCCCTGTCTCCGAGGCACAGCAGGGGTTCATTCACGGCAAAAGGAAGTTCTTGTCACCCAGCAATAGTACAGAGAATTTTGAGAGATTTAGGCCCCTGTCACCCAGGCACAGCAGGGGTTCATTCACGGCAAAAGGGGGTTCATGTCACCCAGCAATACAACAGAGGATTTTGAGAGATTTAGGCCCCTGTCAGCCAGGCACAGCAGGGGTTCATTCACGGCAAAAGGGGGTTCTTGTCACCCAGCAATAGAACAGAGGATTTTGAGAGATTTAGGCCCCTGTCACCCAGGCACAGCAGGGGTTTATTCACGGCAAAAGGGGGTTCTTGTCACCCAGCAATAGAACAGAGGATTTTGAGAGATTTAGGCCCCTCTCACCCAGGCACAGCAGGTGTTCATTCACGGCAAAAGGGGGTTCTTGTCACCCAGCAATACAACAGAGGATTTTGAGAGATTTAGGCCCCTGTCACCGAGGCACAGCAGGGGTTCATTCACGGCAAAAGGGGGTTCTTGTCACCCAGCAATAGAACAGAGGATTTTGAGAGATTTAGGCCCCTGTCACCCAGGCACAGCAGGGGTTTATTCACGGCAAAAGGGGGTTCTTGTCACCCAGCAATAGAACAGAGGATTTTGAGAGATTTAGGCCCCTGTCACCCAGGCACAGCAGGGGTTCATTCCCGGCAAAAGGAGGAGGAGGAGCTGTGTTTCTGCCTCTGTGCTGCACTCTGTGAGAGGATCCAGAGCCTGATATCGTGTGCTGGGGGATACGCTGCCCTTTCCCCAGGGGGTGGCGTGTTCTCCAGGTATGGATCCTCGAGCCCCTGACTTATCTACACGTGCTGGCAGCCATAATGGAACCCCGCGTGCGGCAGGAAGACCCCCTGAAACTGGAGACTTACCTCCTGATTCTCCAGCATCAAGAATCAGCGGCAATGTGACATCGGCGGCCAGTGGAAAGCCTCAGAGAACCCCGCAGCGTGCGGCTGCAAAGCCGCAGGGAACAGGTGACAGCCCCGCTCAGACTGCGGGCAGGAGAGGAGCAGCAACCAGGAGCAGCAGAGATCCACTGCAGGAATCCCTGTGTGACTCCAGCAATGCACCGGGCGGGGTCAGGAGAGGTCCTGGGAGGAAAACAAGCCTAGGATCCTCTCTGAGCTCCTCTTCAGAGCAGATAACTCTGCACCCAGGAAAGCTGGATGGAAAAGAAAGGCCCGCTGCTGAGCAGGCAGCGGGTGAGCAGAGAGCAGAGCCGGCGGGTCAGGTTGCTGCACAAGCAGCCTGCGAAGTCTCTGGACCAGGAAAAGCTGCAGGAATGGAGCCTGGAACCCCAAAGGGTGAGGTATGTGAAGCTTGGAGTAGTATTTCTGTGCCTCAGCCCAGAAGGGGTGCTTCAGGTGTAACTAGCAGTGACTTAGCTCCTGGTGTGGTTGCTGGTGTTTCTGGCTCTTCTCCTGGTATCTCCTCTGGTGTACAAGGTGGAGAGGCCAGGAGACTGTTTAATTGGGGTGTCATGAGCCCTACTGAAACCCCCTCATTATACTCATCAAGGGTGGCGTATTTTTTAAACCAGTATGAGGAGGTGAAGAAGCAATTAAAACGACTTAAATTGCAGTATAAGAATGTGAAAGTTCAGGACAACATGTTACCAAGAAGTAAAAAAGCGGTCCTCTCCTCCAGGCTGGAGAAGCTGGAGGAGGAGATTGCGACTTTGGAGGAAAAGAGGGCCTCTATAGTGAAAAATGGAGGGCCGTTTATGGAAAAATTTAAAAATGACTGTCGGTTTGAAAGCATGTCTGGCTCCAGTCCGTTAGGGCTGCGGTCTGGAAGCCAGAGGACGGTGAAGGAGTCGGCGGTGGAATCAGAGGTGGACTCATTACCGGGTGGCCAAGGGGACCCCTCTGAACCAGTTATGTCATCCTCTGGGGATGAAGGCAGGTCTGGGGGGAGACTAATGGTGGAGATCAGGCAGCTGGAATCCCCAGTGGGCAAATTGTATTTCGGTGACGAGGAGGTCCCAGAGGATGAGGTGGTAAAAGAAAAGAAAAAGAAGATCATAAAAGAAGAAGTATTACGTTTTGTGCCTTTTGAACCCATTGCTGAGCCCAGCCCGGTTCCTGTAGTGGAATCAGGCCAAACAGCACGGGAGAATGAATCTGAGATGGTGGCAGAAGGTGTCCCCCTTTCCTGCAGTGGAAAGGAGAACACAGGAGCAGACAGGGTTAAAACCCCTGACAGTGTTGCGGACAAGGTGAAGGATGGAATGGCTGCGGACAAGGCTCAGAAAAAGGCATTAGAAAGGGCCAGGGCAAAATCTGGAAGGTTTATAAAGACACCAGTAAAGAAACCAGTAAAGAAACCATTAAAGTCTGTGGAGGTTGCAGAATCTTCAGGGACTGTGCGGGCTGCAGAGAGGGTGAGGGGTGTGGAGGATAAGAGGTCCTCTGCAGTTCCTGAAATGGGGGGCCCTTCAAACCCTGCCCCCAATGACACCAGTACTTCTCTAGGGAACCCGACCAGTCTGAGGGGAGTGAAGAGCGATGGGATTGTAAGCAAGGTAAAAGATGTTGCAAGTGGTAACTTAGGAAGAGACGCAAATGAGAGTATGAATGAGAGTATGAATGAGGACATTGTTACAAATAAGGATGGAAATAGTGAAATGAATGGCGAGGCAAATGAAGATATAACTGGTGAGAGTATGAACGAGGAATTGGTAGCTGCTTATGCAGCAGATACGGAAGTCGAGGAGGAAGAGGCTGAGGAAGAGGCTGACGGGAGGAGGCAGGTTGCAAGGGAAGCAGGGGATTGTGTAAGTCCAAATAGGAGATCATATGCTAGTGTGGCTGCAGGTGACTCTTTGCCCAGGGAATCAGGTAATGGTAACTTGCAACGGCGCCTCTTGGAGGCTTTGAGGAAGGGGAAAGAGACTTCCATGCAGGTGGAGGGTGAACCGGTTAACCTGTCTTTTTGGACAGAGAGACATGGTCTGAGAACCTTCCGAGAGGAAAGAGCGGGAGAGACCGTTTGGTCTCTCCCTACATCCGGGGGGAGCCGTAGGAATGTGGCCCGTCTCTCTTGGAGGAGTGAAGAAGCAACGCATTCTAGGAAAGACGTTGTAGAGCTTCTCCTGGGGATGGGCTTTGTGGCAAATGACATCTTTGCCCTAATCCATCCATACGGCACCAAGGGTTTTGATGTTAGTTTTGTTAGACCAGAGGGGCTTGAGCTCTTCTGGTCTAAATATGAACTGGCAAAGAACACCCCGGCCTGGCGGGGATTTTCTGTCCAGGCTATAACCCGCCAGACGATGGTCAAGAAAGTGACGGTATTAACCTGTAACGAATCACTTTCTAGCGTGGACATTATGACATGGCTCAGTCGTTATGGCGAGGTTGGACAATTCCCCGCCAAAGTTTTGGATGATCACGGCATCTGGTCAGGTGCCTGGACCTTCAGCGTAAAGCTGAGGGCACAGGGCAACTCAGTTGCTCATATCCCCTCCTCTGCTTTCTTGGGTAGAGATAGAATTATGGTTTTCTATCAGGGACAGCCGAAGGTCTGCTATAGGTGTGGTAGTCCCACCCACTTTAGCGCACAATGCGACGTTCGCAAGTGTGCAAAGTGTGGGGACATTGGCCATCTTGCCGCATCCTGTAGACGGATTCGGTGTAACCTGTGCGGGGACCTGGGTCATCCCTTCAGTCGTTGTCCGCTTGCCTTTTCCAACAAGGCTCAGGGACGGGCCCGGACTCAAGCGGATGCTAGCCATGAAGCTGGGTCTGTTGTTGAAGAAGGGCCTGCTGCCGGGACTGGGCCGGTTGGTGAAGGGACGAGTGCCGGTGATACCAGCACTGGAAGAAGCAGACAGGGTACAGTTAAGAACTTAAGGCCTTCCAAGATTAAACGGCAAGAAAAACGACGTAGAGATAGGGAGCAGGCGGCAGCTGGTCCCTTGGTTGATCCTCTGGCAGGCCTTTTGGCTGGGGATCCAGGTTGTAGCGACCCAGGGTACAGCGATGAGGAGGGAGGACCTGGGGTTCAGCCTGAGGAAGCCAACCCCTCTGCTACATCCGTATCCTCGTACGGCGAAAGCATGGATGAGGATTACAGGATGTGGTTGAGGGATAGGAGGAACAAACGGAGCAAGAGGAAAAAGAAAGGAGAGGGTCGCAAGCCCTCTCTGGAGTGGGATTCATCTGTCCCACTCACCCTTGACCAGATGCCAGAGGAAGAATTAGTCGGGGCCCCTCCTGTGGATCTCTCCAACCGGTATCAGGTCCTTGACGAGGATCCCCCAACTCCAGTTGGGGAGGAGGAGGATGTGGTACCGGAGGGCGCAAAGGCTTCCTCGCAGGTTGCCGGGCCCTGCCCTCCTTCTTCTGGAGGGGGGGCTAAGCCTGATTCCGTGGGCAAACAGAACGGTATGGATGTATCAGTGTGTCTGAAAAGGCAAAAGGAAAATGAAGGATCAGGAGATAATGATGAGGAGAGTGGTGGTGGAGGGGGGAAAAAGAAAGCTATCCAACTCGATCATGTATGATGGCGGAACTCACCCTGTTGACGCTAGCAAGTATTAATGTTGCTAGCATTAAGTCAGACGTGGCCCGTTTTATGGCCTTTGATTTTTTCAGCCGTATTGATGCTGATATTTTATTTTTGCAAGAGACCTGGTTAACAAGTGTTGAGTTGCTGGCGAAAGCCAAGCAGGAATGGCGGCTCGGTCCGTCATTCTGGTCTCTTGCGGCCGAGCCACGTAGCGGGGTGGCGGTCCTTTTTAAAACCGCCGAAAGAGTAGAATGCAGGAGGATTATCGAGTTGGAAATGGGAAGGTGCCTGATTCTAGATGTCCTCATGGGAAGACAAGAATTAAGATTAATCAACATCTATGGACCACAAAGTAGGTGGGACCGTAAATGTCTTCTTATGAGGATTAAGCCTTTTCTTTTTACCAGCCGACAAGTGATCTTTGGAGGAGACTTTAACAATGTGACTAGAGTCTGTGATAGGGGGGTCCCCAGAAGTGGGCTGGATGCTGATGGCGTCGTCTTTAGTAGAATAGTTGAGGAAGCTCGTCTGGTGGATGCTCATTTACGGCACAAACCGGATCACGTGGATTTCACCTTTAATCAGGGAAATCGTAGGTCTAGAATAGATAGGTTTTATTTGAAGGAGGAGGCTGTTTTTTCGGCTTTACAAGCTGAGGAAGTGGAATTCTCCGATCACTGTTTAATTAGTTTCTCTCTGAATGTTACAGAGACTCCCCGCATGGGAAAAGGAATATGGAAGTTGAATTCGTCTCTCCTGGAAGAAGCGATGGTAAGACAATCCTTTGAGGATTTCCTTCAGAGCCAGGTACCTTTGATGGACATGTGCAACAGTAAGTCGGAGTGGTGGGAGATGTTTAAAAAAAGGACGGCAAGGTTTTTCCGAAAGCTCTCTAACCTCAGGAGCTGGGACAGATACCGTCTGTACCAGGAACTGAGGAAGAAACTTGAAAGACTTGTGTCGACGGGAGATAGCCGCGAGGATATCTCTCGAGTGAAATCCTTGCTCAAGAGGTGTCAGTATGATAGGTACGCCTCTTTGGTTACCGAGAGGGATTTCGGGAAATACCGCTCGCCCGACCCTTACGGGAACTGTAAGATGGCAGTAAGAAGTAAACTAGTGTTGGGCCTGGTTGACAGTACGGGCTCCCTGAATAGGTCCAAATCAGGGATCCTGGAGGTCGTCAGGTCCTTCTACTCTCACCTCTTGGGTAGGAAAGAACTAAATCGGGACAGTCTTTCAGCTTTCTTGGCTGGGGCGATTCCCGGGGCGGGAATGGACCCCTCTCTTGATATTTTGACAGAACCTATCAGGGAAGAGGAAGTGAGACTGGCCATTGATAGGCTTAGGCCCAAAAAATCGCCAGGTCCGGATGGCTTAACATCCGAGTGGTATAAGACTTTTAGGGAACAATTAGTTCCTCTCTTGACCGAGGTGTATAATGAATGTCTTTCCTCGGGCACTCTGCCAAGGTCAATGGGTAAGTCCGCCCTGATTCTTCTGTCAAAGGGTAAGGATCCGTCCCGCATTGAGAATTGGAGACCCATATCGCTTCTCAATGTGGACAGAAAGATTTTGGCAAAGATACTCTTCTGCAGATTGGCGAAATTTGCGCCGAAGCTTCTTTCGGGGTCCCAGCATTGTTCAGTTCACGGGCGGAGCGCTTTTAGCGCCGTTCTCAGTGTCCGAGAGGCCGTGGAACGGGGCAGGGCGGGTCTTTGGAAGGGGCTTTTGTTATCCCTGGATCAGGCTAAGGCTTTTGACCGAGTGAATCACGAATACCTGTGGTCTGTCCTCTTGTGGTATGGTCTACCCGGGAGGTTTGTAGATTGGCTAAAAACCTTGTACAAAGGGGCCGAGAGTTTCCCGTTGGTTAATGGTTGGCTGGGTCGTCCTTTTGGGGTGGCTTCCGGTGTCCGCCAGGGATGTCCTTTAAGCCCTCTGCTGTACGTGTTTGCAATCGATCCTTTCATCAGAAGGGTAGATCGTGGACCGTTGGCGGGGGTGAGGATGGAACTGGCGGTGGGGGGGCCATCTCTGAAGGTGGTAGCGTATGCCGATGATGTCTCTATTTTTACCTCTTCGGAAGAGGAGGTGGGATGGGTGATGTCGGAGGTGAATCGCTATTCGGAAGTTTCCGGGTCCCAGATTAACCGGGACAAATGTGAGACTCTCTGGCTGGGGGAAGGGGATCCGGTCTTCGATCTCCAGGGCACTCTTCCAGAACCCCAGAAATCAGTAAAGATCTTAGGCATCAACTTTGGCCAAGATGAGGATTATCATCAACAAAATTGGGAGGGTAGACTGAAAGATGTCGCCCAAAAGGTGGACCGCTGGAAGGGGTGGTCTTTATCCCTCAGGGAAAGGGTTCACTTGTGCAAAGCTTACCTGATTCCTGTGCTTTTATATCTGAGCAGTGTCTGTGTCTTGCCAGGCTCTCTCTGGGCAACGGTCTACAGCCTCTTTTTCCAGATGTTATGGGGAAATAGGCTGAACCTAATCAGGAGAGAGGTGACTTACCGCACAAGGAGACTAGGAGGGTTGGATATGGTCAACCCAGTGGTATTTTTTAACAAATACCTTCTTGAAAATAAACATTGCAAATCTCTGGAAAGAGAGGGCTCCTTTGTGGGTAATTTCCTGTAGGGAATGGTTCCGGCCCTTCTTCCAGGAATGGGAGACAGGAGGGCGTGTGAAAGACCTGCGTGCGTCACATGGACATCTCCCGGCTTACGTTGCCCCGGTTCTGAAGATCATAAGGCGGTGGGGCCTGAGAAGGACTGAGATAGAGACCATGTCGAGGGGTTCCCTTGACAGGGGGGTCCTGTCTTCTTTCTTCCAGGCGCCGCTGGCCTTGAAGGATTGCCCAAGTCAGGATCTGGAGGGTGGGCTACTTTTGCTTAATTCAGAAAGGATCCCTAAGAAGGTTTGGGATGTGACTTGGCGCTGCTTTCATGGAAAGCTATATGTAAGGGATAATATGAAGTGCAGGAACCCTGAGGAAAGGGGTTGTCCCCGGGAGGGGTGTGGGGGCGTGCTGGAAAGCATGGAACACTTCCTGCTTCACTGTCCCTTTAATATAGAGGTGTACAAAAGGGTGGGGGCTTCCATCGGTTGGCCCAGGCTGGCCGCCTTGTCTTATGCGGAATGGGCCTATGGCGCATTCAAAGACCTTGGTGGGAGGGACCGTCGCACTTTATTTTTAGTCAGTGCAGTGGTTAGGCATCACATCTGGTGTGCACGGTGTCTAGTGTCGACGAGTCGCAAAATCCTCCCAGTGGAAACGGTACATAGGAACATTAGGGGTGACCTGGTGAAGGTGCGCTCTCTGGAGTATGAAAAGTGGGGGGACCCCAAGGCCTCTCGCCTGTGGAGGGGCTTTTGTTTTGGGGTTCCCTGACTGAGTAATACTCCTTGTCCTGGTGGTGGGCTGATCTAGAAGACACAGTTAGAGTTTTGTTTTGTTTTAAGAATAGGATGAAAAGGCTTACAGGCTACTGAACCATAGCCGACAAGTTGTGGGAAGTGTTCGGTGTTGTAGATTTTGGAAAGTAGTTAATTTGTACTGTATTATATTATATTAAGTTATGTTGTAATAATATGTTGTATTATATTAGTAGAGGTGTAGTGGGGCTTAGTTAGGTTGGGAGGGGGGTGTGGGGGGAGGAGGTGGGGTATATGTATATATGTGTATATAAGGGGGGGATATATATATAAAAAAAAAAAAAAAAATGTATAAAAGGAAAATATAAAAAAAAAATAAAAAAATATGTGTGTATATATATATATATATATGTGTATGTATGTATATATATATAAAAAAAAAAAAAAAATAATAATAATAATAATTGTGTGTGATACAAACTGGTCGACCCCAGTCCAACTGGGGATGAACTTACGGACTGACAGAGCTCAGGGTTTTCTTTTCCCTTTGAACTTTGAGGGTGGTCAGTTTGTCCGTTTGCAGTGGGGGTTGGTGAAGGGTTTAATAGTTAGTATTTAAGTTAAGGTTTCTGCTTGTGTTTTGTATATTTGTTTTTTATATACGGCTGGCATATAATTATTACATTTTGTATATATGTCTGTATATATGTTTTGTATAAATGGATTTTAGATGAGCATGAAAGCATTTTAATATATAAATATGTAAAATAGGGGGTTTTGGGGTGGGAGACTGGTCGGGTAAGGGAATAGTATTTTTGCTAGACTCTGTGTTATGTCACTTGTTTGGTTTATTGCTATGTTTGGATAAGTTTTCCATTATGTAAGTTATTTATTTATATTTTAATAAAAAAGTCCAGCAATACAACAGAGGATTTTGAGAGATTTAGGCCCCTGTCACCCAGGCACAGCAGGGGTTCATTCACGGCAAAAGGGGGTTCTTGTCACCCAGCAATAGAACAGAGGATTTTGAGAGATTTAGGCCCCTGTCACCCAGGCACAGCAGGGGTTCATTCACGGCAAAAGGGGGTTCTTGTCACCCAGCAATACAACAGAGGATTTTGAGAGATTTAGGCACCTGTCACAAAGGCACAGCAGGGGTTCATTCACGGCTAAAGGGGGTTCTTGTCACCCAGCAATAGAACAGAGGATTTTGAGAGATTTAGGCCCCTGTAACCCAGGCACAGCAGGGGTTTATTCACGGCAAAAGGGGGTTCGTGTCACCCAGCAATAGAACAGAGGATTTTGAGAGATTTAAGCCCCTGTCACCCAGGCACAGCAGCGGTTCATTCACGGCAAAAGGGGATCATGTCACCCAGCAATAGAACAGACGATTTTGAGAGATTTAGGCCCCTGTCACCCAGGCACAGCAGGGGTTCATTCACGGCAAAAGGGGGTTCATGTCACCCAGCAATACAACAGAGGATTTTGAGAGATATAGGCCCCTGTCACCCAGGAACAGCAGGGGTTTATTTACGGCAAAAGGGGGTTCATGTCACCCAGCAATACAACAGAGGATTTTGAGAGATTTAGCCCCCTGTCACCCAGGCACAGCAGGGGTTCATTCACGGCAAAAGGGGGTTCATGTCACCCAGCAATACAACAGAGGATTTTGAGAGATTTAGGCCCCTGTCACCCAGGCACAGCAGGGGTTCATTCACGGCAAAAGGGGGTTCTTGTCACCCAGCAATAGAACAGAGGATTTTGAAAGATTTAGGCCCCTGTCACCCAGGCACAGCAGGGGTTCATTCACGGCAAAAGGGGGTTCTTGTCACCCAGCAATAGAAGAGAGGATTTTGAGAGATTTAGGCCCCTGTCACCCAGGCACAGCAGGGGTTCATTCACGGCAAAAGGGGGTTCTTGTCACCCAGCAATAGAACAGAGGATTTTGAGAGATTTAGGCCCCTGTCACCCAGGCACAGCAGGGGTTCATTCACGGCAAAAGGGGGTTCTTGTCACCCAGCAATAGAACAGAGGATTTTGAGAGATTTAGGCCCCTGTCACCCAGGCACAGCAGCGGTTCATTCACGGCAAAAGGGGATCATGTCACCCAGCAATAGAACAGACGATTTTGAGAGATTTAGGCCCCTGTCACCCAGGCACAGCAGGGGTTCATTCACGGCAAAAGGGGGTTCATGTCACCCAGCAATACAACAGAGGATTTTGAGAGATATAGGCCCCTGTCACCCAGGAACAGCAGGGGTTTATTTACGGCAAAAGGGGGTTCATGTCACCCAGCAATACAACAGAGGATTTTGAGAGATTTAGCCCCCTGTCACCCAGGCACAGCAGGGGTTCATTCACGGCAAAAGGGGGTTCATGTCACCCAGCAATACAACAGAGGATTTTGAGAGATTTAGGCCCCTGTCACCCAGGCACAGCAGGGGTTCATTCATGGCAAAAGGGGGTTCTTGTCACCCAGCAATAGAACAGAGGATTTTGAGAGATTTAGGCCCCTGTCACCCAGGCACAGCAGGGGTTCATTCACGGCAAAAGGGGGTTCTTGTCACCCAGCAATACAACAGAGGATTTTGAGAGATTTAGGCCCCTGTCACAGAGGCACAGCAGGGGTTCATTCACGGCAAAAGGGGGTTCATGTCACCCAGCAATACAACAGAGGATTTTGAGAGATTTAGGCCCCTGTCACCCAGGCACAGCAGGGGTTGATTCACGGCAAAAGGGGGTTCTTGTCACCCAGCAATACAACAGAGGATTTTGAGAGATTTAGGCCCCTGTCACCCAGGAACAGCAGGGGTTTATTTACGGCAAAAGGGGGTTCATGTCACCCAGCAATACAACAGAGGATTTTGAGAGATTTAGGCCCCTGTCACCGAGGCACAGCAGGGGTTTATTTACGGCAAAAGGGGGTTCATGTCACCCAGCAATACAACAGAGGATTTTGAGAGATTTAGGCCCCTGTCACCCAGGCACAGCAGGGGTTCATTCACGGCAAAAGGGGGTTCATGTCACCCAGCAATAAAACAGACGATTTTGAGAGATTTAGGCCCCTGTCACCCAGGCACAGCAGGGGTTCATTCACGGCAAAAGGGGGTTTTTGTCACCCAGCAATAGAACAGAGGATTTTGAGATATTTAGGCCCCTGTCACCCAGGCACAGCAGGGGTTCATTCACGGCAAAAGAGGGTTCATGTCACCCAGGAATACAACAGAGGATTTTGAGAGATTTAGGCCCCTGTCACCCAGGCACAGCAGGGGTTCATTCACAGCAAAAGGGGGTTCATGTCACCCAGCAATACAACAGAGGATTTTGAGAGATTTAGGCCCCTGTCACCCAGGCACAGCAGGGGTTCATTCACTGCAAAAGGTGTTCATGTCACCCAGCAATACGACAGAGGATTTTGAGAGATTTAGGCCCCTGTCACCCAGGCACAGCAGGGGTTCATTCACTGCAAAAGGGGGTTCATGTCACCCAGCAATAGAACAGACGATTTTGAGAGATTTAGGCCCCTATCACCCAGGCACAGCAGGGGTTCATTTACGGCAAAAGGGGGTTCATGTCACCCAGCAATACAACAGAGGATTTTGAGAGATTTAGGCCCCTGTCACCCAGGCACAGCAGGGGTTCATTCACGGCAAAAGGGGGTTCTTGTCACCCAGCAATAGAACAGACGATTTTGAGAGATTTAGGCCCCTGTCACCCAGGCACAGCAGGGGTTCATTCACGGCAAAAGGGGGTTCATGTCACCCAGCAATAGAACAGAGGATTTTGAGAGATTTAGGCCCTTGTGACCCAGGCACAGCAGGGGTTCATTCACGGCAAAAGGGGGTTCATGTCACCCAGAAATACAACAGAGGATTTTGAGAGATTTAGGCCCCTGTCATCCAGGCACAGCAGGGGTTCATTCACAGCAAAAGGGGGTTTATGTCACCCAGCAATAGAACAGACATTTTTGAGAGATTTAGGCCCCTGTCACTCAGGCACAGCAGGGGTTCATTCACGGCAAAAGGGAGTTCTTGTCACCCAGCAATAGAACAGAGGATTTTGAGAGCTTTAAGCCCCTGTCACCCAGGCACAGCAGGGGTTCATTCACGGCAAAAGGGGGTTCATGTCACCCAGCAATACAACAGAGGATTTTGAGAGATTTAGTCCCCTTTCACCCAGGGGTTCATTCACGGCAAAAGGGGGTTCTTGTCACCCAGCAATACAACAGAGGATTTTGAGAGATTTAGGCCCCTGTCACCCAGGCACAGCAGGGGTTCATTCACGGCAAAATGGGGTTCTTGTCACCCAGCAATAGAACAGAGGATTTTGAGATATTTAGGCCCCTGTCACCAAGGCACAGCAGAGGTTCATTCACGGCAAAAGGGGTTCATGTCACCCAGCAATACAACAGACGATTTTGAGAGATTTAGGCCCGTGTCACCCAGGCACAGCAGGGGTTCATTTACGGCAAAAAGGGGGTTCATGTCACCTAGCAATAGAACAGACGATTTTGAGAGATTTAGGCCCGTGTCACCCAGGCACAGCAAAGGTTGATTCACGGCAAAAGGGGGTTCATGTCACCCAGCAATACAACAGAGGGTTTTGAGAGACTAGGAGCAGCAAACCATATGTGCGGCGTCTGCGCTCGTGAACATAGAAGCCTAATGGCTTAGGTAGGTTTAGCGTAGGACCCGCCTGATCTGAGACCACCTTGGCACTTGGTAGGCGGGCTTAGATGTGTTTTGATCAAAATATATTGACTAAGTGTCTCAGATATTATTATATCAGAGTGAGGACTTTGTCCATGTATAATGTTTGCATCTACTTTACTAAGTGCATTATTATCTTATTTTTGTGGTTTTCTTCAATAATATGGCCAGGGACATCCGCACATTTGTATATCATATCGTGCAGGATGTTTTTATCTTAGTTTTTTCTGTGAATTTTTTTGTCTATGTAGTATTTGCTTGAGGGAGTGGCACCTTCAAGTGTGAATGCGCACCTATTTTATCTTGGGAGTAGCATTCCTCTGCACTTTTGCCCTTCCTATCCAATAGAGCCCCTTGATTAGGTGGTACATATGGGTGTGCTGGCTCCTCCTCCCATTGGTTGCTTGATGCACATGGAGGTGACTAGGTGCAGCATACCATATGTGCGGCGTCTGCGCTCCTGAACATAGAAGCCCAATGGCTTAGGTAGGTTTAGCGTAGGACCCGCCTGACCTGAGACCACCTTTGCGCTTGGTAGGCGGGCTTAGATGTGTTTTGATCAAAATATATTGACTAAGTGTCTCAGATATTATTATATCAGAGTGAGGACTTTGTCCATGTATAATGTTTGCATCTACTTTACTAAGTGCATTATTATCCTATTTCTGTGGTTTTCACCCAGCAATACAACAGAGGATTTTGAGAGATTTAGGCCCCTGTCACCCAGGCACAGCAGGGGTTTGTATACGACAAAAATGGTAAAATGTCACCCGACAATTGAAAATAAGATTTTTTTCAATTTAGGGCACTAAAATTGCCACTTTTTTGCATTAAAATGGCTCTAAAATAGTCCTTGAAAAGGCTAGAGGGATGTAAAAGGCAGTAAAATGTGCTTAAGAGGATGGCAATTGCTCTGCAAACAAATGTGGATAGGGAAATAACTTTAAATGAAATAAAATAACTAAAAATTACAAATTATTAACCTGCAACTCAGAGAAGGAGGTGGATATGGAGTCGGAGGTTAAAGAGGCGGTAAATGTGGTGTTGTAGGTGGAGGCAGCAATGAAGGAGGAGGAGGTAGCCAACAATGTTTTTTTTTTTTTTTTTATTGGGGTAGGTAGCCCCCAAAATATTGGGACAAATAAAAAAAATGAAAACAAAGAATCATTGCACTTGACTTGAGTACAAGAATGTATGTTTGATGGTGGTATAAATGTCTATTCTGCACAAGGTACAGACAAGTCTTGTGGGATCCAAGCCTGGCTCATTTTAATGAACGTGAGCTTGTCCACGTTGGCTGTGGACAGGCGGCTGCGTCTGTCTGTAATGACGCCTCCTGCCGTGCTAAATACACGTTCAGAGAGTACACTGGCTGCAGGGCAGGCCAGCACTTCCAAGGCATACAGGGCAAGCTCTGGCCATGTGTTGTTCTATACCCCGCCACAACTCCTGCGCGGTGTGGGGCCTGTCCCCCAAACACATCAGTTTCAGAATGGCATGCTGACGTTTACCCCTGGCTGTGCTGAAGTTGGTGGTGAAGGTCTGTCGCTGACCGGATGAGGAGGTGGTAGAAGAGGAGGAGGAAGCCGAGTAGGAAGAGGAGGCAACAGGAGGCAAAGAATGATGCCCTGCGATCCTTGGCGGCGGAAGGACGTGCGCCAAACAGCTCTCCGCCTGGGGCCCAGCCGCCACTACTTTTACCCAGTGTGCAGTTAGGGAGATATAGCGTCCCTGGCCGTGCTTACTGGTTCACGTATCTGTGGTTAGGTGGACCTTGCCACAGATGGCGTTGCGCAGTGCACACTTGATTTTATCCGATACTTGGTTGTGCAGGGAGGGCATGGCTCTCCTGGAGAAGTAGTGGCGGCTGGGAACGACGTACTGTGGTACAGCAAGCGACATGAGCTGTTTGAAGCTGTCCGTCTCCACCAGCCTGAATGACAGCATTTCAAAGGCCAGCAGTTTAGAAATGCTGGCATTCAGGGCCAGGGATTGAGGGTGGCTAGGTGGGAATTTACGCTTTCTCTCAAAGGTTTGTGAGATGGAGAGCTGAACGCTTCCGTGTGACATGGTGGAGATGCTTGGTGACGGAGGTGGTGTTGTTGGTGGCACATCCTCTGTTTGCTGGGCAGAAGGTGCCAACGTTCCTCCAGAGGCGGAGGAAGAGGTCGAGGCAGCAGCAGAAGAGGGAGCAGGAGGGGCCTGAGCCCTTTCTTGGTTTTGAAGGTGCTTACTCCACTGCAGCCTGTGTCTCGCATGTAGATGCCTGGTCATGCAGGTTGTGCTAAGGTTCAGAACGTTAATGCCTCGCTTCAGGTTCCCCGATATGCACGGGGGTGATGTGACAGACTGATGGGCATGGGTTTCAGGCGCCACCTGTGCGCTTTCTGCAGAAGACTGGGTGGGAGATAATGTGAACGTGCTGGATCCACTGTCGGCCACCCAATTAACTGGCGCCTATACTTGCTCAGGCCTTACCATCCTTAGAATGGCATTAGGCCCGACCAAATATCGCTGTAGATTCTGGCGGCTACTGGGACCTGAGGTAGTAGGTTCAGTAGGATGTGTAGCTGTGGCAGAACGGCCACGTCCTCTCCCTGCACCAGAGGCTCCACCAACACCACCACCACGACCATTACCGCGTCCCTTATTAGATGTTTGCCTCATAGTTAGCGTTCACAAAGCAAAGTAAAAAGTGGTTAAGTATGTTAAAAATAATTAACCGCCAATATAAACCCTGATGTAGGGTATTGCACTCTATATTTTTTTTTTTTAACTCTATATGACAGCGGTATTTGTGGCCTAAATGTGACACTCACTTATGCACGTCTTATCCCAGATGTGCAGTATATCAGAGGCTTTTTTTACCCCAGTAACCAAAAAGCCGTATTTCTGCCCTAAATGTGACAGTCACTTATGCTTGTCTAATCCCAGATGTGCAGTATATTAGAGGGTTTTTTCACCCCAGTAACCAAAAAGCCGTATTTCTGGCCTAAATGTGACAGTCACTTATGCACGTCTAATCCTAGATGTGCAGTATATCAGAGGCTTTTTTCACCCCAGCAACCAAAAAGACGTATTTCTGCCCTAAATGTGACAGTCACTTATGCTTGTCTAATCCCAGATGTGCAGTATATCAGAGGCTTTTTTCACCCCAGTAACCAAAAAGCCGTATTTCTGGCCTAAAAGTGACAGTCACTTATGCTTGTCTAATCCCAGATGTGCAGTATATTAGAGGGTTTTTTCACCCTAACCAAAAAACTGTATTTCTGTCCTAAATGTGACAGTCACTTATGCACGTGTAATCCCAGATGTGCAGTATATTAGAGGGTTTTTTCACCCTAACCAAAAAACTGTATTTCTGTCCTAAATGGGACAGTCACTTATGCTTGTCTAATCCCAGATGTGCATTATATTACAGGGTTTTTTCACCCTAACCAAAAAGCTGTATTTCTGTCCTAAATGTGACAGTCACTTATGCATGTGTAATCCCAGATGTGCAGTATATGAGAGGCTTTTTTCACCCCAGTATGCCAAAGCCGTTTTTATGGCCTAAATGTGACAGTCACTTATGCTTGTCTAATCCCAGATGTGCAGTATATTAGAGGGTTTTTTCACCCTAACCAAAAAACTGTATTTCTGTCCTAAATGTGACAGTCACTTATGCACGTGTAATCCCAGATGTGCAGTATATTAGAGGGTTTTTTCACCCTAACCAAAAAACTGTATTTCTGTCCTAAATGGGACAGTCACTTATGCTTGTCTAATCCCAGATGTGCATTATATTACAGGGTTTTTTCACCCTAACCAAAAAGCTGTATTTCTGTCCTAAATGTGACAGTCACTTATGCACGTGTAATCCCAGATGTGCAGTATATTAGAGGGTTTTTTCACCCTAACCAAAAAACTGTATTTCTGTCCTAAATGGGACAGTCACTTATGCTTGTCTAATCCCAGATGTGCATTATATTACAGGGTTTTTTCACCCTAACCAAAAAGCTGTATTTCTGTCCTAAATGTGACAGTCACTTATGCATGTGTAATCCCAGATGTGCAGTATATGAGAGGCTTTTTTCACCCCAGTATGCCAAAGCCGTTTTTATGGCCTAAATGTGACAGTCACTTATGCACGTGTAATCCCAGATGTGCAGTATATTAGAGGGGTTTTTCACCACCAAAAAGCTGTATTTCTGTCCTAAATGTGACAGTCACTTATGCGTGTGTAATCCCAGATGTGCAGTATATCAGAGGCTTTTTTCACCCCAGTATGCCAAAGCCGTATTTCTGTCCTAAATGTGACAGTCACTTATGCTTGTCTAATCCCAGATGTGCAGTATATTAGAGGGTTTTTTCACCCTAACCAAAAAGCTGTATTTCTGTCCTAAATGTGACAGTCACTTATGCTTGTCTAATCCCAGATGTGCAGTATATTAGAGGTTTTTTTCACCCTAACCAAAAAGCTGTATTTCTGTCCTAAATGTGACAGTCACGTATGCACGTGTAATCCCAGATGTGCAGTATATGAGAGGCTTTTTTCACCCCAGTATGCCAAAGCCGTATTTATGGCCTAAATGTGACAGTCACTTATGCTTGTCTAATCCCAGATGTGCAGTATATTAGAGGGTTTTTTCACCCTAACCAAAAAGTTGTATTTCTGTCCTAAATGTGACAGTCACTTATGCACCTGTAATCCCAGATGTGCAGTATATTAGAGGGGTTTTTCACCCTAACCAAAAAGCTGTATTTCTGTCCTAAATGTGACAGTCACTTATGCACGTGTAATCCCAGATGTGCAGTATATCAGAGGCTTTTTTCACCCCAGTAACCAAAAAGCCATATTTCTGGCCTAAATGTGACAGTCACTTATGCTTGTCTAATCCCAGATGTGCAGTATATTAGAAAGTTTTTTCACCCCAGTAACCAAAAAGCCGCATTTCTGGCATAAATGTGACAGTCATTTATGCACGTCTAATCCTAGATGTGCAGTATATCAGAGGCTTTTTTCACCCCAGTAACTAAAAAGCCGTTTTTCTGGCCTAAATGTGACAGTCACTTATGCACGTCTAATCCTAGATGTGCAGTATATTAGAGGCTTCTTTCACCACATTAACCAAAAAGCCGTATTTCTGGCCTAAATGTGACAGTCACTTATGCTTGTCTAATCCCAGATCTGCAGTATATTACAGGGTTTTTTCACCATAACCAAAAAGCTGTATTTCTGTCCTAAATGTGACAGTCACTTATGCATGTGTAATCCCAGATGTGCAGTATATCAGAGGCTTTTTTCACCCCAGTATGCCAAAGCTGTATTTATGGCCTAAATGTGACAGTCACTTATGCACGTGAAATTCCAGATGTGCAGTATATTAGAGGTTTTTTTCACCCTAACCAAAAAGCTGTATTTCTGTCCTAAATGTGACAATCACTTATGCACGTGTAATCCCAGATGTGCAGTATATCAGAGGCTTTTTTCACCCCAGTATGCCAAAGCCGTATTCCTGGCCTAAATGTGACAGTCACTTATGCACATGTAATCCCAGATGTGCAATATATTAGAGGCTTTTTTCACCCCAGTAACCAAAAAGCCGTATTTATGGCCTAAATGTGACAGTCACTTATGCTTGTCTAATCCCAGATGTGCAGTATATTAGAGGGTTTTTCACCCTAACCAAAAAGCTGTATTTCTGTCCTAAATGTGACAGTCACTTATGCACGTGTAATCCCAGATGTGCAGTATATCATAGGCTTTTTTCACCCCAGTATGCCAAAGCCGTATTTATGGCCTAAATGTGACAGTCACTTATGCTTGTCTAATCCCAGATGTGCAGTATTTTAGAGGGTTTTTCACCCTAACCAAAAAGCTGTATTTCTGTCTTAAATGTGACAGTCACTTATGCTTGTGTAATCCTAGATGTGCAGTATATTAGAGGGGTTTTTCACCCTAACCAAAAAGCTGTATTTCTGTCCTAAATGTGACAGTCACTTATGCACGTGTAATCCCAGATGTGCAGTATATGAGAGGCTTTTTTCACCCCAGTATGCCAAAGCCGTATTTATGGCCTAAATGTGACAGTCACTTATGCTTGTCTAATCCCAGATGTGCAGTATTTTAGAGGGTTTTTTCACCCTAACCAAAAAGCTGTATTTCTGTCTTAAATGTGACAGTCACTTATGCTTGTGTAATCCTAGATGTGCAGTATATTAGAGGGGTTTTTCACCCTAACCAAAAAGCTGTATTTCTGTCCTAAATGTGACAGTCACTTATGCTTGTCTAATCCCAGATGTGCATTATATTACAGGGTTTTTTCACCCTAACCAAAAAGCTGTATTTCTGTCCTAAATGTGACAGTCACTTATGCATGTGTAATCCCAGATGTGCAGTATATGAGAGGCTTTTTTCACCCCAGTATGCCAAAGCCGTATTTATGGCCTAAATGTGACAGTCACTTATGCACGTGAAATTCCAGATGTGCAGTATATTAGAGGGTTTTTTCACCCTAACCAAAAAGCTGTATTTCTGTCCTAAATGTGACAATCACTTATGCACGTGTAATCCCAGATGTGCAGTATATCAGAGGCTTTTTTCACCCCAGTATGCCAAAGCCGTATTCCTGGCCTAAATGTGACAGTCACTTATGCACATGTAATCCCAGATGTGCAATATATTAGAGGCTTTTTTCACCCCAGTAACCAAAAAGCCGTATTTATGGCCTAAATGTGACAGTCACTTATGCTTGTCTAATCCCAGATGTGCAGTATATTAGAGGGTTTTTTCACCCTAACCAAAAAGCTGTATTTCTGTCCTAAATGTGACAGTCACTTATGCACGTGTAATCCCAGATGTGCAGTATATTAGAGGGTTTTTTCACCCTAACCAAAAAGCTGTATTTCTGTCCTAAATGGGACAGTCACTTATGCTTGTCTAATCCCAGATGTGCATTATATTACAGGGTTTTTTCACCCTAACCAAAAAGCTGTATTTCTGTCTTAAATGTGACAGTCACTTATGCTTGTGTAATCCTAGATGTGCAGTATATTAGAGGGGTTTTTCACCCTAACCAAAAAGCTGTATTTCTGTCCTAAATGTGACAGTCACTTATGCTTGTCTAATCCCAGATGTGCAGTATATCAGAGGCTTTTTTCACCCCAGTATGCCAAAGCCGTATTTCTGGACTTGCAGATAGCCTGTGCTGGTGCACTATCGTTGCATAAAATGTCTGCCGCTCATGTATTGATATTGACTAACTGAAGAAAAAAAAGTTTGTTTTCAGCAGTACTTGACTCAGGGCAGGCTTAAAAAAATTGTGCACTGCACCCACAAAACACTTTTTCTGTAGATCACTGAGTACATAAACCAGTTCTTGATAAGATTGCTCCCTGATCTCTCCCTCACAGCAGCTGCAGCCTCTCCCTACACTAATCCGAGCAGAGTGATGGGCGGCGCTACGTGACCCCAGCTTAAATAGAGGCTGGGTCACATGCTGCAGTTGGCCAATCACAGCCATGCCAATAGTAGGCATGGCTGTAATGGCCTTTTGGGGCAAGTAGTATGACGCTTGTTGATTGGCTGCTGTGCAGCCTTTCAAAAAGCGCCAAGAAAGCGCCGAACCCCGAACCCGAACCCAAACTTTTACGTAAATATTCGGGTTCGTGTCCGGGTGCCGAAAAACCTAACATTCGGTACGAACCCGAACTGTTCAGACGCTTGGCCGATTCCAAGTAGGTCAGATTCTTATGGTCGGTAAACACAGTAATAGGGTGTCTGGCTCCCTCTAGCCATTCCTCAAAAGCTAATTTGATGGCCAACAACTCCCTATCTCCGACATCATAATTTCTCTCTGCGGAGGAGAGTTTCCTTGAGAAAAAGGCACACGGTCGCCATTTGGCAGGAGAGGGACCCTGAGATAAGACCGCACCCACACCCACCTCAGAGACGTCCACCTCAACAATAAAAGGTAGAGAGACATCAGGTTGTACCAAAATTGGAGCGGAAATAAAACTCTCCTTGATACTAGAAAAGGCTTTAAACGCATCTACTGACCAGGAGGAAAAATCGACCCCCTTTTTAGTCATATCAGTGAGTGGCTTAACAGAGGAATAATTCCAAATGAACTTTCTGTAATAATTGGCAAAACCCAAAAACCGCATCAGCGCCTTCTGATTCTCAGGGAGCTCCCAATCAAGCACAGCGCGGACCTTCTCAGGGTCCATGCGAAAACCAGAAGCGGATAGAAGAAAACGAAGAAATTTAATCTCCGGAACCGCAAACACACATTTTTCCAGTTTAGCGTACAATTTATTCTCCCGCAGAATGAGCAAGACCTGACGTAGGTGGTCCCTATGAGTTTTGAAATCAGGAGAAAAAATCTAAATGTCATCTAGATACACCAGTACAAATTTCCCCATTACATGATAAAAAATGCTGTTCACAAAATGTTGGAAGACGGCCGGAGCATTCATCAAACCAAAGGGCATAACCAAATTCTCGAAATGACCCTCAGGGGTATTGAAGGCCGTCTTCCATTCGTCCCCTTCCCTGACCCTGACTAGATTGTATGCCCCTCTTAAATCCAACTTAGAAAAAACTTTAGCCCCAACAATCTGGTTAAACAGGTCCGGGATCAGAAGAAGCGGATATGGGTCACGAATTGTGATACAGTTCAGCTCCCTGAAATCCAGACAAGGTCTTAAAGAACCTATATTTTTTCCAGCGGCAACAGGTGACTTCGAGGGTCGGATGTGTCCCTTTCTCAGGCTCTCAGAGATATAAGTACGCATAGCGACTCTTTCAGGTTGGGAGAGATTGTATAAACGAGATTTTGGCAGCTTGGCGCCTGGGATGAGATTAATAGGGCAATCGTACTCCCGGTGAGGGGGCAGCTCCTGGGCACCACTCTCGGAAAACACATCTGAAAATTCTGAGAGAAAAGATGGTACAGTCTTGGTAGAAACCTCTGAAAGAGATGCTGTGAGGCAATTCTCTCTGCAAAAGTCACTCCAACCATTTATTTGCCTTGCTTGCCAATCAATGATGGGGTTATGTTTAGTGAGCCAGGGTAGCCCCAACACTAGAGGAGTAGGTAATCCGCTTAGGACGAAACATGACATATCCTTAACATGAGCATCACCCACAGTCAAACGGATATTGTGAACTATGCCCTTTAACGATTTTTGAGAAAGTGGAGCAGAATCGATAGCAAAAACAGGTATATCCTTTTCCAAAGTGCATACCTGCAAACCATGTGTTATAGCAAATTGATTATCAAGGAGATTGACAGCTGCTCCACTATCTACAAAAATCTCACAATGTTCTTGCTATCTAGCGCCACCCTGGCAGGTAGGACAAAACGGGAACTACAAGCAAACGGCAAACCTTCAATTTCCGCATCAACCTTGCCAATAGTAGCAAATGGAAAGTTTTTAGAGGGTTTATTTCTTTTTGTTTCTTTATTACCCTCAGAAAACTCCCTGAATGTCCTAGAGGGGCAAACATTAGCCAAATGATTTATTCCCCCACAAGAGAAACAAACCCTCCTCTGAGAGCTGAATCCTCTACTATCAGAGGCAAGCAAACCCAGCTGCATGGCCTCCTGCTCAGAGGGGATTGAGAGAGACTGAGGCCCCTGCGCACTGAATGAGACCGCCCCACTGTCCTTGGACTGAATATGACATGAAGGAGTGGTCTCTCCTCTCTCTCTAAGACGCCTGTCAATACGGACAGCTAGAGACATGGCAGAGTCCAACAAGGCAGGTCTCTCATGAAACGCAAATGCATCTTTCCATCCCTCGGAAAGACCATGGCAAAATTGACTTCGGAGTGCAGCATCGTTCTAACCAGTATCAGCTGCCCATCTCCGAAATTCAGAACAATATATCTCTGCGGACTGTTTACCCTGGCATAAAAGACACAGTTTAGATTAAGCCAGAGCAATACGATCCGGGTCATCATATATCTGCCCCAGGGCTACAAAAAATTCATCCACCGATCAGAGAGGCCGTGCCCCCATCGGCAGCGAAAAGGCCAAAGACTGAGCGTTATCCCTGAGCAGCGAGATGATGATCCCCACCCTCTGCTCCTCATCACCAGAGGAATGGGGAAGTAGGCGAAAATGGAGTTTGCAAGCCTCTCTAAAGCGAACAAAATTCTCACTACCCCCGGAGAACGTATCCGGAAGCGAGATCTTAGGCTCTGAACAAACTCCATGAACGCAAGCAGAACCGGTCACCTGAAACTGAGACACAGTTTACGGAGATCTGCTACCTCCAGTGAAAGACCCTGCATGCGGTCAATCAAGGCTGAAACCGGATCCATGCTTAAGACGGTAATGGCGGTTTATAATGTCACGGATGATATTGCAGATAGCTGGAAGTTATGGATAAGCATCCGACTGGCTTGATCCCAAACTAAGGAGCATAAAGGTGACCCCTGGAAAACCCTAAGAGCTCACCCTGACTGCTAAGCTCATACAAAGGTCTCAGAGGTAGACGGTTGCATGCCCTCGTACCTAGACTGTGTGACACCTGAAAACCCTATAATAGTGAGGGGACACGACCATCGGCTCCCTGCACTTAATACGGAGGGAGTCAGGGTCACCTAGAATCAAGCCAGCAAGTAAACACAATACAAAAAAGGACTTATCTGAACAAGCAGTAACAGAAGTCTCCAGCAGTGATGACTTCAATCCAAGAAGTAATATAAACCGCAAAGTGAGGCAGTATGGGAGGGTATATAAAGGGAGGCAATTAGTGTGAATAGGTGACAGCTGGGAGAAGGAAAGGAGATGACAAAGTGAAACCAAAACAAAGAACATCATGCAAAAGGTACAGAAGAACGTCTGCCAGACCTTCTCAGAGAGCTGGTGGTGACAGTATGTCTACATTAAAGCTAACTGCTGCACCCAGCTTTTCCACAGTTTGATATTGTCCACACCCCTCATCTTTCCTTCTCATCCCTGGTATGTCTACATTGAAGCTAACTGCTGGACCCAGCTTTTCCACAGTCTGATATTGTCCACATCGCTCATCTTTCCTTCTCATCCCTGGTATGTCTACTTTGAAGCTAACTGCTGCACCCAGCTTTTCCACAGTCTGTTATTCTCCACACCCCTCATCTTTCTTTCTCATCACTGGTATGTCTCCACTGAACTTTAATGTCTCTTTCCCTGCTGGATTTATTGAGTATTTGTTTACATTGACTATTCCACCCCTGTATCTGGTCCTCCATTGATTAGGCCATATGTAGCCCCCTCCCCTCTTGGTCACACCTGATTGAACACTAAGTGGTATAAATCTTTTAGACCTTGGTCTTTTCAATGCAACATCTTTTAAGTGCACATACTGAATTATACCAGAATTGGAATAGAAGGGGACCACAGGTGATTACAGACATAGTTACTGCAAACAATGTTTAAATTTTTCCTCTTACTCTTCCCACTTTTCCACAACCTCCTGAAATACCCCCACATCCATTCACCCAGCAAGGAACTATTCATCTTTTTCTCCATCTTACTTTCTCATCTGACAGCTTGCACAAACCTGTTTGGCAACGTAAAACACTTCCATCCCAAACACACGCAGATACCTCATGCCCTCTCTTATTCTCATCTATTAACACTTTCTCTGCTTCTCCTTGCTGTTGGTGATATCTCTCCAAATCCAGGCCCCCCTCAGCAAATCCCTACTATCACCTCCACGTCCCAGTATAAATCTCTTTCTACAAATTTCTGCGACCCTTTAAACCTAATAACCATTCCTCTGACCCCTGCTCCTTTGGTTCCTCTTGCAGGAGCATTATGGAATGCACGCTCTGTCTGTAACAAACTGTCCTACATTCATGATCTTTTCATCTCTCAAAAACTTTCCTTTCTGGGTCTCACAGAAACATGGCTGACACCCTCTGACACCTCCTCCCCTGCTGCACTCTCATATAGTGGATTTCATTTCACCCCCCCCCCCCCCCCAGCTGCAAACATGGTGGAGGAGTTGGTCTTCTCCTATCAGACACCTGCTCCTACAGCCCAACTCCACTGCCACCCTCCATTATGCTCACCTGATTTGAAGTACACTCTGTTCGCATCTACTCTCCCTCCAGCCTCCAAGTAGCTGTCATTTACCGCCCCCCAGGCCCAGCCACCATCTTTCTTGACCACTTTAACACCTGGCTACTACACTTTCTTTCTGCCGACATCCCCACTATCATCATGGGTGACTTCAACATCAATATTGACACCTGCCACTCAGCCACCTCTAAACTCCTATTACTCTCTTCCTCCTTCGGCCTCTCACAGTGGTCTTCAGCTCCCACCCACAGAGATGGTCACACTCTGGATCTTATCTTTACCCACCTCTGCTCCCTGTCTAACCTTTCTAATTCGCCTCTCCCCCTATCCGACCACACCCTAATCACCTTCTCTTCATTGGTCTATTCTGCTGCTCCCCTGGTCCACACACTAGCACACCCCCGCAAGAACCTTAAACATCTTGACTTTTGCTTGCTTTCTGACTCTCTTCTGCCACTCTCTACCATCTAATCCCTCCAAGACCCAGATGCTGCCACCATCCTATATAGCACCACAATAAGTACAGCTCTGGACACTGTTGCCCCCTCACACACAACAAAATCTGAAAAATCTACAGACAACCCTGGCACACCAACCTGACCAAAAGACAAAGACAAGCTTCCAGGGCTGCTGAGCAGTGTGGCAAAACCAACCTCGCCACTGGGTTTCGGAGGGGCCTGGCTACCAGCCTCTTGCCTCAGGATTATGGCCCATACTAACTTTAAAGGAGCAGACTGACCGGCCGCACAGCTTAAATCTGTCTTTGCAATTGTATTTTGTTATGTGAGGGTACCCAGATAGCTAATTTTATTGTATTTGTGTATTCTGAGTGCCATTCACCTAATGATATGCACTCAGACTTGAGCTATCTGGGAATATGTTAAATGTCTGTTTTTGCTGTGGGGGTGTGACATTGTGTGTTTGGGTGGTGATTTCTGTCCTGTTGTCCCCACATGTGTATTGGCAATTTCCCTTTGTCTTGAGAGATAATTGGATTACTCCTCGGGTGTCTCCAGGGCAGAGAGGAGGAAACCATGATGCATTGTGGGGATGTATTGTGTCTGTGTATCCTGCAGTGCTGCATATCTGTCCTGTGTCACAGTCTTCATTCTGGTCCCCTAGGGGCGTGTCCATCAGATGGGGACCTGCATAAATACGGGCGGGTAGCCCTCAATAAAGTGTTCCTGTTTTACCCTTTATCATGTTGAGGCTGATGTTTGGGTAACTGATCGACGCTGGGGATTGCTATACGCTGGGAGATTTGCTATACTCCCCTGGCTATAACTACTATCTCTTTTAAGAGCTGTTCCTGCTCTCTGGTTTTAGGAGAGGTTCACCCACTGGAGCCTGGAGCCTTGTCGTAGGTCCAGGGTGGGTAGGAGACTGTGAGACCTCAACCAAGCTTCGGCGGTTCGTGGGGTCTGCAGTGCGTACAGTGTCAAGTGGAGTGCTTGGAGTCCTCGGAAAGCACTAGGAGCACCTATCAACGGAGGTACCCGGTCGGGGTGCCAGGAGATCCGTTACATTTGGTGGCAGCAGTGGGATGGCGTCCTAGTGTGAGGAGAAGCAGCTCGGAGACACCGTTCGTGGATTTACTAAATTGAGGGCAACGCTAGTATAAGTACAGCGCCCCTGGCTACAGCAGGATGGAATCGGCTAGTCTTCGGACAGCATTCTATGACGAGGAGGAGGAGGCAGCCGCAGACTACAGGGATGCAGACAGTAAGGAAGTCTGGTATGATGCCCTGGAAAATGCCCAGCGGCGGCGAGGTGAGAGTCTCCCCAGTTATGAGCAGTGGCTACAGAAGCGTGTGGCGATGCGGATGGGTCTCTTGGGAGAGCAGCCCCTGGAGCTTTGGCTAGAGGACGCTTACCAGGCCCTAAGGTGGCATGTCATTCAACATTCCCCCTGGATGGCTGAGCACGACAGACCCGAGGGTGAGGAGTTTGATGGACCAGGGTTACTATGGGATGCCTTGGAGGAGGACATTGATCTTGGCAGCAGAAGGAGTCTAGGTTTTGGGATATCTACGACTACCGGATGGGCATGCATGTTTATGCTGACGGAAGGGAGGTGAGCAAAGACATGACCCACCTGGTAGCAAGGGAGTGGGAGCTGGAGCAGACCTACCAACACCTGCTCAGCTCCATTCATCCCCAACCTACTCGACAAGCAGAGCCAGATCTGCCCTCCTGCAACTGGGAAGACTTGCCAGCGATACCCCCTGCTTCCCTACCAACTCCCAAAGTAGGGAACTTCATCGACTGGTTCTGGGAAGACCTCCCGATGGCAGGTGGAGATGGGACCGAGGTCTCTCCACCGGCCCTGCAGAGATGCTGGACGGCCGGTTCAGATCCCCGACCAACCCTGCAGGAATGCCAGGAGGAGGAGGTAAGCGATTCCTCCTCTCCACAGCCGATCTGTAACAAGGTCCTGGGGATAGGATTCCCTGACCACATCCCAGTAGAAGAGCTGGCATCTGGGCAGAGCGCAGTTGGCCTCTGCCCTCCCCTATCCTCTTATCCAGAGCCTGACTCCCCACAGGCTACCCCAGCAGAAGAGCTGGCATCTGGGCAGAGCGCAGTCAGCCTCTGCCCTCCCCTATCCTCTTCTCCAGAGTCGGACATCCCACAGGCTACCCCAGCGGAAGAGCTGGCATCTGGGCAGAGCGCAGTTGGCCTCTGCCCTCCTCTATCCTCTTATCCAGAGCCTGAGAAGAGCTGGCATCTGGGCAGAGCGCAGTCAGCTTCTGCCCTCCCCTATCCTCCTCTCCAGAGCCGGACATCCCACAGGCTACCCCAGCGGAAGAGCTGGCATCTGGGCAGAGCGCAGTTGGCCTCTGCCTTCCTCTATCCTCTTCTCCAGAGGCTGACTTTCCACAGGCTACCCCAGCGGAGGCGCTGGCATCTGGGCAGAGCGCAGTCGGCCTCTGCCCTCCTCTATCCTCTTCTCCAGAGCCGGACTTCCCACAGGCTACCCCAGCGGAAGAGCTGGCATCGGGGCAGAGCGCAGTCGGCCTCTGCCCACCAAGTACCTACAGCTCCAAGCTAGAGAGCAACAAGGAAGCAAGGAGTAGCAGATGCCCCCTCAACAGCTGGGGACATACAGAACAGAGCCAGGCCCCAAAATTCAACAGGTCCAGTATTGGGTTGTGGGTGGACTGCCAGACTAACTCAGATACCAACTAGTATCAAATAATTAGAAAAGGCTCCACCAGCAAACTACTGGAGCTCAGCCTTTCAGTTACCAGCTGAAAAAAAGGGATAAATCAATAATAATAATATAGCCTGGCTCACAGTATTTTTGCATAGAATTTATTATTACACTAAATAAATACAAACTGACTTGGTGTCAGTATCAGCATACAAACATAACAGAATGTGTAAATAGGTATAGAAGTGCGGAGCTCTCGCACAAACCTATATAACCGGAGTACTCCTAGGAATGAGACCTAATGGCTAGATTTAGGCTGCAAGGGTTAATCTAATGAACCGCTCAAATGTCCATAGTTATAGATACCAGTTTGCCAACTAGTTAGAACCAAAAGTTCAAGATTGTCCTTGTTGTAATTTCCCACAAGGGGGACTCTGTGTTTAAATGTCGTCTGACCGATAGTAACCACACTTGCTCCAATCTGTGGGGCTCCACTTACTTGTTCCTGGCGGAGCAAACCATCAGACGCGCTCGCTCAGCGTCCCACGTGTCCAGCCAAGGAGTCGATCGCTGGTTTGTGACGTAGGCGCCTGCACCGTCCGGCCAGACGGAAGCTGGTATAGCTGAGCCGAGCCAGTGATTGCCTGAACTTGTCAGGCCAGGGAGAGTGAACACAGCAGGGTTTACCTTATGTTTGTGGCAGTGTCAGATATAACAGCACAGTTTCAGTCCACTTGGTAGATTCTTAATGAACAAATCTTTTGCAGCGGTATATGTTTGAAGAAAAGTCCTCTTGCGTTTTTTAGAAAAACCGCACCGGTAGCCTGGTCTCAATACACACTAGACGCGTTTCGGAAACAAGTTCCTTCCTCAGTAGGTAGTTGTATAATGCTGGATACAGACACAAGTTGTTGTTTTATATACCCTAATTGGGTTCATTATAAAATATGGGTTGGATTGCGGACCGGGCTAAACTGCACAGCCGCAATCATCACCTTTTGATGGTATAATCAATTGCTTGACTACAAACGTATCACAGTGTGTGTCTTACTTGATACATTATATCTACAGGGAGTGCAGAATTATTAGGCAAGTTGTATTTTTGAGGATTAATTTTATTATTGAACAACAACCATGTTCTCAATGAACCCAAAAAACTCATTAATATCAAAGCTGAATATTTTTGGAAGTAGTTTTTAGTTTGTTTTTAGTTTTAGCTATTTTAGGGGGATATCTGTGTGTGCAGGTGACTATTACTGTGCATAATTATTAGGCAACTTAACAAAAAACAAATATATACCCATTTCAATTATTTATTTTTACCAGTGAAACCAATATAACATCTCAACATTCACAAATATACATTTCTGACATTCAAAAACAAAACAAAAACAAATCAGTGACCAATATAGCCACCTTTCTTTGCAAGGACACTCAAAGGCCTGCCATCCATGGATTCTGTCAGTGTTTTGATCTGTTCACCATCAACATTGCGTGCAGCAGCAACCACAGCCTCCCAGACACTGTTCAGAGAGGTGTACTGTTTTCCCTCCTTGTAAATCTCACATTTGATGATGGACCACAGGTTCTCAATGGGGTTCAGATCAGGTGAACAAGGAGGCCATGTCATTAGATTTTCTTCTTTTATACCCTTTCTTGCCAGTCACGCTGTGGAGTACTTGGACGCGTGTGATGGAGCATTGTCCTGCATGAAAATCATGTTTTTCTTGAAGGATGCAGACTTCTTCCTGTACCACTGCTTGAAGAAGGTGTCTTCCAGAAACTGGCAGTAGGACTGGGAGTTGAGCTTGACTCCATCCTCAACCCGAAAAGGCCCCACAAGCTCATCTTTGATGATACCAGCCCAAACCAGTACTCCACCTCCACCTTGCTGGCGTCTGAGTCGGACTGGAGCTCTCTGCCCTTTACCAATCCAGCCACGGGCCCATCCATCTGGCGCATCAAGACTCACTCTCATTTCATCAGTCCATAAAACCTTAGAAAAATCAGTCTTGAGATATTTCTTGGCCCAGTCTTGACGTTTCAGCTTGTGTGTGTTGTTCAGTGGTGGTCGTCTTTCAGCCTTTCTTACCTTGGCCATGTCTCTGAGTATTGCACACCTTGTGCTTTTGGGCACTCCGGTGATGTTGCAGCTCTGAAATATGGCCAAACTGATGGCAAGTGGCATCTTGGCAGCTGCATGCTTGACTTTTCTCAGTTCATGGGCAGTTATTTTGCGCCTTGGTTTTTCCACACGCTTCTTGCGACCCTGTTGACTATTTTAAATGAAACGCTTGATTGTTCGATGATCACGCTTCAGAAGCTTTGCAATTTTAAGAGTGCTGCATCCCTCTGCAAGATATCTCACTATTTTTGACTTTTCTGAGCCTGTCAAGTCCTTCTTTTGACCCATTTTGCCAAAGGAAAGGAAGTTGCCTAATAATTATGCACACCTGATATAGGGTGTTGATGTCATTAGACCACACCCCTTCTCATTACAGAGATGCACATCACCTAATATGCTTAATTGGTAGTAGGCTTTCGAGCCTATACAGCTTGGAGTAAGACAACATGCATAAAGAGGATGATGTGGTCAAAATACTCATTTGCCTAATAATTCTGCACACAGTGTATACATGTGTAAGTTACATGTTAGAATAGAATAGAATAACATTTAAGATATGACACATGCTGAAATGACTGGATTTTAACATGGAAAGGTTTGATGGAAAATATGGGTCGGATTTCAGACTAGGCCGGTCCCACAGTCTCAACCTTTGTCCTATGGTACATAAATGGTCAGTATACTCCAGTACATTGCTGCATACGTTTTGCAATGTTACACCATAAAAACATATATTTAAAATAAATGCTCACATTATAAAATGCAATCAAATAAAAATGAATAAAATTGTGAATAAAAATAAACACAGTAAAAATTACGTGCAGGGATGTGGCTTTTGGGGGGGAAGGGGAGGAATGCAGGAGGGGTCAATGCGCTGAAAAACAGCCCGGCATTGACTCCCCGTGTAAACCAACCCTTCTCCCCTATAGGAATCCAAAAATTTCAATCTCCGAGTTGAGACCCTGAGGCATCAAGGACCCAAACTCGAATATTTTCTTGGACTCCTGTCTGGACATTTTAGCCACAAAATCACCTCCTCTCCAGTCTTGTTTGACCGACTGGATAGCCATATAGCTCATGTTACTTGGATCACCTGCATGATATAATTTAAAATGTTTGGATAGAGGGTGCGTTTCTGATTGTTTCTTGATGTTATTAATATGTTCAGATATTCTGGTCTTAAATACCCTTTTTGTACGGCCGATGTACTGCTTTGGGCATGGGCACTGAACAATATAGATCACTGCCCTACTGTTGCATGACAAAATTTCTTTAATGTCCCATTTAAAGTTGTTGGACGTTGATATTATCTGTCTAGTGTTTCTATCAAAGTGTGTCTGTCTACAATTTTGACAGCACCCACACCTGTAGAAACCTTTTAGATTGTCCCATGGGGTTGTCAATGTTTTAATTTGATGTTTTCTTATAGTGGGAGCCACTTGTAGTCCCAAATCTGGAGCCCGGGTATAGACTATTGGAGGATGTACCGGAAGTATAGGACCCAATAATTTATCATCTTTCAACAGATGCCAGTGTTTGTGAATGACACTACTCACCATCTTGTAATCCTTGTTGTAAGGTAAGATTATTTTAGCTGTAGTGTCTGATTCTTGCATAGCAGTAGATACTACTTTAGGTTTGAAGAATAGGGTTCTATCAAGTTGTCTTACCCTTTGTATTGAATTCTCCAATAACTTGTTAGGGTACTCTTTTAGTAGGAACTGTGTTTTCATGCTCAGTGCCTCTGCCTCAAACTGTCCATCAACCGTACAATTTCTTCTTAAACGCCTAAATTGGCTATAGGGGACATTCAAGAGCCATCTTGGGAGATGACAACTTGTATTCAGAATGAAGCTGTTTTTGGCCACATCTTTTTGGTAAGTACTACATGCAAATGTTTCATCTTTCTTTTCAATATGCAGATCCAAAAAGTTTACTGTGTGTGGATCAATATTGGCTGTAAATTTCAAATTTAGTTCATTAGTGTTAATGTTACTTATGAACTTTAACAGTGATGAATGGGATCCTTTCCAGACTAACAAAATATCATCTATATAGCGCCGCCATAGGACCAGGTCCGCTCCAAGCTTAGGGGTGATGATATCTTGTTCCCAAGCTGCCATAAATAAATTGGCATAGCTCGGAGCGAACCTGGTACCCATGGCGGTGCCAGTCGTCTGTAAATAATAATTGGACCCAAATTGAAAATAATTGTGGTTCAGCACAAAATTTATCCCATCCAGTATAAACTGAAGTTGCTCAGTCGTCAGATTCCCTTTCTGTGATAGGATTTTGGACACTGCCTGTATACCCTGATTGTGATTGATGCTTGTATACAGAGAACTTACGTCCAGTGTAGCAAGCATCCAATCTGGGTGACAGTACATATCTTCCAACATTTTAACTACTGTAGAGGTGTCCCCAAGATACGAAGGAGTGTCTCTGACATAGGGTTGCAAAAACCTATCCAAATATTGGGATAGGTTTGATGTTAAAGATCCTATGCCAGAGACAATTGGCCTTCCAGGAGGGTTGACCGGATCCTTATGTATCTTGGGGATACAGTAGAAAATGGGTAATCTTTTTTGTGTGCCCAAGATGAAATTGCATTCCATATCATTTAGAATTCCTCTTTCTTTTGCTTTATTGCACAACAATAACAATTGTTTGCAATATAGATTTAAGGGGTCCTCGTGTAATTGAGTGTAAGTTGTAATATCAGACAACTGGCTCAGACACTCTTTATTATATTTTTCCGTGTCCAAGATCACGATCGCCCCTCCCTTATCGGCTGGGCGTATTGTGATCTCTAGGTCTTTCTGCAATTGTTTAATTGCCTGTATTTCTTGTTGGGAAAGGTTTATATTTCCCTTTTGTTTTGGATTAAGTTTTCTTATGTCTGCTTCAACAGCTCCTCTAAATGTAACCAGTTCCTTACTTAATTCTTGTTTGGGGTACATCTTAGACTTAAGTTTTACATCAACATGCTGATATTTGGTTGACACTATTTCAGGTTGGTATATACTGTTTTTCATGAAGTACTTTTTACAGCATAATTTTTAAATGTATTTCTCAATTGCAATGTATGAATCAAATTTATTGAGTTTAGCACTCGGGGCAAATTTTAACCCTTTTGACAGTAGTGATTTTTGTGAAGGGGTTAGTTCCCTTGTGCTCAAGTTCATTATGTTATCTCCTGTGATTTCACTATCTTTTGTTGTGGACCCTCGTTTTGTTCTACTTCTTCGTGTTCTCTTTTGCGTGTGCTTGTGTTTAGTTGTGTAAAAGGGTTGTGTATCTGTGCTTGTGCTGTGAATATTTTGGGCCGCATGTTCAGTGTTGGGTCTATCTTCTGTGTTACTGATACCGGTTCTTTGAGTGACTCTAGTGGTGGATATACTTCCTTGGATAGGGAAAATGACCAAGGAATTTTCGGCTGTGGTGTCTGTTTCTCTACAGAGTTTTTGTGATGTTGTGTTTGTGAATAAGCCCCTTTCTGTTGCTGTTTTAGATGTTGATAATTTTGTTTGGGTTTGTTTTTTATATATTCTTGTTTTTTCAATCTCGGACTTTTCCCTAAAAAAGACGGTGTATTGTAGGCTTTATTAATATCTGTACATGATTTATTGTTTTTATTATTAGAGAAATTGGAATAATTTTTAGAAGGATTTTTAGAATCATTGATAACTGGAATAGGGACCTCTTTTTCCCTTATTATGTTAACACCAGTTTTTATGGTAGAAATTTTTTCAGCATTCATCTGTTTCCTAGAGGTTATTGAGAATTTTTTTTATTTTTTTCTCAATAATCTCTTGCTCAATTTTATCCAATTTCATAAATAATTCATTTTGGAGTCTTAAATATTCATCATCCTTTCTAAAGGTGTCCATAATTGCCCTTTTTTCTTTAATTGATTGCTCTAACTCAATTACCAGTTCCTCCCTTCTTTGTATTACTAGTTGTACTAGTGCGGTGGACTGAATTTTGAAAAAACATTCCCATTGAGAATCGAATTTTTCCCCACATAGGTCTGAAGCTGGAGATTTAAACAGTGTCAGCCCTTGTGGGGTAATTCCTGCCTTTAAATATTGGGTTAGAGATCTAACCTCCCACTGATGCCTTAATTTTCGTATCAACAGTTTTTCTAGTGTTTTAAACGTATCATACATGTTTGGTTGGGACATCCCTATAAATTTGGGTACATTATCTGAACCTTCTGAAAAGACAAATTTCTCAATAGTCTCTTCTTTTAACGCCATGTATTGCCAAATATCCATTTCATATAATAGTTCACAATACGTTAATACATTCAAATATATAAAATATATAAAAAATTAAACAGTACAATAGTTAATACAATCTAAAAAGATACAAAACTGCTGGGAGCACTTTCTAAATGGTAAAAGATTACAACTAGTATCAAATAATTAGAAAAGGCTCCACCAGCAAACTACTGGAGCTCAGCCTTTCAGTTACCAGCTGAAAAAAAGGGATAAATCAATAATAATAATATAGGCTGGCTCACAGTATTTTTGCATAGAATTTATTATTACACTAAATAAATACAAACTGACTTGGTGTCAGTATCAGCATACAAACATAACAGAATGTGTAAATAGGTATAGAAGTGCGGAGCTCTCGCACAAACCTATATAACCGGAGTACTCCTAGGAATGAGACCTAATGGCTAGATTTAGGCTGCAAGGGTTAATCTAATGAACCGCTCAAATGTCCATAGTTATAGATACCAGTTTGCCAACTAGTTAGAACCATTTATTTTAAATATATGTTTTTATGGTGTAACATTGCAAAACGTATGCAGCAATGTACTGGAGTATACTGACCATTTATGTACCATAGGACAAAGGTTGAGACTGTGGGACCGGCCTAGTCTGAAATCCGACCCATATTTTCCATCAAACCTTTCCATGTTAAAATCCAGTCATTTCAGCATGTGTCATATCTTAAATGTTATTCTATTCTATTCTAACATGTAACTTACACATGTATAGATATAATGTATCAAGTAAGACACACACTGTGATACGTTTGTAGTCAAGCAATTGATTATACCATCAAAAGGTGATGATTGCGGCTGTGCAGTTTAGCCCGGTCCGCAATCCAACCCATATTTTATAATGAACCCAATTAGGGTATATAAAACAACAACTTGTGTCTGTATCCAGCATTATACAACTACCTACTGAGGAAGGAACTTGTTTCCGAAACGCGTCTAGTGTGTATTGAGACCAGGCTACCGGTGCGGTTTTTCTAAAAAACGCAAGAGGACTTTTCTTCAAACATATACCGCTGCAAAAGATTTGTTCATTAAGAATCTACCAAGTGGACTGAAACTGTGCTGTTATATCTGACACTGCCACAAACATAAGGTAAACCCTGCTGTGTTCACTCTCCCTGGCCTGACAAGTTCAGGCAATCACTGGCTCGGCTCAGCTATACCAGCTTCCGTCTGGCCGGACGGTGCAGGCGCCTACGTCACAAACCAGCGATCGACTCCTTGGCTGGACACGTGGGACGCTGAGCGAGCGCGTCTGATGGTTTGCTCCGCCAGGAACAAGTAAGTGGAGCCCCACAGATTGGAGCAAGTGTGGTTACTATCGGTCAGACGACATTTAAACACAGAGTCCCCCTTGTGGGAAATTACAACAAGGACAATCTTGAACTTTTGGTTCTAACTAGTTGGCAAACTGGTATCTATAACTATGGACATTTGAGCGGTTCATTAGATTAACCCTTGCAGCCTAAATCTAGCCATTAGGTCTCATTCCTAGGAGTACTTCGGTTATATAGGTTTGTGCGAGAGCTCCGCACTTCTATACCTATTTACACATTCTGTTATGTTTGTATGCTGATACTGACACCAAGTCAGTTTGTATTTATTTAGTGTAATAATAAATTCCATGCAAAAATACTGTGAGCCAGCCTATATTATTATTATTAACTCAGATACCGACCGGCATGAGGTCAGGTATCTGGTTAGTCTTCCCTGGGAGGGGGAGATGTGTGGCGAAACCAACCTCGCCACTGGGTTTCGGAGGGGCCTGGCTACCAGCCTCTTGCCTCAGGATTATGGCCCATACTAACTTTAAAGGAGCAGACAGACCGGCCGCACAGCTTAAATCTGTCTTTGCAATTGTATTTTGTTATGTGAGGGTACCCAGATAGCTAATTTTATTGTATTTGTGTATTCTGAGTGCCATTCACCTAATGATATGCACTCAGACTTGAGCTATCTGGGAATATGTTAAATGTCTGTGTTTGCTGTGGGGGTGTGACATTGTGTGTTTGGGTGGTGATTTCTGTCCTGTTGTCCCCACATGTGTATTGGCAATTTCCCTTTGTCTTGAGAGATAATTGGATTACTCCTCGGGTGTCTCCAGGGCAGAGAGGAGGAAACCATGATGCATTGTGGGGATGTATTGTGTCTGTGTATCCTGCAGTGCTGCATATCTGTCCTGTGTCACAGTCTTCATTCTGGTCCCCTAGGGGCGTTTCCATCAGATGGGGACCTGCATAAATACGGGTGGGTAGCCCTCAATAAAGTGTTCCTATTTTACCCTTTATCATGTTGAGGCTGATGTTTGGGTAACTGATCGACGCTGGGGATTGCTATGCGCTGGGAGATTTGCTATACTCCCCTGGCTATAACTACTAGCTCTTTTAAGAGCTGTTCCTGCTTTCTGGTTTTAGGAGAGGTTCACCCACTGGAGCCTGGAGCCTTGTCGTAGGTCCAGGGTGGGTAGGAGACTGTGAGACCTCAACCAAGCTTCGGCGGTTCGTGGGGTCTGCAGTGCGTACGGTGTCAAGTGGAGTGCTTGGAGTCCTCGGAAAGCACTAGGAGCATTGGAGGTACCCGGTCGGGGTACCAGGAGATCCGTTACAAGCGGCAATGGAAGAAATCCCATTCTAAAGATCAATTCACCGCATACAAGCAATCCCTCCTCATATTCAAATTCTCACTCGCTGATGCAAAACAGGCCTACTTCTCATCCCTCATATCTTCCCTGTCCCACAGCCCTAAACAACTTTTTAACACTTTTAACTCCCTTCTCCATCTCCCAGCGCCCCCATCCTTTTATCTCAGCTGTGGACTTTGCCACATACTTCAAACAAAAGATAGTCAACGCTTCAGTACACAGTTCCCACAGACCCTCTACATAACTGCTCGGTCTGCTTCTCCCAAAACCCACTTCTCCACCATTACAGAAGAAAACTCTGCACTCTACTCTCCAGATCACATCTCACTACCTGTGCACTTGACCCAATCCCATCCCATCTCATCCCTAACCTCACCACAGTGTTTACTCCAGCCCTAACTCATCTCTTCAACCTATCACTAACCTCTGGTGTCTTCCCCTCTGCATATTGCCTAATTTTTGGGCCTGTACTGGCCGACAGTTACATTTTTATCCTGTGACCGCCTAATGTACCTCCAGCCACAGAATCCAAAGTTCTTTGCTGTCAGGTGAATGCTTATTGCCTAATTTTTGGGGCCTGTACTGGCCAACAGTTACATTGTTATCCTGTGACCGCCTAATGTACCTCCAGTCACAGAATCCAAAGTTCTTTGCTGTCAGGTGAATGCCTATTGCCTTATTTTTGGGACCTGTACTGGCCGACAGTTACATATTTACTATGTGACCGCCTAATGTACCTCCAGCCACAGAATCCAAAGTTCTTTGCTGTCAAGTGAATGCCTATTGGCTAATTTTCGGGGCCTGTACTGGCCGACAGTTAAATTTTTGTCCTGTGACCGCCTAATGTACCTCCAGTCACAGAATCCAAAGTTCTTTGCTGTCAGGTGAATGCCTATTGCCTAATTTTTGGGGCGTGTACTGGCCGACAGTTACATTTTTATCCTGTGACCGCCTAATGTACCTCCAGTCACAGAATCCAAAGTTCTTTGCTGTCAGGTGAATGCCTATTGCCTTATTTTTGGGGCCTGTACTGGCCGACAGTTACATATTTACTATGTGACCACCTAATGTACCTCCAGCCACAGAATCCAAAGTTCTTTGCTGTCATGTGAATGCCTATTGGCAAATTTTTGGGGCCTGTACTGGCCGACAGTTACATTTTTATACTGTGACCGCCTAATGTACCTCTAGCCACAGAATCCAAAGTTCTTTGCTGTCAGGTGAATGCCTATTGCCTAATTTTTGGGGCCTGTACTGGCCGACAGTTACATTTTTATCCTGTGACCGCCTAATGTACCTCCAGTCACAGAATCCAAAGTTCTTTGCTGTCAGGTGAATGCCCATTGCCTAATGTTTGGGGTCTGTACTGGCCGACAGTTAAATTTTTTATCTCTAGCCACATAATCACACCCCTGTCTCACTCCTCTGCCTCTCATTATGGTGGCGTATGAACTGCATTCACCATAAGGACCGTCTAATGTCACAGGGTCATGTGACTGTGCCCCCCACCCCGGACTGTGCCCCTCACCATGTACTGTGCCGCCTTATAGCCTGCATTGTGCCCCCTTACCACACCCTAAGCAGTGCCCCTAGTCATTCCCTGTACTGTGCCCTCTTATACCCTTTATACCTTACCGGCCACGGTATGGCGGTGGTATCCGGTCAATGTATGGCAGTGGTATCTAATAACTGGATGGCCATAACTGTATCCCTTTCCCTGCTCATGCCATCCTTTTTTAGACCTGGCAGATTGTGGTGCTAAGAAGCTTTGCGCCACAATCTGTGTCAGAAATACGCCTAACATAGACGTATTTCTATATAATAAATGACCACCTAATTGTATTATTATTCGGGGGTAGGGCTAATATCTTTATATTATATAGATTCTAGTGTATTATACTGTGCCCTGTATTTCCCAGTAGAAAATGATCCTTGGGAAACACAGTCCTCATCCCTGACCACCAGGATCAGGTAGCGCTCTGTCAGTACATGGCGGCCTCCCCTCTCCACCACGCTGCTCCGCTGTGGACTGGTGCTTATTCCGACACTAGGGCTGGGTTCACATTCTATTTTTGCCATCCATTTAATGCATACCAAAAATGTATGTGTTAACAGATGCCTCAGACTGATGTCGTACAGTGGCGTCTGTTCACCATACAGTTCCATGGTATAAAAAAAAATTATGTTAACATATGCATTTTTTTATGGACTCTGCAGGATACAAAAACGTGGAGTGCTGCACATTTGTATACATCAAACCGATAGGAAATAAAAATGTTCTAGGCTCCAGCAGGGCACATTTTTGAGAGTTTCCCTTTAAGATGCATAAAAATGGCCCCTGATTAAAATACATATTTTTTGTGGGAATTTTTGCCAATGATCCCCCTCTGGTATATAACTGTCCATGTTGTGGCACTATTTGTGTACTTCTAGTAAGTATTTGCTGGCTGCAAATATGACCTGAAGGTTTTTCAGGTTCGCCTGCCATTATAGTGAATGGGGCCCGCCGTGAGCGCGCGGTTCGCGTTAGCGAATCGTCCTGGCCGATGTTCGTCCATCACTACAGGAGAGTACACCATCAGGAAAGAATTCCGTAAGCGTTTAGCCCAATGGAGACCTCTTAACCCCTGGTACCACAGGTTAAGCTTCCTGATCGGTTTTCTTGAGAGAAAAAACTATTTGGGACCTTCAGAGAGAGTTACAAATTGTATTTAGGTTAAGCCCCTATTCCTCTGGTTCAGAACGGCAAAGAGTCAGGATTGTTATTTCCTTGCTTCAAGGTGACCCACAGGAATGGGCCTTCTCGCTGCTGGTTAACTTCTCTAAGCTAGCATCTGATTTTTTTTTTTTTTGCATTGGGCATCACAAACCTGATAGAGGGGCTTTTGCGGATACTTAGACTGCAAGGTCGTTGGCCGGTTGAGGATTACTGTGCCGATTTTCGCAAGTGCTGTTTGGCTTTTAAGTGGAACGATCCGGCCCTTAGATGTCAATTTAGTCAGAGTCTCTCTGGTACATTAAAAGATATGCTGGTGAATTACCCTCCTCCTGACTCACTTGACAATTCAATGACTTCGGTGGTATGTCTTGACAGACATTTCAGAGAACGGCGGAGGGAACAATTATTGTGACTGGTGCCATTTTCTAGTCCTGAAAGCTCATATTAACCTCCCAAGACCACTAATTTAGATGTGGAACCTATGCAACTTGGTGCAACGTTTTCCCCACTAGACCGCAGAAATCTAAGGGGAAAAAAAGGACTTTGATTCTACTGTGAGGTTGCTGATCACTTCCTGAAAACTTGTCAATGACGACCCACTCCATACAAGTTTCAGAGCCTAGGTGGTAACACTGGAGACCACGTAAGTGATCAGATATCTTCTAGAAATTCTGAAAAGGTTTCCTTTAAGTCATGTGATTTTGGGTGGTCTTCGTTTATTCAGGGTCCGCAGCTAATTTTATTGATTTAGAGTATGTCACCATGATGCGTATGCCCTTACGTAGGCTCTGGGTTCCCATACAGATTACTGCCGTTGATACCACTCCTTCAGCTAAAAGATTTATAGAATTTTGTACCCCTTGTATCTCCATGACTGAGGGTAATACATACTTAAAATGGTGGGTTAGCTAACTAATATTAATTTGGGCCTGCCATGGCTCCAACAACATAATCCGGTGATTAACTGGACTGCTGGTGAGTTGGAGAAATGGGGACTCAAATGTTCCAGCAATTGTTTGACCATGTGTGTGGCTAGTTTTACAGCAGAATCTTAATATCTCCTAGAATATATCCAGGATTATGCTGACTTGTTTTCCAAAATGAACTCTGAAATCCTCCCTCCTAATAGGCCATATGACTGCGGTGTAGAATTACTGCCGAAAGTAAAATTTCCCTAGGGTCGCATATATAATCTCTCCAGTTCTGAACGCCAGGCAATGAGAGATTATATACAAGATATTTTACGTAAGGGTCATATTAATCCTTCTATGTCCCCTGTGGGAGCAGGATTCTTTTTTGTGAGCAAGAAGGATGGGGGTCTTAGACCATGCATTGACTATTGAGAATTGAATAAAATCACTGTGAAAAATTTAGTATTCAGATCCTGGGGGCACAGTGGTTTTCTAATTTGGACCTCAGAGGTGCCTATAACCTGATCCGTATCAAAGATGGAGATGAATGGAAAACTGCATTCGACACTGAATATTTAGTTATGCCATATGGGCTGAGCAATGCCCCTGCTGTGTTTCAGAATTTTGTTAATGATATCTTTAGAGGTCAGGAAATTTATGGTAGTCTATCTGGATGATATACTAATTTATTCACCTGACTGGGCCCCACATGGTTCTCTGGGAGAACCAGTTGTATGCCAAGGCAAAGAAATGCATGTTTCGGGTTCAGGGTGTGCCTTTTTAGGATATATTCTTTCTCCTAAAGTCTTTAAGATGGATTCCTCTAAGGTCCAGGCAATCGTGGATTGGGTTCAGCCTACATCCCTCAAGGCCCTTCAGCGTTTTCTAGAGTTCACAAATTATTTATTTCATTATTAAAAACATGTCAGTAGTGGTTAACCCCTTTAGGACCCTGCCATATTTCACCTTAAGGACCAGGCCATTTTTTGCAAATCTGTGTCACTTTATGTAGTGATAACTTTAAAACGCTTTAACTTATCCTGGCCATTCTAAGATGACTTTCTCGTCACATATTGTACTTCATGACAGTGGTAAAATTTTTATTTATAAAATAAATACCAAATTTACCAAAAATTTAGAAAAATTACCAAATTTGCAAATTTCTGTTTCTCCAATTTATTATATATAGTAATACCTCCAAAAATAGTTATCACTTTACATTCCCCATATGTCTACTTCATGTTTGGTATTTTGTGAATACCATTTTATTTTTTGGGTACGTTAAAAGGCTTAGAATTTAGAAGCAAATCTTGAAATTTTTCTGAAAATATCCAAAACCCACTTTTTAAGGAACAGTTCAGGTCTGAAGTCACTTTGTGAGGCTTACATAATAGAAACCACCCAAAAATGGAAAGCAGATTTCATTAGTATAATTTTAAGCTGCCATGTCCCATTTGAAGCATCCCTGATGCACCCCTAGAGAAGAAACACCAAAAAAGTGACCCCATTTTAGAAACTACACCCCTCAAGGTATTCAAAACTTATTTTACAAACTGTGTTAACCCTTTAGGTGTTCCACAAGACTTAATGGAAAATGGAGATTAAATTTCAGAATTTCACTTTTTTGGCAGATTTTCCATTTTAATCCATTTTTTCCAGTTACAAAGCGAGGGTTAACAGCCAAACAAAACTCAATATTTATGGCCCTGATTCTGTAAGTTACAGAAACACCCCATATGTGGTCGTAAACTGCTGTACGGGCACACGGCAGGGCGCAGAAGGAAAGAGACGCCATATGGTTTTTGGAAAGTTTCATTGGGATAATTTTAAGCTGCCATGTCCCATTTGAAGCCCCCCTGAGCACGCCTGAAGTAGAAAGTCCAAAAAAATTACCCCATTTTAGAAACTACACCGCTCAAGGTATACAAAACAGATTTTACAAACGTTGTTAACCCTTTAGGTGTTCCACAAGAATTAATGGAAAATGGCAGATTTTCCATGTTAATCGATTTTTTCCAGTTACAAAGGAGGGTTAGGGCTCTTTCACACTTGCGTTCTTTTCTTCCGGCATAGAGTTCCGTCGTCGGGGCTCTATGCCGGAAGAATCCTGATCACAGTTTTATCCTAATGCATTCTGAATGGAGAGAAATCCGTTCAGGATGCATCAGGATGTCTTCAGTTCTGGAACGGAACATTTTTTGGCCGGAGAAAATACCGCAGCATGCTGCGCTTTTTGCTCCGGCCAAAAATCCTGAAGACTTGCCGCAAGGCCGGATCCGGAATTAATGCCCATTGAAAGGCATTGATCCGGATCCGGCCTTAAGCTAAACGTCGTTTCGGCGCATTGCCGGACCCGACATTTAGCTTTTTCTGAATGGTTACCATGGCTGCCGGGACGCTAAAGTCCTGGCAGCCATGGTAAAGTGTAGCGGGGAAGCAGCATACTTACCGTCCGTGCGGCTCCCGGGGCGCTCCAGAGTGACGTCAGGGCGCCCCAAGCGCATGGATCACGTGATCGCATGGATCACGTCATCCATGCGCATGGGGCGCTCTGACGTCATTCTGGAGCGCCTCGGGAGCCGCACGGACTGTAAGTATACCGCTCCCCGCTCCTACTATGGCAACCAGGACTTCAATAGCGTCCTGGGTGCCATAGTAACACTGAACGCAATTTGAAGACGGCTCCGTCTTCAAATGCTAACAGTACACTTGCGTTTTTCCGGATCCGGCGTGTAATTCCGGCAAGTGGAGTACACGCCGGATCCGGACAACGCAAGTGTGAAAGAGGCCTAAACAGCCAAATGAAACTCAATATTTATGGCCCTGATTCTGTAGTTTACAGAAACACCCCATATGTGATTGTAAACTGCTGTATGGGCACACGGCATTGCACAGAAGGAAAGAAACACCATATGGTGTTTGGAAAGCAGATTTCACTGGGATAATTTTAAGCTGCCATGCCACATTTGAAGACTCCCTGATGCACCCCTAGAGTATAAACTCCCAAAAAGTTACCCCATTTTGGAAAAAATGGGATAAGCTGGCAGTTTTGTTGGTACTATTTTATGGTTCATATGATTTTTGGTTGCTCTATATTACACTTTTTGTGAGGCAAGATAACAAAAAATAGCTGTTTTGGCACCGTTAATTTTTTTTGTTATTTACAAAGTTCATCTGAGGTTAGGTAATGTGATATTTTTATAGAGCGGGTTCTTACGGATGCGGCGATACCTAATATGTCAACTTTTTTTATTTATGCAAAAAAAAAAACATGTTTTAGTGTCTCCATATTCTGAGAGCCATAGTTTTTTTTAGCCATAGTTTTGGGCGATTGTCTTAGGTAGGGTATCATTTTTTGCGAGATGAGGGTTTGATTGTCACTATTTTGGGATGCATATGACTTTTTGATCGGTTGCTATTACACTTTTTGTGATGTAAGGTGACCAAAAATGGCTTTTGGCATTGTTTTTTTTTTTTTTTTACTGTGTTCACCAGAGAGGTTAGGTCATGTGATATTTTTATAGAGCAGGTGGTTACAGGTGTGTAAATACTTAATATGGATACTTTTTTTATTTAGTTAAGTTTTACACAATAATATCATTTTTGAAGTAAAAAAAAATCATGTTATATTGTCTGCAAATTCTGAGAGCCATAGTTTTTTTCATTTTTTGGGCGATTGTTTTACGTAGGATATTATTTTTGCGGGATGAGATGATGGTTTGATTGGCACTATTTTGAGGTGCATAAGACTTTTTGATTGGTTGCTATTACACTTTTTGTGATATAAGGTGACAAAAAATGGCTTTTTTTTACACCGTTTATAATATTTTTTTTTACGGTGTTCACCTAAGGGGTTAGGTCATGTGATATTTTTATAAAGCAGGTTGTTACGGATGCTGCAATACCTCACATGTATACTTTTTTTATTTACTTAAGTTTTACACAATAACAGCATTTTTGAAACCAAAAAAATTATGTTTTAGTGTCTCCATATTCTGAGAGCAATATTTTTTATTTATTTTTTTAGGTAGGGGCTAATTTTTTGTGGGATGAGGTGACGGTTAGATTGGTACTATTTTGGTACTATTGGTTCTTTTTGATTGCTTGGTTTTGATTGCTTGGTGGTGCACTTTTAGTGATGTAAGGTGAGAAAAAAATGTTTTTTTTAGCACAGACTTTATTTTATTTTTTGACGGTGTTCATCTGAGGGGTTAGGTCATGTGATATTTTTATAGAGCCGGTCGATACAGAGGCGGCGATACCTAATATGTCTACTTTTCTTTTTTCCCTATATTTTACAAAAAATTTTAACTTTCTTTTGGGGAAAGGGCGCTTTTTTTTTTACTTTAAACTTTTATTTTAATTTTGTAAAACCTTTTTTTTTCACATTTTTTTTCACTTTTTTTTTTGTCCCACTCTGGGACTACAACTTTGGGGGTCTGATCCCCTTTACAATGCTTTACAATACTTCGGTATTGTAAAGCATTGGCTGTAAGTGTATTACCATTGTAATACACTTACAGCCTGCTTACCTGTGAGATCCAGGGGGCTGGATCTCGCAGGCTGTCACGGAAGTCAACCACGATGCTTAAGTAAGGCATGCTCGATGGCAGCTCCACTCCCCACATGGGCAGGGCACGTGCCGCGGGTTAATGCGTTTTCACTGATGCTGGTGCATGCAGCAGGGGTCCGGCTATCAGTGACTGACGGACCCCTGCTGCTGATCGGGCGGACGCAGCTCCTGCACCCGCCCGATCTCCGCGCCGTACATGTACGGCGCTGGTCCTTAAGTCACGGACATCTGTGCCATACATGTAAAGCGTGGGCCCTCTGCGGGTTAAACCACTAACGGACTTGACTAAAAAGGGGCAGATTTACATAATTGGCAACGGACATCTGCGCCATACATGTAAAGCGCGGGCCCTCTGCGGGTTAAACCACTAACAGACTTGACTAAAAATGGGGCAGATTTACATAATTGGCAACCAGATGATATTAGTGATTATTAGTTAATACAACCAGATCAGTCTAAACCTTTTGTGGTTGAGGTGGATGCTTCTGAGATGGGAGTGGGAGCCATGCTTTCTCAGGGGACACGGGCTCCAACTCATCTCAGGCCATCCGCTTTTTTCATGTAAATTTTCTTCTGTTGAACGGAATTACGATATTGGAAATTGGGAGCTCCTTACCATAAACGGAGTTGCCCCATGAAAAATATTCTACAGTTTTCAATCCAGAACCTGGATCTGAATAGTTTTGTAATTGCATGTAATTAAAAATTTTGTATAGCTATAGAGTTATTCAATAAAATGTATCTATATAGTGCAAATTAATTTCTTATTTCTTTGACCTGCCCACTGAGAAGGCCGCACATGCTCAGTTTCATCTTTCAACTGCCTCCTGACCTGTGATAGGGAGAGCTGAGACACGCCCCCCTAGCTGCAGCAGAGAAGACACTCCCCTTGAGCTGCCAGCTTGATATAAATCTAGCAGAGCAATGAATGGGGAGATCTCTGGATCTATGTGAGGTACAGGGCTGGTTCTAGCTTTGTTAGAAAGGTATTGTCATGGGCTATAAATTTTCATTTTTTACATTATTCATGGGATAACCCCTTTAACCCCTTATGGACCGGGCTCATTTTCACCTTAAGGACCAGGCCATTTATTGCAAATCTGACCAGTGTCACTTTATCTGTGAATAACTTTAAAACGCTTTTACTTATCCAGGCCATTCTGAGAATGTTTTTTCGTCACATGTTGTACTTCATGACACTGGTAAAATGGAGTCAATTTTTTTTATTTTGATTTATAAAAAAAAATACCAAATTTACCAAAAATTTAGAAAAATTTGCAAATTTCCAAGTTTCAATTTCTCTACTTCTATAATACATAGTAATAAAAAAAATAGTTATTAATTTACATTTCCAATATGTCTACTTCATGTTTGGATCATTTTGGGAATGCCATTTTATTTTTTAGGGACGCTACAAGGCTTAGAAGTTTAGAAGAAAATCTTGAAATTTTTCAGACATTTTCCAAAACCCACTTTTTACGGACCAGTTCATGTCTGAAGTCACTTTGTGAGGCTTACATAATAGAAACCAGTGGAGTAGGGATTGCCATAGCATATGGTGCCCACTCTGCATTTTTCTTGGGACCGTCCCTTCTTTCCAGTATGGGGGACAACGATCTGGGCACCTCCAGTTTCCGAGGTACTCCGGCCTGCTCTTTGCCAGTCAGAAAAGATCAGGGCCTTGAGAACTGCCTCATAGAACTGGAGGAATTTCCCTGTGTTGCCAGCGCTCCAGGACAGCACAAAAGAGTTGTACAAGGCAACCTGTACCAAGTAGACAGCAACTTTTTTGTACCATGCCTGGGTTTTGCGCATGGCATTATATGGTTTGAGGACTTGATCAGAGAGATCAACTACTCCCATATACCGATTGTAGTTGACGATACAATCGGGCTTGAGGACCGTTGCTGCGGTACCTCGCACAGGGACAGGGGTGATGTCGTTACCGTGAATTGTGGACAGTAGAAGAACATCCCTCTTGTCCTTATATCTGATCAGCAACAGGTTTCCACTGGTAAGGGCACAGGGTAGGGAGGCCGCATTGATTTTTCCGAACGGTCCCACAAGTGGACGTGGATCTGGCGGCGAGGGACTGGAGGGTATACTAGTATAAAAGTTATCCACGTACAGGTGGTAACCCTTATCTAGCAGTGGGTGCATAAGGTCTCACACAAGTTTCCCGCTAACACCCAGAGTGGTGGGACATTCTGGAGGTTCAATACGGGAATCTCGCCCCTCGTACACACAAAACTTGTAAGTGTACCCTGAGGTACTCTCACAAAGTTTGCACAACTTCAAGCCATACCTCGCCCGCTTAGAGGGAACATACTGGCGGAAAATAAGTCTCCCCTTGAAAGCAATGAGAGACTCATCAACAGCAACCTCCCTTTCAGGTACATAGGCCTCCAAAAATTTGGCCCCGAAGTGATTGATTTTGTACAGGCGGTCATAGGCAGGATCACCTTGGGGGGGGGACATGCTGCATTATCTGCATAATGTAGGTATTTCCGAATGGCCTCAAAACGGGAGTGTGTCATGGTTGTACTGTAAAGTGGGGTCTGGTAGAGGATGTCCCCACTCCAGTACAGCCTGACACTGGCTTTTTTGACTAGGCCCATGTGCAGCACGAAAACGTCCTCATCTCGGCTGCACTGACCGGAGTCCAGCCACAGGCCCTAGCCAAAAAGGAGCCCGGGGATTGAGCAATGAACTGTTGGGCGTACAAGTTCGTTTGCTCCACCATCAGATTCACAAAGTGGCCACTGAAAAAAAGACTAAAATAGTCATATTCAGTGAAGCCCACTGTGTGAATCTGGATTCATGGGTGACCAACAAAATCAGGAATCACAGGCTCAAAATCCTTTGGGGTACACCATGCAAGTTCACTAGTAGGGGGCTCAGGTGGACTTATCTGGTGGGACAGAAAACTAGTACGAGCCCCAGAGCTGCTCGTATTAGTGTGGGCCACAGGGTCCCTGGCATGGCGGTCCCCTTGCTCCGCCGCCTTGGGGGCTCATCATCATCGCTAGATGATGAGGAGGATGCTGATGACAAGAGGAAAGTGGGGTCATCCTCGTCCTCACTGGGGCTCTTGGAGTCGGAGGCAAGCAGGGCGTAGGCCTCCTCGGCCGAGAACGTCTGGCGGGCCATAGGGGAGTGCTTGTGCGTGTGTGGAAAACTTTATTTAGTGTGCGTGTGTGTGGGGGCACAGGTGTTCGCGTACTTATCCCTTAACCTAACAGAAAAATAATAATAAAGCGTGTCTGGAGGGGGTAAGGGGGCAAGCTGCAGCACCCCTGGGGGAGTTTAGGGTCACACAGCTGAATGTGCTGTGGACCCCAGACACCTCATCAGGGTGATGCAAAAATAAAACTTTTTTTTTTTTCTAAACTTTCCCTGACTATCCATATCTTTCTAAGCTCTCCCTAACCTGTCCCTATTGTACCTTTTTAGTTCCAGATGGCACTATTGTGGCTTAGTGGGGGTGCTGGGCTCCGATGCTGGACGCTGCTCCTCTCTCCACGGCTCCGGACACAGAAAGGAGGAGGAGAGCAGAACTGCAGTAAGTTAAACCCCCCGCCCACCCTGCAGCCAATTGGAAGTGATCCTGAGAGGTGATGTCACAAGGACAAGGATAGTCATTATTACAATGGATCCGCAAAAAAAAAAGGATCCGCAAAAAAAAACAGATGCCATACGGATCGTCATCCTTTTTTGGGCGGATCCGCAATTTGCGGACCGCAAAACACATACGGTCGTATGCATGTAGCCTTAATGTGACCTATAAACTGTTTAACTCAATTGAAAAACAAACTGAAATCTTTTAGGTAGAGGGAAGAAAAAATATAAAAATAAAATAATATGGTTGCATAAGTGTGCACAGCCTTAAACTAATACTTTGTTGAAGCACCTTTTGATTTTATTACAGCACTAAGTCTTTTTGGGTATGAGTCTATCAGCATGGCACATTTTTATTTTATTTTTTTTATTTGCCCACTCTTCTTTGCAAAAACACTCCAAATATGTCAGATCACCCCACAGATTTTCAATTGGATTCAGGTCTGGGCTCTGGCTGGGCCTTTCCAAAACTTTAATCTTCTTCTGGTGAAGCCATTCCTTTGTTGATTTGGATGTATGCTTTGTCATGCTGAAAGATGAAGTTCCCTTTCATGTTCAGCTTTCTAGCAGAAGCCTGAAGGTTTTGTGCCAATATTGACTGGTATTTTGAACTGTTCATAATTCCCTCTAGCTTAACTAAGGTCCCAGTTCCAGCTGAAGAAAAACAGCCCCAAAGCATGATGCTGCCACCACCATGCTTCACTGTGGGTATGGTGTTCTTTTGGTGATGTGCAGTGTTGTTATTGCGCCAAACATATCTTTTGGAATTATGGCCAAAAAGTTCAACCTTAGTTTCATCAGACCATAACACCTTTTCCCACATGCTTTTGGGAGACTTCAGATGTGTTTTTGCAAAATGTAGCCTGGCTTGGATGTTTTTCTTCGTAAGAAAAGGCTTTCATCTTGCCACTCTACCCCATAGCCCAGACATATGAAGAATACGGGAGATTGTTGTCACATGTACCACACACACTGGTGGATCCAGCGGGGGGCAACGGGGCAATTGCCCCCCCCCCAAGCTGCTCAGAAGTGGGGGGCGGTGGCCGCAGGGCACAGGGAGTCATCTGTACCGCCATCCTCAGGACAGCGATACAGATGGCTGTGGGGCAGGGGAGGGAGAGGCGTGTCTCTTCCCCTTCCTCTGATAGGCTGCCGGCCTAGTGCCTGCAGCCTATCAGAGGCCGGCGATGCGGCGCGATGACATCATCGCGCCGCCTGAGCCGTACAGTGCGGGATTCAGGCCGGAAGAAGCCTGCCTCGCATCGCTGACATGGAGGTAAGTATAGGTGTTTTTTTTTTTTTTTTTTTATATGTACAATAGTTTTACTGGCACATTAGGGAGGCTCTTGTTACTAGCACATTGGGGGGGGGGGGGGCTCTTGTTACTGGCACATTGGGGGGGCTCTTGTTACTGGCACATTGGGGGGGCTCTTGTCACTGGCACATTGGGGGGGCTCTTGTCGCTGGAACATTGGGAGGGGCTCTTGTTGCTGGCAGATTGGGGGGGACTCTTGTTGCTGGAACATTGGGGGGACTCTTGTTGCTGGAACATTGGCGGGACTCTTGTTGCTGGAACATTGGGGGGACTCTTGTTGCTGGAACATTGGGGGGACTCTTGTTGCTGGAACATTGGGGGGACTCTTGTTGCTGGAACATTGGGGGACTCTTGTTGCTGGAACATTGGGGGGACTCTTGTTGCTGGAGCATTGTGGGACCCTTGTTGCTGGAACATTGGGGGGACTTTTGTTGCTGGAACATTGGGGGACTCTTGTTGCTGGAACATTGGGGGGACTCTTGTTGCTGGAACATTGGGGGGACTCTTGTTGCTGGAACATTGGGGGGACTCTTGTTGCTGGAACATTGGGGGGACTCTTGTTGCTGGAACATTGGGGGGACTCTTGTTACTGGAACATTGGGGGGCTCTTCTTACTGGCACATTGGGGGGGCTCTTCTTACTGGCACATTGGGGGGCTCTTCTTACTGGCACATGATGGGGGGCTCTTCTTACTGGCACATGATGGGGGGCTCTTCTTACTGGCACATGATGGGGGCTCTTATTACTGGCACATGATGGGGGGCTCCTGTTACTGGCACATGGTGGGGGGCTCTTATTACTGGCACATGATGGGGGGCTCTTATTACTGGCACATGATGGGGGGGCTCTTATTACTGGCACATGATGGGGGGCTCTTATTACTGGCACATGATGGGGGGCTCTTATTACTGGCACATGATGGGGGGCTCTTATTATTGGCACATGATCCTTTTTGAATCCAGAGGGAAAACAAACCAGGCTGGTGTAGTGAGCTGCATTTATATTTATATAAGGAGATATATAACGCGAGTTTGAGCGCGACGCGTGGTTGATTAAGTGTGGTTGCGTAAGTGTGTGACTTAAAATTAAGTGAGGGAGCATCTGAGAGCTAAATTATTTGTGGACATTGATGAGTGGCTGTCTTTGACTGTATTGTGTGCTGTGATAACACTTTTTTTTTCCTTCTCCAGGGGTTGCACAGGTGAGCAATTAGGGTGTGGCTGTCTAATTAGGAGACTATAAAAACTCAGCAGTGAGAGCAGCACAGCCTTTTTGAATCCAGATGGAAAACAAACCAGGCTGGTGTAGTGAGCTGCATTTATATTTATATAAGGAGATATATAACGCGAGTTTGACCACGACGCGTGGTTGATTAAATGTGGTTGCGTAAGTGTGTGACTTAAGATTAAGTGACTTTAGATTAAGGGACTTCAGTGGGGGACTGCAATTAGCCAGTTTCTTAGAACTACATTATATTTTTCGCTTTTGTGGTGTAATCCCCATTTGGTATGTGTTGCACAATTGACAACGCAGTCCAGTGCACATCTTGCATGATGTATGCAGTCCTGGAACAGCCGTTCAATGGTGTATATCTTTGTTCAAGATGTGAGCAAATTATCCGTTTGGAATCGCAAATCGAGTCTCTAAATGGGCAAGTTGCAACACTGAGAGGCATTGACAATTTGCAAAAGAGTTAGCTTCTCACCAAGCAAGCACTCTTTGGGGTAGATGAGGGGGAGGGTGACAGAGAGGAGGCTGAGGAAAGTGAGGTAGCTAGCTGGGTAACAGTTAGAAAGCGGGGTAGAGGGAAGAGTGCCAGGGAGGCTAGCCCTGATCTGACACACCCCAACAAGTTTGCACGTTTGGCAGATGAGGGGGATATCAGTCCAGGGACGGCACTGCCGCAGCCGGACACTTCCTCTGCCAGTCAGGGGAATGTCAGCTCCGGTAAGCAGGGGACCAGGAGAGCAGGGCAGGCCAGACAGGTGCTGGTAGTGGGAGACTCAATTATTAGGGGAACAGATAGGGAAATCTGTCACAAAGACCGTGATCGCCGAACAGTGTGCTGTCTTCCTGGCGCTAGAGTTCGACACATCGCGGATCGGGTTGACAGATTACTGGGAGGGGCTGGAGAAGATCCAGCGGTCATGGTCCATATCGGAACCAATGACAAAGTTAGGGGTAGGTGGAGAGTCCTTAAAAATGATTTCAGGGATTTAGGTCAAAAGCTTAGGGCAAGGACCTCAAAGGTAGTATTTTCCAAAATACTACCTGTACCACGGGCCACACAAGAAAGGCAGCGGGAGATTAGGGAAATTAACAAGTGGCTCAAGAACTGGTGTAGGAAGGAGGGGTTTGGGTTCCTGGAGAACTGGGCCGACTTCTCTATCGGCTACAGGCTCTATCGTAGGGACGGGCTGCACCTCAATGGGGAAGGGGCAGCTGTGTTGGGGAAGAAGATGGCTAGAAGGTTGGAGTAGTGTTTAAACTAGGGACTGGGGGGGAGGGTAACTACGTTATAGGAGGGGAAGATAGTGCAGATAGAGACCGGGGGCAAGGTAGTGGGACTGGGGGAGGAATGGAAGGAGGGACTAGAACAGTTCAGAAGGAAAGGTGTAGGATAAAAAATATACATAAACCTCTCAAATGTATGTATACTAATGCCAGAAGCCTGACTAATAAAACTGGTGAACTGGAATTAGTGATGTGTGAGGAGGACTATGACATAGTGGGAATAACTGAGACATGGCTGGATGATAGCTATGACTGGGCAGTTAATGTACAAGGTTACAGTCTGTTTAGAAAGGATCGTCAAAACCGGAGAGGGGGAGGGGTCTGCCTTTATGTAAAGTCCTGTCTAAAGCCCACACTCCGTGAAGATATAAGTGAGGGACATGAACATGTGGAGTCACTGTGGGTAGAGATACATGGAGCTAAAAACAATAATAAATTACTAATAGGAGTTTACTATAAACCACCTAATATACCAGAGTCCACAGAAAATCTACTACTAAATGAGATAGACAAGGCGGCAAATCATAATGAGGTGGTTATTATGGGGGACTACAACTACCCAGATATAGACTGGGAAACTGAAACTTGTATATCTCATAAAAGAAACAGGTTCTTGGGAATAACCAAAGACAATTACCTCTCCCAACTGGTTCAGGACCCGACTAGAGGGACGGCCATACTGGACTTAGTATTAACCAATAGACCTGACAGAACAACAGACGTGCAGGTTGGGGGACACTTGGGAAATAGTGACCATAAAGTAATAACCTTCCAATTATCATTCAAAAGAGCGTTTCTACAGGGAGGAACAAAAATACCAAACTTCAAAAAAGCTAAATTTAGCCAACTAAGAGAGGCCATAGGCCTAACTAAATAGGATAAAGTCCTCACAAATAAAAATACAGCCACAAAATGGGATATCTTTAAAAGCATCCTAAAATCTCATTGTGAGAGGTACATACCGTATGGGAATAAAAGGTTAAGGAACAAAAAGAAACCAATGTGGATAAACAGAACTGTAAAGAAAGCAATAAATGACAAAAAGAAAGCATATAAATCACTAAACAGGAGGGTAGCACGGAAGCACTGAAAAACTATAAGGAAAAAAATAGAACATGTAAAAAGCAAATAAAAGCGGCCAAACTAGAGACCGAGAGATTAATTGCCAAAGAGAGTAAAACTAACCCTAAAATGTTCTTCAATTATATAAATGTTAAAAAGTATAAATCTGAAGGTGTTGGCCCTTTAAAGAGTAATGAGGGGGGAGTCACAGAGAGCGACGAGGAGAAAGCAAAGCTGTTAAATATTTTTTTCTCCAATGTATTCACTGAGGAAAATAAACTGTCAGATGAAATGCTGAATGTTGAAATAAATTCCGCATTAAAAGTGTCCTGTCTGACCCAGGAAGAAGTACAACAGCGACTTAAAAAGATTAAAATAGACAAATCGCCAGGACCGGATGGCATACACCCCCGTATCCTAAGGGAATTAAGTAATGTCATAGCCAGACCTTTATTTCTGATATTTGCAGATTCTATACTAACAGGGAATGTCCCACAGGATTGGCGCATGGCAAATGTGGTGCCAATATTCAAAAAGGGTCCAAAAACAGAGCCTGGAAACTATAGGCCGGTAAGTTTAACATCTGTTGTGGGTAAACTGTTTGAAGTTTTTCTGAGAGATGCTATGTTAGAGCATCTTAACGGAAATAAGCAAATAACGCCATATCAGCATGGCTTCGTGAGGGATCGGTCATGTCAAACTAATTTAATCAGTTTCTATGAGGAGGTAAGTTCTAGACTTAACAGCGGCGAATCAATGGATGTCGTGTATCTGGACTTCTCCAAAGCATTTGACACTGTACCACATAAAAGGTTAGTATATAAAATGAGAATGCTCGGACTGGGAGAAAACGTCTGTAAGTAGGTAAGTAACTGGCTCAATGATACAAAACAGAGGGTGGTTATTAACGGTACATACTCAGATTGGGTCACTGTCACTAGTGGAGTACCTCAGGGGTCAGTATTGGGCCCTATTCTCTTCAATATATTTATTAATGATCTTGTAGAAGGCTTGCATAGTAAAATATCAATTTTCGCAGATGACACTAAGGGCTTGTTCACATCAGCGTTTAGTCCTCCGTTCGGCTTTCCGTTATGACTTGCGTCCGTCTCAAAATTGAAATGGATTCATTCATAACGGAACGTAACGGACATATTTTGCTACGTTTTTAAACGGATACCATCTAACGGATACGTTACTAAACGGATTAAAAATGTCAGTTAAATGTCCGTTCAATCCGTTTAGTTACTCAGGTAACGGATCTGTTTTCCCTTTTTTTTTTTTTTCAGTTGTCCCTCCCCTATCTGCATGCTATATAAAAATGGTGCTATATTGTGACATCCAATTGCTGGAAGAGGAACAATGCTACCCGCTCATGTCCTTTTTTCTGTGGACTATATGGTATGGAAACTTCGAAAGATGCGAATGTCATCCATGAAAAGGAGACGGTGATATTGGGTGCATCCCATTACATCATGCCGAATGACACGAGGTGTTTATTCAACCCTTTATCAAGAACTCAGAAACACCCTGTCAAATTTGCAGAATATCTCTGTGTAAGTGTCGCAAGCTTTGATGACCTTTCCCAGCGTTTACGTCGCCGATTGAGACGGAAGGATACGAAATTTAGTCGAAGTGTAACTCCAGAAGAACGACTCATGGTCACTCTGTGGTATGTATGGTACAACTTTCCATTATTGCTTCTACTGTGTTTCAGAGCCTTTTTGTTTTGATTATTATTGTGAGTATATGATTAATCTCAAGAGACAACTTTTTATATATAGTAGTTACCTAAAATATGTAAATGCATCCAAATTTTATACCATTTTCCGTTCAACCGCTAGGTAATGTTGATCTGTTTGCTGTGAAGGATCTTGAATTAATGCTTGTGGGACAATCCGAAAAGTTGTTTTGCTGCAGTGTATTTCTTGCGAATAGTATTTGTGTAACAATTATGTTACATTTTATTTTATTTTTTTGTAGGTTTCTGGCTAGTGGTGAGAGTTTTTCCAGTCTTCATTTTCAATTTCGACTAGGAAAATCTATAATATCTTACATTGTTAAAGATACCTGCCGGGCAATTTGGAATCTTCTGCGTGAAGAATTTCTTCCCCATCCTACTTGCCAACAGTGGATCAGCATAGCCGACAAGTTTTATGAGGTGACACAGTTTCCCAATTGTATTGGTGCAGTGGATGGGAAGCATGTGAGGTCTTGAAGCCCCCACGTAGTGGATCCTCGTTTTTTTAACTATAAAAAGTATTTTTTCTGTGATTCTAATGGCAATTGTTGATGCACATTACAAATTTGTGGCTGTTGATATTGGAGCTTTTGGACGAACAAATGACTCACGTGTTTTTAAAATTCTAATATGGGAAGAAGGCTGTACTCGGGAAACTTTGGTATGCAGAGCCCAGGCCTTTACCAGGTACTACAAACCCTGTTCTTCATTTGTTCTAGTCGGAGATGAAGCTTTCCAAATGTGTGGAAATTTACTGAAGCCATATGCCAGCCGTGGTCTAGACTATCGCAAAAGAGTGTTCAATTACAGACTGACTCGCGCAAAAAGAATGGTCGAGTGTGCTTTTGGCATATTGACTGCAAAATGGCGAATATTCACCCGTGCAATACAATTGAAAACAGATACTGTGGATGATGTCATAAAAGCATGTGTTATGTTGCACAATTATGTACTGACCAAAGAGCCTTTGCCTACGGAGCCACTGTCATTAAATCCACCAGGAGATCACATAGAAACTGGCCCAAGATCAACAGTTGCTGTGAGTCGCATGCGCGATCAATTTGCAGAATATTTCATTTCTTCAGCTGGATCTGTGCTTTGGCAGGATGAACATATTTGAACTTATATATTCCTGCTTTGTTCTTCCAAAAAAATAAAATATTCTCTATTGTTTGTTACTGTTTGTTTATTAAATATGTACAGTTGAAAATTTGTAATTTGTTATGTACATAATAGTTTATTTTATTGTTTGTTCTTAATATATTGTTGTTTATTGTTGAGTCAACCATGATGCATCGGTCTACCTACATTTATTGCCTTAATTCAGCAAAAGGTAAGCTATGCCTCTCCAACCATCCCTTGTTTGTGGTTTTGAGTCTTGACTGTATTAAAACCACTGACAAAGTAAATTTGAAATAATAAAAGTATTTATTTAGATAAATACTTTTTTTTTAAATATATTTTTATATTTTAATAATCATTTGCATAAGTTTACAAATAAACTTCCATAAAAGCACATAGCTCAACACATTGGAAGTAGAATTCACATTAGAAAAGGATAAGATATGCTCTACCGTACATGTAGGAATACCAAAATGTCCATTGTGAAAAGGTTGTTCTATCTGTGACTGTGATCCTCCTTTTTACCTGATGAAAGTGTACACCATTTTCACGATTGCACATGCTATGTGATAGCATCATCATACCAAGTTCAGAATCATCACACTACAGTATGCACCACGAGACATGTATTCCTTGAGCGGGCCAGAAGCTATATGGCGACATGGAACATGCAAATGGAGGTGCACATTATCAGTTATTTCAATGCTGCTATGCATGTCTTACCAAACACAGGGCTACTGTGCATCATCAATATGATGTAAAAAGTGCTAGACTACAGCCATGTGGGTGGCACAACATGCAAAGAATCAGTGTAATCACTGATGGTGTGTCCTCCAGTATCCCTTTAAATTACATCAGCAGGTACAATTTTTTTTTACGAACCCCATGTCTCTGAGTGTGTTCAGTCTTGTGCATGAGACATTATATCTAAGAAAATAGTAATGACATATGCCATTTCTAGTCTTGTATTTGCATAGTTTTCAAGCAAGTGTACAATGGAGGATCACGATAGCGAGACAATAGCAATGGAACAACAACAGGTGGAAGACTGAAAAAGTCATCAGCTTTGTGCAGACCACGCAAGGTGCTGAATAAGTCACAGTATATGGATTTGTGTACTGTGTCACTCACTCACAAGTGGTAAACAAGAACTATCATCATAATCATTGCAGTCCATTACCGTAAAAGAGTTGAACCAACCTGAGTCTAGTCATGGTAGCTAATCTCTGTGTCTCTGACCCATGTGCTGATGAATGGCATTTTTCTCCTTAATATAAGGAAAAAAGACTAGCTGGAAAACTGTCAGTCATCAGCACCTTGGCCTGGAGATAAAGTAATCATGAATAATAAGGCCAATTACTCTTTTCAGGGTCCAATCTGCTATGATTATCATGTTAGTTCTTGAAAATCTAAATGTCCGAACGAGGAAATCAAACCACCTGCCTATATTTAGCAGCTTGTATGGGCTTCTGAAAGCTGATAAGTGCACAATAATTACACACATATCTGAAACATTCTTAAAATTAATCTAATAATATAAAAGTATAAAACATAGAAAAATTTTCAAGTTCAACATCATTAAAGTGCAAAAATTGACACAGTGGTCAATATAAACCTTGTGAGGTACTCATTTATAAACTTCAAAAAATTGACACAGTGGTCAAAATAAACCTTGTGAGGTACTCATTTATAAACTTCAAGAAAACATAATATATATTGTGTTAACTAGGGTGGTGGTTGAGTGAATGGAGCCTTTCCTGGGGCTGCAGTTGGGGACCCTCATCTTCTGCACTTTGGTCTAGGAGTGATTGCATGAACGACTGTTGCGGTCTGACATATTTCACCCTGTTGTTGATGTTATGGAGTATGAAGGGAATATGAATCAGTACCAGATTGGTATGGAACAGATTTGTTTGAGAAAGGGGTATTAAAAGCGGTGGGAGTGGGGAAAAACGGAGGTGGAAACACCTTCGTTTTTTTTTTATTTATTGGAGTTGACATAGAAATCACATCTGGACTTGGTGTCTGTAGACGTGTTTGAGAACTACCAGTGCTTTTGGATTGGAAAGGTGTTTGTGCAGAGACATAGGAAGGTAGCTGTGATTGAGATTTGCTTAAGTCTCTTGAAAGGTTGATGCAGGTTGATATCTGAGGGATGTGCTATGGCTTTGAGAAGGTGGAAATGTGTGAGACGTTTGGGTATTGTGGGACGTAGGTTGTCTTTGGGGACGGTGATGGCTTTGGGATGGAATAAAGTTGTGGGATGTATGGCAAGTTGTGTAAAGCTGGAAAGTTTTGTGCAGTGCCGAAGTTTTGGGCCTGTGGGAAGTTGTGTTACGGACGTAAAGTGTTGGATGGGGGAAGTTTTGGGACTGGCTAAAGTTTTAGTGAATGGGGAAGTTTTTGGTTGTTGAAAGTTTATGGGATAGGGGTAAGTTTTGGGACTGTTGAAAGTTTTTTGGACTGTTGAAAGTTTTGTGACTGGGGAGCGATATGTGGCTCAGAGTATGAGTGAGCAGGTGGAGAAGTCATGGATGTTGGGTAGGAGGTGGCTGGGGGATACAAACTGAGCCAGAGGAACCAATTGAGAGGGTGGTGGGTGTTTAATATTCCAAACAGTTTTGATCATGTCAACTCGACAATCACAATTCTGCTCTGGAGTCATGTTGTCCATCCAATGACTTAACGTTAAGAGAAACTGACTGATTATGGTTAGGGGTTTGGACGATAAACTACCTCGACATGATTGATCATGGTAGTTAACTCTCGCTCTATACCGAGTTTGCTCCTCCTCTATTTTTAATAAACAATCTCGGAAGATCAGTGCAAGAACCTCAAAGACTCTATGTGGTCTGCGAAGTGGTCTCGGCCTACTTAAAACTCTGTCAAAGGCAGAAGAATGAACTGTCGAGTATCTCAATCTGAGCACATGTCTCAGGTTTGGCGGCCCCCGCGCGACCTCCAGAGCATAAGCCTGTGGACTGAGATGGTAACGAAGTTTGATCGGTAGATCGTCCAGACAATTGTTCGGTTGATTCCTCATGTTCAAGAGGTTCTGCTTCAGGAGGGAGTGTGCTTGAATGAGTCCTAAAATAGATAGGGAAATAAAAGGTATAATTTCTATATTCATTATTGTTGTTTGCTTCTCTTTAGGATATTTAACTCACGTGCGCTGCTGAAAACAACCGTTGAAGAAATTGAAGATGTGGTGCATATGGTAAGCTTTCTCTCGAGAAGGACCCGAACCACTTGGTGCCGTAGTTCATGATTGAGGTCATGCATAAACCTATCGCATCATTGACCTCAGCTTGTTGATATGATTTCAGCTAGAAAATAAAGAACAATTATAATAACTGTATATACTGCTATATATATTCTTTTCTGTTGACATCGGATTGCATAAAAAACTGTTGCCCCAGGCAGTCCAACATTCTGCATTGTATATAACTGTTATTTTGCCCGGTACCTGAATTGGCTGTATCAGTTGTTGAAACCAATTTTTCCGAACAGAAAACTTATGCTCACTTCACTATTCTTCCAACATCACTATCAAATCTTCTAAAACCAAATGATTTAACAAAGTGAATGAAATTAATGTACCACAATTATTTGAGCCTGACGGCTTCAAATCGTTCATGTGGGAACCACATTGGCATAGACCTCTTGCCATTGTCAACGATTCGTGTTGTGGTCCGAGTGTTTGGGGTCTGTTTGGTCCCATAGAGCTGGCCTTGCTTCTACTAGCTGTATTAGCAGCTCACAGTTTATGATTGGGAGAAATTGCCTATCTTCCTCGTCAATTCTTGCTGTCTACCCTATTTGATTAAAACAAATGTTATCATTACCTTAAAAAGCTACCTAGCAATTACAACTGCACTTAAGTGTTTTTGTTAAAACTTGTATAGCGATATGTTGCATGTGCCACCACTGCCCACTGCATCTTTGGTTTTAATAAAAAAATATAAAAATGTTTTGGTTTTCCTTGTATTTGGTCTTTGGGTGTGAAGGGCTATAAAGATATAGACTTGGCGAGCGGGTCATTGCTTTTAATTTAATATTGAGAGTAGTCCCTGTTCATGGTATGTCCATTATGGGATAAGCAATCACTTAAATTTTTGTTTGGGTAAAACCAATGTCTCAATCCTCACAGTCATTTGCTCTAATAATAAAAAAAATTGGGGTATGATGGCCACGTTATCTTATAGGTGATATAAGATACTGTATACCGGGGCAGTGTGGACAGCTCACATCACAGCACATGTGCCTACTTACACGGCCTACATGATCCACGACGACTGCCAACGACCACGTTGTCCGCGACCACCACGCCTGGAAGTTCTTGTTTGAACAGGTGATGGATTGTCACTTGCCATTGTTTGTGTCCTAATAAATAATATAGTTATCACAATAGTCAATTGAATTACTTTAGAGAACCTAAGTATAGATACTTCACATCGTCATCGTTATGACGTCTACTTCGCGGATTGTTCAATGGAATGTGTACCCTCCTGTGTCTGAAAAACAAACACAGTTTTGGATTCATTGAAAATTGCCTCTGCCTGCCCTGCAGCAACCAAAATGCATCACCATATACACTCTTTCAAATCTTGTTGCCAATACATTGGCCTCTTAGCCTTTTGCGGTGTTAGCAAATCATGTACCTTTCGAGTTTATATCCATTGTACCAATTATGGATGTGTAGAAACCAAAAAATCTAAATATAACATTCCACACTTACTGACTCCATTGTTCAGGGAGAAAAACGCAATTCCAGCAGAGGATTCAGTGTCGGAGTGTCCCTGAACAAATATAAATATGTATTGTGTTCAAACATATTTATTATTAGGATCATTAATAATTTATTTTAGTATAATAGACCGTGCAAAATAATACCCCCTTGTAATGCCCCAGTTTGAGCTAATGTCCCATAGTGCCCCCATAATGTGCCAGTATAAAATACCCCAATATAGTGCCACCCCAGTTTCCCATAGTACCCACCATAATGTGTCCCAGTATAAATACTACTGTACAGAGCCCCCCCATATAAAATAACCCTTCTTTGTTGGCATCAGTAGATGCCACTATAGTGCCCCCAATAATGTGCCAGTAATAAGTGCCCCCAATAATGTGCCAGTAATAAGTGCCCCCAATAATGTGCCAGTAATAAGTGCCCCCAATAATGTGCCGTCTGCCTGCCTCATAGCTTTAGGGCCTGTCTCATGGCTTTGGGGCCTGGTTGTCTGCCTCATGGCTTTGGGGCCTGGTTGTCTGCCTCATGGCTTTGAGGCCTGGTTGTCTGCCTCATGGCTTTGGGGCCTGGTTGTCTGCCTCATGGCTTTGGGGCTTGGTTCTCTGCCTCATGGCTTTGGGGCCTGGTTGTCTGCCTCATGGTTTTAGGGCCTGCTTCTCTAACTCATGGCTTTAGGGCCTGTTTGTCTGCCTCATGGCTTTAGGGCCTGTTTGTCTGCCTCTTGGCTTCAGGAGGACTGAATGACTGTCTTCAGGCTTTCTTGCCTGAACGTCTCTGTTATGTTGGTTTTTCTGATTACTGATGCCTGTATGGCTAAAGGTCTTTCCATATATGCCTGCTTGGTGGAATGTCTTGCATTTTTTTTTGTAGGTCGGCTGAACACCTGTAGCATCTTTTTGCTGGGTGGTTGAATGGGATGAACGCCTGTTGCGTCTATACTTGTTTGGCTTGCAACTACAGCATTTGACTGAATACCTGTAGCTTTTATGCCTGGTCACCTAAACAACTGTAGAGTCTATACCTGGTCAACTGAATGCCTGTGAGACTGTGTCTGTATGGCTGGATGCCTTTGAGCCTGTGCCTGTCTGGATGCCTTTGAGCCTGTGCCTGTCTGGATGCCTTTGAGCTTGTGCCTGTCTGACTGCCTTTGAGCCTGTGCCTGTCTGGCTGACTTTGAGCCTGTGCCTGTCTGACTGCCTTTGAGCCTGTGCCTGTCTGGCTGCCTTTGGACCTGTGCCTGTCTGGTTGCCTTTGAGCCTGTGCCTGTCTGGCTGATTTTGAGCCTGTGCCTGTCTGGCTGCCTTTGAGCCTGTGCCTGTCTGGCTGCCCTTGAGCCTGTGCCTGTCTAGGTGGCTGCCTTTGAGCCTGTGCCTGTCTGGATGCCTTTGAGCCTGTGCCTGTCTGGCTGCCTTTGAGCCTGTGCCTGTCTGGCTTCCTTTGAGCCTGTGCCTGTCTGCAGGGCCACCTTTGGGCCTATGCCTCTATGGCTGGATGTCTTTGAACCTGTGCCTGTCTGCAGGGCCACCTTTGGGCCTATGCCTCTATGGCTGGATGCCTTTGTGTCTGTGCTTGTCTGGTTGGCTGACTTTGGAACTGTGCCAGTCTGGAGGGCTGACTTTGAACCTGTGCCGGTCTGGAGGGCTGCCTTTGGGCCTATGCCTGTCTGGCTGGTTGTTTTTAAGCCTGTACCTGTCTGTCTGGTTCCAGGTGAACATGTGCCTGTCTGGCTGGCTTCCATTGAGTTTGTGCCTTTCTAGCTGGCTACCTTTGGGTCTGTGCCTGTATCGGTGGCTGCCTTTGAGCCTGTGCCGGTCTGGCGGGCTGCATTTGAGCCTATACCTTTTTGGCTGGTTGACTGCCTTTATTTGAGTCTTTGACTGGCTCATCATCAAAAGACATCTGGTTCCACCGAGGTTGGGGGAACGCCATCTTGACGACCTCTTCCATCCAGCAGACTGCCAGTTCTAGGGGTGTAGCCCAGAGGGAGGAGTCTTTATCCCCTCGGCTCACAATAGAAAGTTAACTGGGGGCAGTCTCTAGTTTTCCCGCTTCCAGGGGGGCGTATTCGACATCGTCGTGCTCTTGAGGGGGAGTTACTGAGTTTTCCCACTTCTGGGGGGCGTATTCAATAGTTTCGCGCTCTTGAGGGGGTGTTTCCATCTCTTCCTCTCTCTTGGGTTCGGTGACAATAACTTCTTGAAGGGGCATGTATTCGCTATCTTTGCCATCTTAAAAGTCATGGATGAGATGCTGTGCCATGAGGGGAAACATGGCCGATTAACCCTTGCAGTGCTGACGCGCACAATGCAGCGTTTTCTGGGCCAGCAATAAAAGTAAGAAAGTCCATTTTTACCGGTTTTGCACAATCTTCAGCCCTGATAATACTGTGAAACATGCGATTAGGTCAGTTTTAACACAATCGGATCCGGTTCTGTTGGACAGGGGGTGGCACACAATTCAATCCGATCTGGGGTCTGCTAGTACTTTTTCATTTTTACAAATGTGTGCTTTGAAATCCTCTCTCTAGTATTTCTGCCTTCTGTGAGACACCTGTTTGGTGAAAAGTACAGTTTCCACCACTTATAATGTCCGTACGGGAGTGCTCTTTCCAAAATGGGGTCACTTCTTGGGGTTTTTCATTTCTGGGGACCTCTGGAAATTTTTTAAATGCGACATGGCAGCTAAAATCCATGTCTGCCAATTCAGGCCTGCAAAAAACATATTTTGTACTTTGCCTGTAGCGGCCTGCTGTTCGCCAATACAGCAGGCTACGAGCACATATGGGGTGTCTGCAAAATGGGGATAAAATGGGGAACATATACTGGGGTGCATTTCCTCCTTTGACCCTTGTGAAACTGAAAAATTGGGGCTCTGCTAGTACTTTTTCATTTTTACAAATGTGTGCTTTGAAATCCTCTCTCTAGTATTTCTGCCTTCTGTGAGACACCTGTTTGGTAAATAGTACCCTTAAAATATCCGTACGGGGGTGCTCTTTCCTAATAAGGTCACTTCTTGGGGTTTTTCATTTCTGGGGACCTCTGGAAATTGTTTAAATGCGACATGGCAGCTAAAATCCATGTCTGCCAATCAGGCCTGCAAAAACCATATTTTGTACTTTGCCTGTAGTGGCCTGCTGTTCGCCATACAGCAGGCTACGAGCACATATGGGGTGTCTGCAAAATGGGGAGAAAATGGGGAACATATACTGGGGTGCATTTTCTCCTTTGACCCCTTGTGAAAGTGAAAAATTGGGGTCTGCTAGTACTTTTTCATTTTACAAATGTGTGCTTTGAAATCCTCTCTCTAGTATTTCTGCCTTCTGTGAGATACCTGTTTGGTAAAAAAGTACCCTTTCCACCACTTAAAATGTTCGTACGGGGGTGCTCTTTCCGAAATGGGGTCACATTTTTGGATTTTTCATTTCTGGGGACCTCTGGAAATGTGACATGGCAGCTAAAATCCATGTCTGCCAATTCAGGTCAGCAAAATCCATATTTAGCTGTTTGACTCTAGAACCCTGCCATGCACATATGCAATATATTTCCCAAAAGCCAATCCTGCAAAATCTGTCCTCCAAAAGCCCTATGGTGCTACTTCCCTTTTGGACCCTGCCATGCACCCATACATCATTTTATGAGCACATATTGGGTGTTGGCGTATTCGGGGGAGAAATGGGGAACAAAATGTAGGGTGCATTTTGTCCTGTTATCCCTTGTGAAATTGAAAAATGTGGATGTAAAGCAACTTTTTTAGGAAAAAATAGTAATTTTTCATTTTCACAGCCAAGCGTTTTCTAATTCTGTGAAACGCTCGATGGGTCAAAGTGCTCACTACACACCTTGGAATATTCCTTGAGGGGTGTTGTTTCCAGAAAAGGGTCACTTTTTGGGGGTTTCCACTGTAGGGTTACCTCAGGGTGTGTTCAAATGCAAGATGGCGCCTGTAACGGACCGTTTCAGCAGACAAGGGGTTAAAATCAGTTTAGGCGATGTGCCCCTTTCTGAGAGACAGGCACAGCTACTGCAGGACACCAACCTCCCGAACTGGATACAAAGTAGCACTCCAAACTGGAACCTCACGAATAGCTGCTAGCAGACGAACAGGAATCAGCTTACACTCCTGGCAATCAGTCTCTAACAGCATACAGCGGATCCCCCCAATAACGAGACAAGGCTCCGTGTTGAGGGTCAAGCAGTGGTCTGAGGTGCTGGCACACCCAGCCTGGTTTTTTATTACAGTTGTTGCAAATACAGGTCCGCCCACAGGGTGGTATAAAACAACCAAGCCCATCTGGTGTACACGCCCCTAGGGGACCAGAATGAAGACTTGTGACATAGGACAGATATGCAGCACTGTAGGATACACAGAGACAATACATCCCCACAATGCATCATGGTTTCCTCCTCTCTGCCCTGGAGACACCCGAGGCGTAATCCAATTATCTCTCAAGACAAAGAGAAGTCACCAATACACATGTGCAGACAATAGGACAGACATCACCCTTTAAACACACAATGGGACAATGGCACAATAGAAACACACCCAGCATTTTCCTCCCAAGCTGACAAGTTACACTTATTATAAATTGTTACAACTTTGTGAGTTTACATTGGCCATACATATAACTTACATCAATTTAAACAGTATAACTTGGGGACAAACCTATCCAAAATTCACTTGAATCGGTTCAGGGGTTTAAAAGTTAGTATATGGCCCATAATCCTGGGGCAAGAGGCCAGCAGCCAGGCCTCTCCAAAACCCAGTGGCGAGGTTGGTTTCGCCACACATCTCCCCCCCCAGGGAAGACTAACCAGATACCTGACCTCACGCCGGTCGGTACCTGAGTTAGTCTGGCAGCCCACCCACGACCCAATACAGGACCTGTTGCATTTGGTAGCCTGTCTCTGTCCAGTGAGTCCACCAAGGTTATGTTGGAAGCTGGTACTCCCGGTCTCTGTGTTGCTCCCTGGCTTAGAGTCTGGTTGTTGGAGGGGGAGACCGACTGTCTCTACCCCCTGTGCTGTAGGTGCAGAGACCACGGTCCCATCTGCACTGTTGTGGGGGTTACTGTCTACCCCTGGTGCGTTAAGCTGCCGCTGGGGAGAGGGGGTAACGAGCTCCTCTCCCATACATACTTCCAGCCGCTGGGGAGGGCGACCGACCGTCTCCGCTCCCAATACAGTGTCCTGCTGCTGGGGAAAGGAGACTGGGCTCTCTATTCCCTGCTGGACACTCTGCCGCTGGGGAATGGAGACTGGGCTCCCAATTCCCAAAAAATCACTCTGCTGCTGGGGGGCAGGAACAACCTCCTCTGCCCCCTGTAACTCAGCCTGCCGCTGGGGAGGGAGGACGCTGCTCTCCTCTCCCTGCATTTCACACTGCCTTCCCGGCATATCACCCTGCTGCTGGGGGGCAGGAACAACTACCTCTGCCCCCTGTAACTCAGCCTGCCGCTGGGGAGGGAGGACGCTGCTCTCCTCTCCCTGCACTTCACACTGCCACTGGGGAATGAAGACTGGGCTCCCAATTCCCTGCAGGACCGGTGGAGAGACCTCGGTCCCATCTCTACCGGCCACCTGGGGTCCTTCCCAGTAACACTCTACAATATCTGCCCAGCTGAATGGGTCTGGATCTGGGTCTGTCACCTTACCGTCCTGCTGAGCCTTCCCAATGGAGTGGAAGAGATCTCGGTAGTCCTGCTCCAGTTCTCACTCCAGGGTTGCTAGGTGAGCCAGGTCTTGCTCTACCTCATGGGGGTCATCCCACTCATGCCTAGCCTCCCTCTCATAGAAAATGTCCTGAAGTCTGGACTGTGCAGGGCTCCCGAAGTCAGGCTCTGCAAAGGACTCCCATAACAAGCCAGGACCATCAAACGCCTCTCCCTCTGGCTTGTAATGTTCGGCTGTCCAGGGTATATACTGTGCCATATACCACCAAAGCGCCTGGTAGGCATCCTCCAGCCATAGCTCCTGCCATACCCGGTGCTCTAGATCCTTCACCAATTCCTCCAGGGGCTGCTCTCCCAGGAAGGGCATCCGCAGGGCCACTTGCTTCTGCAACCGCTGCTCTTCACTGAGGAGACTCTCACCCCGCTGGTATTGTACATTATCCAGGGCCTGGTACCAGATGCCTTTCCTTAACGCATCCCGGCCATCCAGGTCCTCCTCCTCGTATAACACTGCTGGTTCCATCCTGTTGCTTTTAGGGTCGCTGTACTGAGACATGCGTTGCCCTTAAGTTGTAAAATCCAAAGAAATGGTGTCTCCTGTAGCTGTCCTTCTGGCTGTAGGAACGATCCCGCTGCTTGCCACCAATGTAACCGACCGTTTCAGCAGACAAGGGGTTAAAATCCGTTTAGGCGATATGCCCCTTTCTGAGAGACAGGCACAGTTACTGCAGAACACCAAACCCCCGAACTGGATACAAAATAGCACTCCAAACTGGAACCTCACGAATAGCTGCTAGCAGACGAACAGGAATCAGCTTACACTCCTGGCAATCAGTCTCTAACAGCATACAGCGGATCCCCCCAATAACGAGACAAGGCTCCGTGTTGAGGGTCAAGCAGTGGTCTGAGGTGCTGGCACACCCAGCCTGTTTTTTTATTACAGTTGTTGCAAATACAGGTCCGCCCACAGGGTGGTATAAAACAACCAAGCCCATCTGGTGTACACGCCCCTAGGGGACCAGAATGAAGACTTGTGACATAGGACAGATATGCAGCACTGTAGGATACACAGAGACAATACATCCCCACAATGCATCATGGTTTCCTCCTCTCTGCCCTGGAGACACCCGAGGCGTAATCCAATTATCTCTCAAGACAAAGAGAAGTCACCAATACACATGTGCAGACAATAGGACAGACATCACCCTTTAAACACACAATGGGACAATGGCACAATAGAAACACACCCAGCATTTTCCTCCCAAGCTGACAAGTTACACTTATTATAAATTGTTACAACTTTGTGAGTTTACATTGGCCATACATATAACTTACATCAATTTAAACAGTATAACTTGGGGACAAACCTATCCAAAATTCACTTGAATCGGTTCAGGGGTTTAAAAGTTAGCATATGGCCCATAATCCTAGGGCAAGAGGCCAGCAGCCAGGCCTCTACAAAACCCAGTGGCGAGGTTGGTTTCGCCACAGCGCCTGTGAATTATTCCAGTAAAATCTGCCTTCCAGAAGCCATTTGGTGCTCCTTTCCTTCTGATCCCTGTGGTACGCCCATATAGCAGTATACAAGCACATATGGGGTATTGCTGTAATCAGGAGAAAATGGGCAATAAATTAGGGGGTACATTTTCTCCAGTTCCCCCTTTTTAAAGGGAAAATTTTGGGGCTAAAGTAAATTTAATTTTTCATTTTCACAGCCAATTCCATGTTTTACCTTTGAGGACAAAGTTCTCACTACACGTCTTGAAATATTCCTTGAAGGGTGTAGTTTACAGAATGGGGTCACTTTTTGGGGATTTCCACTGTAGGGGTACCTCAGGGTGTCTTTATATGCGACATAGCAAAATCAATCCTGCAAAATCTGTCCTCCAAAAGCCCTATGGCGCTACTTCCCTTTTGGACCCTGCCATGCACCCATACATCATTTTATGAGCACATATTGGGTGTTGGCGTATTCAGGGGGAAATGGGGAACAAAATGTGGGGTGCATTTTGTCCTGTTACCCCTTGTGAAAGTGAAAAATGTGGGTGTAAAGCAACTTTTTATGGAAAAAAAATTATATTTTTCATTTTCATAGCCAAGCGTTTCCTAATTCATTGAAATGCCCGATGGGTCAAAGTGCTCACTACACACCTTGAAATATTACTTGAGGGGTGTAGTTTCCAGAATGGGGCGACTTTTTGGGAGTTTCCACTGTAGGGCCACCTCAGAGTGTCTTCACATGCGACATAGCTCCCAATTACCAATCTAGCTAAATCCACTCTCCAAAAGCCATACAGTTTTTGAGCACACATGGGGTGTTTCTGTAAACCCCAGATTCAGGGTAATAGATTTTGAGTTTTGTTTGGCTGTTAACCTTTGCTTTGCTACTGGAACAAATGGATTAAAATTAAAAATCTGCCAAAAAAGTGAAATTCTGAAATTTCATCTCCATTTGCCATTCACTCTTGTGGAACACCTAAAGGCCCCTTTCACACGGGCGAGTATTCCGCGCGGATGCCATGCGTGAGTTGAACGCATTGCACCCGCACTGAATACCGACCCATTCATTTCTATGGGGCTGTTCACATGAGCAGTGATTTTCACGCATCACTTGTGCGTTGCGTGAAAATCACAGCATGCTCTATATTCAGCGTTTTTCACGCAACGCAGGCCCCATAGAAGTGAATGGGGTTGTGTGAAAATCGCAAGCATCCGCAAGCAAGTGCGGATGCGGTGCGATTTTCACGCACGGTTGCTAGGAGACGATCGGGATGGAGACCCGATCTGTATTATTTTCCCTTATAACATGGTTATAAGGGAAAATAATAGCATTCTGAATACAGAATGCATAGTAAAATAGCGCTGGAGGGGTTAAAAAAAAAAATAAAAAAATTTAACTCACCTTAGTCCACTAGTTCGAGCAGCCCGGCATCTCTTCTGTCTTCTTTGCTGAATAGGACCTGTGGTGAGCATTCATTGCAGGAACAGGACCTGTGGTGACGTCACTCCGGTCATCACATGATCCATCACATGATCCATCACCATGGTAAAAGATCATGTGATGGATCATGTGATGACCGGAGTGATGTCACCACAGGTCCTGTTCCTGCAATGAATGCTCACCACAGGTCCTATTCAGCAAAGAAGACAGAAGAGATGCCGGGCTGCGCGAACAAGTGGACTAAGGTGAGTTAAATTATTTATTTATTTTAACCCCTCCAGCGCTATTTTACTATGCATTCTGTATTCAGAATGCTATTATTTTCCCTTATAACCATGTTATAAGGGAAAATAATACAATCTACAGAACACCGATTCCAAGCCCGAACATCTGTGAAGAAGTTTGGGTTTGGGTACCAAACATGCACGATTTTTCTCACGCGAATGCAAAACGCATTACAATGTTTTGCACTTGCGCGGAAAAATCGCGCGTGTTCCCACAACGCACCCGCACATTTTCCCGCAACGCCCGTCTGAAAGAGGCCAAAGGGTTAACAAAGTTTGTAAAATCAGTTTTGAATACCTTGAGGGGTGTAGTTTCTAAAATGGGGTGATTTATGGGTGGTTTCTAATATGTAAGTCCCAGATAGTGACTTCATAACTGAACTGATCCTGAAAAATTTGGGTTTTGGAAATATTGTTAAAAATGTTAAGATTTGCTTCTAAACTTCTAAGCCTTCTAACGTCCCAAAAATATAAAATGTAATTTTCAAAATGATCCAAACATGAAGTAGATATATGGGGAATGTAAAGTAATTACTATTTTTGGAGGTATTACAATCTATTATAACAGTAGAGAAATAGAAATTTGGAAATTTGCAAATTTTTCCACATTTTTGGTAAATTTGGTATTTTTTTATAAATAAAAAATATTTTTTTTTACTCCATTTCACCAGTGTCATGAAGTACGATATGTGACGAGAAAACAATCTCAGAATTGCCTGTATAAGTAAAAGCGTTTTAAAGTTATTACCACATAAAATCACACATGTCAGATTTTCAAAAAATGGCCTGGGCAGGAAGGTGAAAACAGGCCCGGGGTTGAAGGGGTTAAATATGAGTTATATCCCTGACCCACACCACCCACTTCTTTCTATATATGGCCTTTTATATATAGGGACATACACTCACCTAAAGAATTATTAGGAACACTATACTAATACGGTGTTGGACCCCCTTTTGCCTTCAGAACTGCCTTAATTCTACGTGGCATTGATTCAACAAGGTGCTGATAGCATTCTTTAGAAATGTTGGCCCATATTGATAGGATAGCATCTTGCAGTTGATGGAGATTTGAGGGATGGACATCCAGGGCACGAAGCTCCCGTTCCACCACATCCCAAAGATGCTCTATTGGGTTGAGATCTGGTGACTGTGGGGGCCATTTTAGTACAGTGAACTCATTGTCATGTTCAAGAAACCAATTTGAAATGATTTGAGCTTTGTAACATGGTGCATTATCCTGCTGGAAGTAGCCATCAGAGGATGGATACATGTTCTCATTCTGTTTACGCCAAATTCGGACATTTGAATGTGTCACGACCATGTTTGGGTTGTAGTTGTCAACCGCAGCTGGTGGCATAATCTCGTTTGCCTCAGGTGCGGTTGCCGCGGACAACAGTTATGTGTGCGGTTGCCTCTGAGTTTGTGTGCGTGGCACTTTTGTATGTCTGTGTGCACTCTGTGTTTTGTGTGGTGTGCACTTACATCTTCTCCTCACTGTGGTTGCCTGTGGCAACGTTTGGTTGCATTGTGTACATGTGGTGGCAGTGTCCCGGCCTTCGGGCTGACTCCCGGGACATGGTTGCCACCCATGTCGTTGCCTGCGGCAACAGCCACAGTGTGTTTGAGTTGGACACTTTCCCTTTTAATTTATGTTTCCCTTCCCTGGTGCTGGAAGGGTTAACTCCCTTCCCAGTGTGTCTGTGAGTCACTGGGTGTGTCCGACTGTTGGGTGTGGCTTCTTGGCCTATATAGCCTCACTGTTATCCCAGGTCTGAAGGTTGCTTCAGCCATGCTTAGCTGGAGCAGCCTCCTGTTGTATTATACCTGCCAGTGAGAGCCACACTTGTGGTCATAAACATTATGTCGCATTTAGTTTATGTCAAGTTTATGTGTGATGTCTATTTGATGTTTTCCTTTCCTTTGTTGTTTTGTGAAGCTTATGGATCTGGATTCCTGTGTGCACAGGGATCCAGTCAGCAAGGCTGTGGCAGGTAGGTGGAACTATTTAGTTCGCCTGCCATATCCATAAGTCTGTTTTAGTTCCCTTGTTCCTTGCAGCTTGGCCATTGAGACCCCTGTTCCTCCGTATTCAGAAGGAACAGGTTGTCTTATCTTGACTCCTAGTCCAGGGACCTGCCGGAGGGTGAGACAGGGATCCGAGGTTCCTGCGCACGGGTCCTCCTACCTTAAAGGTCGGCCCGTGCAGCTAGGAGTTAGGGTCAGGTTAGGGACGCTGTAGGAGGTGACCTGCTCCCTAATCCTGTTGTCCTGGCCGAGCAGCCATAATATCATCGGGCATCGCACGGCTGAGGGTTTTCCCCATCCTCAGTCGTGACAGAATGTCTCAACAGAAATCGAGACTCATCAGACCAGGCAACATTTTTCCAGTCTTCAACAGTCCAATTTTGGTGAGCTTGTGCAAATTGTAGCCTCTTTTTCCTATTTGTAGTGGAGATGAGTGGTACCCGGTGGGGTCTTCTGCTGTTGTAACCCATCCGCCTCAAGGTTGTGCGTGTTGTGGCTTCACAAATGCTTTGCTGCATACCTCGGTTGTAACGAGTGGTTATTTCAGTCAACGTTGCTCTTCTATCAGCTTGAATCAGTCGGCCCATTCTCTTCTGACCTCTAGCATCCACAAGGCATTTTTGCCCACAGGACTGCCGCATACTGGATGTTTTTCCCTTTTCACACCATTCTTTGTAAACCCTAGAAATGGTTGTGCGTGAAAATCCCAGTAACTGAGCAGATTGTGAAATACTCAGACCGGCCCGTCTGGCACCAACAACCATGCCACGCTCAAAATGGCTTAAATCACCTTTCTTTCCCATTCTGACATTCAGTTTGGAGTTCAGGAGAATGTCTTGACCAGGACCACACCCCTAAATGCATTGAAGCAACTGCCATGTGATTGGTTGACTAGATAACTGCATTAATTCAGAAATAGAACAGGTGTTCCTAATAATTCTTTAGGTGAGTGTACATAGGGATTTTTATATATGGGTATCGTTCATAACCTTGATGTGTTTTTAAGTACTATTATTTATCTATGTATAGATTTTATATAGGAATTATACATAGGCGTACATATCCTGATGTCACGGCTGAGGATGGGGAAAATCCTCAGCCGTGCGATGCCACGTGATGTTATGGCTGCTTGGCCAGGACAACAGGATTAGGGAGCAGGTCACCTCCTAAAGCGTCCCTAACCTGACCCTAACTCCTAGCTGCATGGGCCGACCTTTAAGGTAGGAGGACCCATGCTTCGGAACCTCGGATCCCTAACTCACCCTCCGACCGGTCCCTGGACTAGGAGTCAAGGTAAGACGACCTGTTCCTACTGGACACGGAGGAACAGGGGTCTCACTGGCCAAGCTGCAGGGAAAAGGGGAACACAAACAGACTTACGGATATGGCAGGTGAACTATCCGAGTTCCACCTACCTGCCACAGCCTAGCTGACTGGATCCCTGTGCAAACAGGAATCCAGATCCATAAGCTGCACTAAACAACATAGGAAAATCCCAACAGACCATGACTAAGCATGGCTGAAGCAACCCACAGACATATGCTAACAGTGAGGCTTTATAGGCCAAGAAGCCACACCCAGCAGTCAGACACACCCAGTGAGTCACACACACACTGGGAAGGGAGTTAACCCTTCCAGCACCAGGGAAGGGAAACACAAACTCAAACAGACAGTGTCCAACTGAAGAACACACTGTGGCTGTTGCCGCAGGCAACGACATGCGTGGCAAGCATGTCCTGGGTGTCAGCCCGAAGGCCGGGACACTGCCACCACATGTACACACTACAACCAAACGTTGCCACGGGCAACCACAGTGAAGGGAAGATGTAAGTGCACACCACACATAAGACAGAGTGCACACAGACATACATATCACACGAAACCGCATGCATAACATAGCAAGCTGCCACGTACATACTGTTGCCAGCGGTAACCACAGGTGAGGCAAATACCACAGCCCTCACCTGTGATTGACAACCAAACTAAACCGCTGACAACCGCATGCGGTTCAGGAGTCACGGTCATAGCCATGGCCGTGACACTCCCACCCCTCAAAGCCCCCCCACCAAAAAAAGGAAACTAGTGAGGGACTCACACAAGGGGATGGGAGAAGGGGACGTCCACTCTCAGACACGGTTCCCAAAAAGTCGCTGTCAGCTGCATCCTCTCCCAGCACACAACTCAGCCAGTCCGACGAGGCCTGCAGCCCGCACCAGCGACACAGGGGGGAGAACCACAGAGAGATGAACGAGGGGACTCCACACACATCCCCACTGCAGTCGCTGCCAGCAGACACTCCTAACCAGCACGCAGCCGGACCACTTACGGAGTGCTGCCAGCAAACGACCAGAGATGGGAACATGGAGAGGGACGAGGGATCCCCAACACGGACGCGGAAGGTAAGGTGGCGGGGAAAAGCCACCAACCGTGCCGTTAACGGAGATCCCCCCGGAACGCTCTCCCTCCGGAGAACGCGCTTGCAGGCCACAAGAGCACGGCACTGCATGCTGCACCCTCTTTCGAAGGTGTGCACCCGCACACCAAACAAACACACCGGTGCCATAAAATCAGGGGGACGCCAAACGAGGCAACGGTGAAGGGATGGCGGGGAAACGGCACTCACCGCGCCGTCAGAGGCGAAACCCCCAGAACGCTCTCCCTCCGAAGAGCGCGCATGTACCCCTTCCGCAGATGGCGGTACATGCTGCACCCTCTTTCGAGGGACGGATAATCCCACCCCTCAAAGCCCCTCCCAACAACAAAAGGGGAAGGTTGGTGAGGCACAAAAAACAATGGGAGGGGGGGAGGGGAATGACAAGCAAGGAGACACCAACACGGACACGGTGAGAAAGGAATGGCGGGGAAAGCCACTCACCGCGCCGTAACCGGTGATACCCCTATAACGCTCTCCCTCCGGAGAACGCGCATGCACCCCATCCGTACATGCTGCCCCCTCTTTCGAGGGAAGACCACGTGAGGAGCCTTTGTGGTTCATACTGTCACAGCTGAGAATGGGGAAAATCCTCAGCCGTGCGATGCCACGTGATGTTATGGCTGCTCGGCCAGGACAACAGGATTAGGGAGCAGGTCACCTCCTAAAGCGTCCCTAACCTGACCCTAACTCCTAGCTGCATGGGCCGACCTTTAAGGTAGGAGGACCCTTGCTCCGGAACCTCAGATCCCTAACTCACCCTCCGACCGGTCCCTGGACTAGGAGTCAAGGTAAGGCGACCTGTTCCTACTGGACACGGAGGAACAGGGGTCTCACTGGCCAAGCTGCAGGGAAAAGGGTAACACAAACAGACTTACGGATATGGCAGGTGAACTATCCGAGTTCCACCTACCTGCCACAGCCTAGCTGACTGGATCCCTGTGCAAACAGGAATCCAGATCCATAAGCTGCACTAAACAACAGGAAAATCCCAACAGACCATCACATAGACATCACACATAAAGATGAACATAAACTTAATGTGACATAATATTTATGAACCACAAGGGTGGCTCTCACTGGCAGTTGGTAAACACAGGAGGCTGCTCCAGCTAAGCATGGCTGAAGCAACCCACAGACATATGCTAACAGTGAGGCTTTATAGGCCAAGAAGCCACACCCAGCAGTCAGACACACCCAGTGAGTCACACACACACTGTGTCCAACTGAAGAACACACTGTGGCTGTTGCCGCAGGCAACGACATGCGTGGCAAGCATGTCCTGGGAGTCAGCCCAAAGGCCGGGACACTGCCACCACATGTACACACTACAACCAAACGTTGCCACGGGCAACCACAGTGAAGGGAAGATGTAAGTGCACACCACACATAAGACAGAGTGCACACAGACATACATATCACACGAAACCGCATGCATAACATAGCAAGCTGCCACGTGCATACTGTTGCCAGCGGCAACCACAGGTGAGGCAAATACCACAGCCCTCACCTGTGATTGACAACCAAACTAAACCGCTGACAACCGCATGCGGTTCAGGAGTCACGGTCATAGCCATGGCCGTGACACCTGAACTTGGATGTGCATTTAAGTAAAATTATTTATCTATGAATAGATTTTATATTACATATAGGCGATCATAGATTTATAGAACTTTTTTTGTACACTCCGCCCCCTTGAGCTGAAGTAGCGCTCCGGCTCTTCTCCACCTGCCTTGTCCCTACCAGGTTGCCGTTCCATTCCCCCCTCCTTTGGAACGCATGGGACCTAGTGCGTTCCAGGGTGGCACATGCGTACAGGCCTCCATGAGTTCCACCTGTGCGGTTTACCTGTTCCTAACCGGAAGTGACTGTACTTCCGGGTCTCCTCGCTCTACGGCAACCACCGCTCTCTGGGATAGGATGCCCAGAATGATCTGGCCTTTTTTATTTGGATCTGTGCGCTCCCACTAGCGTACTATGTATATATGGGTATGTTCTTTAGTTATTGTGTGGCCAGTATTTATTATTTGTACGTTAACATACAATATGGGTTCCATAGTGGAACGCACCACTTCCGGTTTTCCCAGAAACCAGAAGTGACGTCATGATGGCGGGAACTTAAATTCATGCTTGTCCTTATATATATCATCCCATGTTTACCTGTTTTATTATTGCTCCTGATCAAGGGGATCTTATGTCTTCCCCGAAATGCGTTGAGCCGCATATTACTTTGAATACAGAGATTGACTACGAGTTGCTGATCCGTGTGCTGTATACTATCCTCATCACACCACTGGAACACAGACTGTCATCTCTATTATACTACAGGCGATCCCGACCGGGGTTTGCCCCAGGTGTCTTGAGCTTTATCCTAGTGGCAACCCCCCAGCGAAGTGAGCTAACTGGAGTTTTACTCCATATTTACTTTTAACAATATTTTAACTGTGTCTGTGTTCTATGTTTTTGTGTTATTATCATCGTGGGCCTTGATTTGATTAACCAGCACCCCAATCTTTTTATTTATTTACTTTATTCAATCTGTTTATTTATGTATTTTATTCATTTTATCTATTTTACCTACCTATACTACAACCAATATTGTATTTCCTTACGGGGATTCACCACTCCCCATGATATCGAGTACCTTGCCCCTTTGGGCCACCACTAATTCTTCTCCTTGGTGTATGATAGAGTGGCGCTGTCTCTCCTCTCTTTTTTGGTTAGTTGGTAGGCGCCCTTTGTGACGCCGTTCTTCTGACTACCAAGTTATAAGTACTCTTCACATCTCAGTATAGCCAGGGTTAATGCAAAGTGTTAATATGCACTGTGAATATAAGCCCTGTACTGTATTGACAACAAGCCCCCTCCATGTATCTCTTTGGGAAAGTCGGAGAAACACGAACGCTGTATCTCTGTCTCTCCCATAGAGATGAATGGAGGGGGCGTGCCGCTCTGAAACCTAGCAGAGCCGGTATTCTGGGCGATGGGCAGAAGATCGTGGTGCCCCCCCATGATCAGACATCTTATCTCCTATCCTGTGGATAGAGAATATCTTGTGTTCATGGGGGCCACATGTTCGAGTTTTGCCTAAGGCCTCACAAAGTCTAGAGCCGCCTCTGCTCCTCGCTTGTGAATAGCGGAAGCTGACTGGAAAGGCGACGACCATGTTGCAGCTGGTATTCCACAACTGCCCTCTGCTGCTCACAAAGCCTGGCCAACATGTGGAACGTAGAGTTCCAGCGCGTGCTCACGTCGCACAACAGCCGGTGAGCTGGCAATTTCAAGCGCTGCTGCAGCATTGACAGACCGGCTTAAGCTGTCGGTGACTTGCGAAAATGTGCACACATGCGGCGCACCTTCACCAGTAGCTCAGTCAAATTGGGGTATGTTTTTAGAAACCGCTGAACCACAAGATTGAATATGTGGACAAGGCATGGGATGTGTCTAAGGTTGCCCAGCCTTCAAAGCCGCCACCAAGTTACGGCCATTATCAGACACAACCATGCCTGGTTCTAGGTTGAATGGCGAGAGCCACAGCTCAGTCTGGTCTCTTTCTTTCTTTCAAAATTCTTTTTATTGATTTACTTATATCGAAAGTGGTCTAGTGTGACATGAAAACAATGACATAAAGCATTACCATTGTCATATCAAAGTTATGCAACATCTGAACATTAAAACATAAATTAGCTTGCATTGTTGTACAGTATCTCATTGTACATCATGTCAATTTTGACAACTATAGCAGTTAATAAGGTCAGTATAGCAAGCTGATTCTACAAATTGAGGAAATATTCGCTTTATCTAGACCATAATCAAATATTGCTTGTGTATAGCAGTTTGGGATTGGTTGGCAAGGATGAGAGGGAAAAATGGGGTGGAAGGGAAATGAAGGTGTAACCGAGGGGAGGATGGGGGTGGAGAGGAGGGAAGGAAGGTAGTGTGTGTGTGTGTGTGGGGGGGGTAATAACAAATAATTCCTCTAGACTATCCAGGTAATGGAAGTTCCATATATTGAATAAACCTGAGCAAATAATATCAGCCCTTGATATTTATGAATCAGAGACTCTACGTCAGCGATGACTAACCTTCTAATATTCACACTATTGCCAGGGTGAAGAAGAAGGAGTTTGTTTCAATACTATAGATTGAATACGCACTTGAAGATTACCTAGTTATGTCCTTGTTTTCCAAGGCCTCCAAATCTTTTCAAACTTAGAATGGTTTCTAAGTTCCCAATGGGATAGTTCCTCCAATCTGGCTATGTCATTGACTTTCGCAGACCATTGAGATCTAGAAGGCATATCCCCAGACTTCCATTTTGTAGCAATGAATAATCTACCAGATGCTAACAGTATTCTTATCAAACTTTTTTCCAAATTGGAGAGGGTAGGAGGCAAAAGGGAGAGTAAGGCTATTTCTGGAAGGCGGGGGAGTTTGCCAACTGATAGTAGTAGAATCTTCCTGATCTGGAGGAAGATATTATCCCAGAAGCCTGTTATTTTAGGACAAGACCACCAAATATGGAGGAAGTCTCCCACATGTTTGAGGCATCTCCAGCATTTATTAGAAGTGAGTGGATATATTTTACTTAGTTTGTGTGGTGTCATGCACCATCTAGTGAGGATTTTGAAAGCGTTTTCTTGTATTGTGACACATCTAGATATCTGTTTGGGGGCGGTTAGTAGAAAGCGTATATCGGTATCAGAAAAGGTCAGTTTTAGGTAATTTTCCCATTCTCTTATATAATATAAAGAGTTGGGTGCATCAAGTGAACTGAGATATCTCGTGACATTGGCGAGTTAAGAGTTTTTCATACCATGAGAGATCAGTTGTAGACCTTGGATGGGCAAGAAAAGTCCTAACTTGTGATTTTAAATATTCATATTGCATTATATGCAATTCAGGTATAGATAATCTGGAAGATATATCAGTTTTACTTAAAAACACCCCATTATCATCTAATAGATCTTCCAATCTCACTTTACATTCAGTCAACTGACGAGGAAGTGTTTGTGACACTTCCCTGTCTCTGTGTAAGCAATCCGATACTGACATCAAGGGGGAAGGGTATTCTATGCAGTACTGTCTGATTCTATCATTACGTAGAATTTGTAAAGTGCCTGTGAGTAAGGAGTGATCTCTAGGAATATGTAATTATTTTGGGTCAGAAAAGACCAAGGATCTCAGAGGCATGTTTACCAGTTCCTCTTCCAGCAGTATCCATTGCTTATGTAAGGGTTTCCTTACCCAGTCCAGAACTCTGCCTAAATGGATAGCATTATATGTCCTCGGTATGGAAGGTAAACTGATTCCACCTTTATCAAAGGGCAATAATAAAATCTTAAATGCCAATCTAGGTCTGATGTTACCCCATATATATCTAGAGCTTATCTTCCGGAATGGGTCAAAAAACTCCCGGGGTAGTTTGATGGGCAATGTCTGTAGGAGATAAGTGAACTTCGGTATCACCAATGAGTTAAAAATATTCCTCCTGCCCCACCAAAAAATAAAGGTGGGAGACCAGGACCTCAGTAGATCAGGGATATTTTCAGTAGAGGACGGTAGTTTGCATGAAATAATTGATCTAAATTAGGGGTGATATTGATACCTAAAAATTTTATGTGTTCTTTTGTCCAGAGGAATGGGGCGGTGGTTTGTAATTTACTAACCACTGTAGCGTGTACATTGATACTCATAGCTTGAGATTTAGTCTGATTTATTTTGTAGTTGGAAATAAAGCTGAATGAGTCAAAGGTTTGTAAATGGACTGGGAAAGCACGTGATAGATTTGTGATCATCATAAGGAGATCATCTGCATAAGCAGCTTGTTTTATCTCGATTTTCTTACATTTTAAACCAAGTATATCTGGAGATTGTCGTATATGTTGGAGTAATGGTTCAAGTGACAATATGAAAAGAATTGGTGATAGGGGACATCCCTGCCTAGTGCCATGTTTTATGTGAACCGTTGGTGACAATATGTCATTTACTTTTATTTGGGCACTAGGCGAGGCATACATAGCGACTATGGAGTCTATGAAGAGTGTGTGGAATCCAAACCTAGACAAGGTGCTTTGCAAGAAATACCAGGACACCCTGTCAACGGCTTTCTCTGCACCTTTACTTAGTAGTACAAGTGAAGACCTTCTTTTTTTGGTAAGCGAGATGGCGTTAATCACTTTAAATGTATTATCCCTTCTTTCTCTATTAGGGACAAAACCACACTGGTCGGAATGTATAAGTGACTGTAAGAATGGTTTTATCCTTGAGGCCAATATTTTTGCAAATACTTTCACATCAAGGTTCAGCAATGAGATGGGACGATAGTTTGAACATAAGGTAGGGTCTTTGTCAGGTTTGTGTATCAGTGAGATATGCGCCGATAACGTCTGGTGTAGAAACGGTGAGCCTCTAATAGCATGATTGTAAGAGTTTAATAAATATGGGATCAGAAGTTCTGAGAAAGTGTTATAATATAGTAAAGGAAGACCATCTGGGCCTGGTGCTTTCCCTTTGTCGATGTTCTTCAAGAATGTCAGTAGTTCGGTCTTTGTGATTGGGTTACACAAAGATAGAGCCTGGTCAGCTGAGAGGGAAGGGAGTTTGAGCTTTTCCAAAAAGGAAGCCGTGAGTTCTTTATTTTTATTTTTTACAGCTTCTGTGTCAAAGGCATCGATATTATAGAGGTCAGAATAATAGGTGTGAAAAGCCTTTGCAATACCGATATCATCTGAGGTAACAGAATTATCATGTTGCTTAATGGCCATAACTCTAGATCTCCTTTTCCTCTGTTTCAACATGGCATAAATTTAGTCGGTTTATTGCCATGGGCAAAGAATTTCTGTCTTAAGGAGAGAGAGAATTTGTCCGATTGTGTATTAAGTAGGTCTCTCAGTTCTTCTCTCAGCTTGATCAGTTCCTCTAGGTGTTTTGCGGACAGGGATTGTGTCACGAGTTGGAGGTCCAGCGAGAGACCACCGTGTCGTCAAGCAATAAACAAACGGAAATCAGGTACAGACACATAAGAGTTTATTGCACAAACAAAAACCAGGGAAGGCAGCACAGACAAAACATGAGCTCTATGTACCGTCAGCACAGTGGGAGAAAACCCACTGCTCCACTGTCTAGTAATACTC